>NC_135746.1:26728750-27044687 GCF_041903045.1 Epinephelus lanceolatus
TAGCAAACAGTTGCCTATTTAGAAAATCAAGCAGACACAGAGCAACATCAGCATTCATTTGGAGTTCTGGCCACCTGACAAATGTAAGTCTAATAGCCACTCTCCTTTTAGCTCTGCTGTCCACATACTCCTGAGGGAAATATCTGGTGTTTTAGCTGTTAAATGCTCCACTATGTCCATCAGCTAGATGCTAACTGTGTCTGTCTGTCTTTTGAGCTGTCATTTGATGTTTTGTGAATATAAACACAACAATAAGAGTTTTAAACAGAAACAAAGAATGAGATTTTTAAGCAAGAACAGCAACAATTTCAGACCACTAAAACTGTCTAGAACCAACCTGGCAAACCGGTGGCAACCCCCGGGCTGACAAAAATGAAGCCAACATGGGAAGTGCCAAAAACTGCAGTTCTTTGAGTGGCCACTTGGGGCTGGCTCCGGAACAGAGTAAATCCCCCTTTGACTTTCATGTTTAAATGCCCAACTTTACAGCAGAAATAAACATGTTTACAGCCTAGTGAATTTTTATTTCACTCACCCGTTTAAAAGTTACACATATTTAAAGGACAAGTCTGGTATTTTGCACTTTGAGCCCCATTTCTGGGTTGTTTATGATGAAAACAGAGTGGTTATGTTATCCTTTTCAGAGAATTTGGCTTTCCCCTGCCTGGCTTAACACTGCTGTCTATGGCCATATGTGACAATTTTTATGTCAAAACATCAACAAACACCACTGACCACTCGGTGAGTTTCATGGCTTTGAAAACAAATGTTTAGGGTGGTTTTAGGACAGGTTCACACATGGCCATAGGCAGCAGTGTTAAGTCAGGCAGGGGAAAGCCAAATTCTCCGAAAAGGAGCAATCGTCACTATTTTGGTCTTAGCCACTCTATTTCATCATAAACAACCCAGAAATGGGCTCAAAGTGCAAAATACCACACTGCTCCTTTAAGGGCGGGCCGCTTGAGTAACAGGCTTTACAGTGAGGGGTCAATCTATGAGTCAGGTCCACTCCTTGATCCTCTACAGCTCCACCCTCTCATCCAAATCTGGTCACTTCTGGCCCCAAAACAACAACAAGATGGTGACAGCCAAACTGCCAAACTCAAGGCTTCAAAACAACAGTCCACAAATTGGTGGGTGATGTCACGATGGCTACATCCCATTTATGTTTAAACCTCCTCAATAAGAATTTCTGCATTCAGTGGCCCATTAATATGTTTTGTCTGCTTTGTAATTTTTTAGAAAAATGGCTACTCTGCAGGCTGCACTGCACCTATGAGAAAATGTATTTACCGTTTTATAAAATATTAAGTGGAGGGTACTAAAACTTGCTTAACAAACCTATTTTTTTTTAATTTTGAAATTTTATAGAAAAAGTAACAACATCCTAAGGATGAGTGGAAAAAATAACTATACTCACTCCACCTCCATTTAAAGCAAGTTGTAGAAGGTTTAAAAGGCACGTTTTCCTTAAAAATCGCCCAAATTACATCATTTATTGTGGATTTGGATTTTCAAATTTCCAATGTTTCTGAAATGTATCATAGCTGAAGAATGCTTCCATGAGAAAAAACATAACCAAATTTATGCTTAATATGGTGATATTTCATCAGGTATCGCTTTATTCTACGGTTTACATTTAAAACTTCACCCAGAATACACAAACACAAATTACGTGTTTGTTGCAGTGAAAACTCTCACTCCCTCTGTGCTGTTTGCTCGTCGCACTGGCTCCAACACTGGGTGTGTATATGTAAAAAAAATACTCATAAAACACTCATAGTGGAGCAGTGGTGTAGGGAAGTTACGACGGGCCCCAGTGCACACTACTAGGAAGGGCCCTAGTGTACGCTTTTGACATTGGACAACATCAACATACAGATTACCTAACAGTCATCACTGCATATCTGACAAAAAATATCAAAGAAAGTTAGAAATGAATCATTTAATTGTTAGAGTTTTTATAGCTCATTTTTAGATTTTATAGCTTATGTAGAAAAAGCATATAATTTTGCTACTGAAATAGATATGAAGAAATTAAAAACCATGACGCAGATGCATTTGCCTTTTTCAAAAGCATACTGTACATAGCAAATGGCACCATTTTTGAATTTGAAACATTCTTTTTTATCATTCCTCTTTGAACACAGGTATATTTCCAAAGTGGCAATCTGAATCACTTGCAAGGGCCCGCTCTCTCTATGGGCTCCTCCATCCCAGGGGCCCCAGCGCAATCATACTGCTTGCACTGTCTATATTTCCACCCCTGTAGTGGAAGGAGGGTCAAGGAAAAATAACTGTAGCTATGTGGAGGGGCAATAAAAAAGCTATTAACAAAAAAAAGAAAAAAAAAGAAAAAAACTGACATCTTACCCCAGTTGATATCATTTCTCTTTGTATTTCAGGGGAGATATTTCTTCTCACACTTTTTTGGGCTGTCAAAATCTTTATGAGCCACATATTTTACAATCGAAGGGTTTTAGACGAGAAAAAAAACATGATCACCGGGTGCAAGTTTTATATTTCTAATACCTGTTTCCCTTACACGCACACCCAGCCCTTCAGGTTCCTCCTTGCTCTGTAACTAAACCAGAAAACCACAATGTGTCACCTGAAACTCTCCCGAACACATCGGAGACAGCTCCTCGTCACCGCAGACATGTCAGACATTTTAAGAATATGTTAATTCTAGTACAGTAACAATCTTCCCCCCCAGTTGTGAACAGCAGAAAAGAATTTTGTAATTTGAATTTGGCGAATATGTTTTTGTCAGGAACATAATCATGACAGAGTGTGTATATATGTGTGTGTGTGTGTGTGTGTGTGTGTGTGTGTGTGTGTGTGTGGACCGAGGTCACCTTCCCCCCCTCCCCCCCCTCCACCTGGGAGTGTGTGTTCACAGGGTGTCTGTGCTGAGGGGATCCGGGGTGAATACAGAGTGGAGCCACACTGGGAATAAGCTGTCAGATGAAACACTGAGGAACTACTGAGAGACACTAAAAGAGAGAGAGAGTTTGTGTGTGTGTGTGTGTGTGTGTGTGCGTGCATGCCTCTGTGTGTGTGTGTTTGGGTGTAACAATGTGTAGTCATATCCCGTGTGTACTTTTGTCTGTGTGTTGCATTTGGGCATCCACGTCTTCATGTCCCCTGTGTGTGTATGTGTGTGTTTTGGTGCTTCTGTCAGTACGTGTGTGTGTTTTTGCTTGTCTGTGCATGGATCTACGTACGTGTGTGTACGTCTGTGTGTGTGTGCTTTGTGTGTGTGCAGAGTCCAGGGGAGCTCTAGTTGAAAGGGAAAGCCCTCACTCTCTACAGACTGACTTAGGATTCTCTCTGCCTTCCCCAGAGTTCATTGCAGCGGCCTGCACACTGGACTTTCTATCCACATACACACACACAGTCATGTAATATCTACCTCTTAAGCGTCTCCCTCTCACACACACACTTCCAGTCTCTCCATGCACTCTTGAACCTTGTTACTTTGAGCTTGTGCGAGTTCAGTTGGTTTCGAGGTTGGAGGAGCTTTTATATGCAGCGTACACACACACACTCACACACACAACTTCTAGAAGTCCAACATAGACCGAGACATTAAAGCAGTAGGAGGAGAAGGAGGAGGAGGAGGATGAAGAGGAGGAGGTCCAGACACTCAGTGATTAATCCAGCATTGCTTTGACTTGGAGGTTCTTTGGATTTGGACTGTAATCAGGTTTTGACTTCACCTTTAGGAGCCAGAACCAAGCGGGTGTCACTTCAGATCAGTTGCAGCTGCAGCTACAAACACTGTGATATAAAACACTGGACTTTCTTGTGAGTCTGACATCAGTTAACAAAACTTCAGTGTCTCACACTTCTTCAAGCTTTCAGAGAGAAACTTCATTCAAACTTGATGTGTGAGTAAAATCTTTGAGACAGTTACAGATTTACGCTTTATTCTCAGGACAGAAAAATGTTTGGCTGGAATGTAGAAGTAACTAGATTACATAAATAATCAATGTAATCTAATCTAAACACCTTGATGTAGGTTTTTCATTTTATAGGTGGATCTATTTTAGATCTGGTCTGGTTGTAGTTGAAATGTCCAGGCCCAGAGTCTGGCAGATTGTTTACTGTATATATATATACTGTATATGCAGGTATATATAAACAATCTGTCAGACTCTGAGCCTGGAAATTGCAACCAACACTAGACCAGATCTGAAAGAAAAAAAGGGAAAAAAATATGGAATCTATCAAAGTTTCTTGAATTTTTTTTTAATTACTTATTTTTTGTTATATTTTATCAGCAGAATATATAGTATGGTATGCAAGATTCAAAGGTCTTGTAATTTCTTTTATTTTTTAAAAATTTTTTGGTAGTAAACAAATCACAAAACCCATTGATCCACCCATGCAAGTAGGAATAATGTTCAATTAAGTAAAATTTTATACATCATTTAAAAACAGTAAATTCCATTTATTTTAAAGTGTATTTACTGTTGCAATAAGCTGCATACTTACATAATATTTAGCGGATAGGATTGAATGGATCTTACCCAGAAAGCAATAGTCGTGATTTAAACGTATTGGCTATATTTAGCTCTGATTTAGTCTAGCTACATGTAACCCAAATCTAGCCGATTTAATTTTGAAATTAATTAAATGTAATTTTTGCCATTGCAGATGGCGTGCAGTATGATATTCAATCACGTATGGAGAGTCAACAGTAATTAAAATATGTTTATCTCCATTTTTTGGACATGGTCTCTACATAGCCGTATAATTGATGACGTCTACACTTTGGGTTAGACGTCTACCAAATTTTCACTGAGAGCCCAAATTCAGCCGTGATTTAGCCTAGACATCAGGTCTTCATGTAGACGGCTATTAGACATTTTTTAAACCAAAAAATGCTTGCTGAGTATTTTTGCATTTCTCTTTTTTTAAAGATATTTTTGGGGCATTTCTAAGCCTTTAATCGATAGGACAGACAAGTATGAAGGGGGGAGAGAGAGAGGGAGGGACATGCAGCAAAGGGCCACAGGCTGGAGTCGAACCTGGGCCACTGCGGCGACAGCCTTGTACATGGGGCACCTGCTCCACCACTAAGCCACCAACACCCCAATGCATTTCTCTTTTATTAGATATTATAAAACCAATTTAAAAATTCTTGAAGAAAAAGCCCAAAACAATTTAATGAAACCCTGTTTTATGCTACATTTAAGGACTCTCTGAAATCTATTATGTGTCATTTGATGAAAAGTGTGACATTATCGAGTTGTGTTTTCAGATCATCACATGCTAAAGACCAACAAACACATGTGGACCTCATGATGATGTGAATAATTTACTGTAAAATCACAGTATCAACAAGGTGGGGACAGAGTACCAGGTGAATTGATACAACTGACAGGTGAGTCTCATGCAGGTGAGGCCTTGACTTTTTTCTTTTACATTAGTTCTTAATTGTGAATATTAAGTTATTACTTATAAAGTCTGGGCAAACTTCTGTCATAATTTACTTTGCAGTCTTTAGCTTTATCAAAAATCCATACTACATAATTACTGTACACAACATATAGGCCTAGTACAGTAGCCCACATACTGATCCTTATCATGCGCAGTTTCAGCAGTTAGTGTTCAAGACATCAACACACTGAATCATTTAGCAAACAATACAACACTTGCACTTTCAGATTACAATAAAAATGTGACTTTAAATAAAAAATATGTAATCTTTATTTTTGTCTGAGGTGTACCTGGTGCTGTTTAATCATCATCCACAATTTGTTTGACTACTTTTTCAAGCTGTGAGAAGCTCCTCCGTTTTCTTTGTGTATTGCATTGTGGGAGATTAATGTCCATCAACAGCACACTTAAAAATCTAATGTTTATTTAATCACTTATTTTGTCATTTTTCTGGTGTAAACACACCACAAATTAAAAACTTCCGAGATTTGGTGTGTAATATTGATGTGATGAGGGGAAAAGCCTTAATGTTTTCTGCTCTAGCTATTTGGAATAGTCTTAAAAATGATTTTCATGTACATTAGTGGTTATCTCAGAATGTAAGACTATTGGAATTTAAATAGTAATTAATACAATTAATTGACTTTTAGCTGTATTTGTTATTGTTTTTGTTTTTATGCTGCCATCTCCATCAGATCTCCCTGAGAAGTTATTTTTCCCACCTGGGAAACCATGGGACTTACCTGCTTCAAAATAAACCTAGCTTTCAACTTAAAATAGATCGAATAGATGGAGTATATGTGATAAATTATGCAGTATGATAATCATTTTATGGATTATCTAATGAATTCTAGCAATAGAAATCACTGATGCAACTGTTTCTTTTCTGAGAGTAAGAATGTATGTGAGGACATGAAAACGTGGGTAAACATCATGGCAGAGCACTAACCAGCACTATAATCAGTGATGAATTATGGTTTCAGACAGTTATTATAATGGCATCATGCAGTATAATCTGGTCGCACATGCTTTGATTGTTGATGTATGTCATTTCTGAAAAAAAAAAGTTATGAGTCATGAGTTTGCCTGTGATACATTTTATGCTATAAGGTATTTTTCTGTCCATAAATGAGAAATGCTGTCATGTAGATTTCAAATCACTGTCTTAATTCGCCCTATTTTTTCTGTTTTGTAAGGTCTGCATGTGAAAACTCCTCCTGAAACCTCCCCATCCTCTCAGCACCACAGTCTCTGCAGCTAGCAAGTGAGGCGCAGATTGAACTGCACTGTCAGGAAGTTGTTGGTTATTATCAGCGTGCAGATGTGAGGAGAAAGAGAGGAGTATGGTAATGGCACGGCGATGAGCAAACGTGTGCATGTGTCCCTCAGGTAAAAACAGGGGAACATGGAATCAAATCTGAGCCAACATCCTGAGATTGTTCCTGTTGATAAATTGATATCATTAAATATAAATGCCGAGTGTTTCATTCCCTGACGCCGCAGGCTTGGAGCGCTGAACAGGAATGCTTTGAATTCAAGGCTGGAAATTTCCCCCAAATCATCAAATCTGACAACAAAGGAAAACTCAAATAGACTCCCTTAATGAGTTAAACACACATGCACACACACACATGCACACACGCCTACACACACTCGTGTTCTTGATCTAATGAGTCTTTTAACCATCTTCCTTATCCATCTGTCTCCTCCCGACACACACAACACACTCGCACACACACTTTTTTGTATGATCAATCCACATCAAACAGTGCCTCATTTAAATATTCATATAAGGTGTTAGAAGATGGTTGGTTGGCCTCTCTCTTTCTCCCCGTCTCTCTTTCTCTCTCCAGGTATATTAATAATTCCCCCTGTCTCTCCACCACACAGAGTTGGAGGTTTTTCCCTTCAGACAAAGTTTCTAGAAGTTTCTATAAATTAATAAGAGTGTGTTCTCTGTGAAGCCGGCTGCTTTGAACCCGGCGTATTGATCTTGCAGGTGAGTCGGCCGTGCCGGATCACGACTTCAAACAGAATCCGATGTTCCTGTGAAGAGACCGGCCCAGCCCAGAACAATACCCATATTATCCCTCCATATGACTGGTCCAATCTGAGGGTGGAGGGGGTGGGACAGACAGGAAGTACCTGCACGTGGTCGAGAGAGATGGCTGAGGTGGGATTTTTGATCATGGTGATTTTGAGGGGAACAGCGGAGAGTGAAATCAGCTGTGGATATTGGATGTGATTGAGATGTTGAATTAATCACAGGGAACTGCCAGGTGGACAGACAGGTACTGAGGCTGGATGTCCTTTTATTACAAACCAGATGTGGCTCTGAGTACCATGCAGCTACAGAAGTTTCCAGGCAATACACTGACCAGATCTGGAGCAAAAATGTTACATTTAAACAATTTGAATGACGGTATAGGTATCTATCAGCACCTTCAGGATAAAATTATGTGCAATAGGAAGCTGTTCATAACACTGTACCCTCAGGGTTTTGTGCAAGTTACCTGTAAAAGTAAAAATAGTGGTGGAATATAGGAAAGTAAATTAACTCAAGTACTATAACAATTACAGTACCTCAAAATACAATTTGGAGGTAGGCTACTAATGCAAGTATTTCCATTTTATGCTACTTTCTACATCTGCTCTACATATCAGAGATATACAGTGTACTTTACTACATTTATTTTAAAACTTAAGCTATTGGTTGCTTAGTTTATTCATATTTTGTGTCAATAACCTCAATTTACAAACAGGTTATTATGTATTCTTACAGGTGAAGCCACCCAGCAGTATATATAGCAATTTAAATGAGCTCCACCTTTACCAGCTGCAACATTAAAGGGATGAACACATGAATATATCAATAATTATAATTCAATAATATAATATATAATGATTCAGAAACTGGCCATTCTGCATAATGAGTACTTTTTCTTAATTATATTTTGATGCTATCACTTTTGTACTTTTACTTTAAGTAAGATTTTAGTTGCAGGACCTGTAACAGAGTAATTTTACACTGAAGTAAAAGATATGAGTACTTCGTCCACCACGTAGGAAAACTATGGTGACTGACCAAAATGCAACACCTGCAAAAATGAATAAATAAAATGAAAAAATAAAAATGGATGATCTACTGTAACTAAGTACAATTTTGAGGTACTTGCAAGTTACTTGAGTATTTCCATTTTTATGCTACTTTCTACTCCACTACATTACAGAGGTAAACATTATAATTTAACTCTGTTTATTCATATTTTCTATCAATAACCTAAATTTACAAACAGGTCATTATGTATTCTTACAGGTAAAGTCACTCAGTAGTGTATAGAGCAATTTCAATGACTTCCACCTTTACCAGCTGCAACATTAAAGTGATGAACCCATGAATGCATCAGTAATTATAATTCAATAATATAATATATATGATTCAGAAACTGGCCATTTTGCATAATGAGTACTTTTACTTTTGCTACTTTGAATGTATTTTAATGCTATCACTTTTGTACTTTTACTGTACTTTACACTGTAGTATTACTACTTTTACTGAAGTAAAATATCTGAGTACTTCGTCCACCACTATGGTGACTACATAAATAAATACAAGAAAATTAAATTGTCTCAACACAATTCACAAATAAAGAGGCCAATTCCAGAGACAAAAGATAACAACAATGTCAAAATTATATACATAATTTTCTCTCTTAATTACAGTAAAATACTGTGAATATGGAATAAAAACTACATCAAGGTATCGAGTCAACTGCTGTTGGTTTTCAGTCTCGATTTAAAAGGCTAAATGGTGCTTGCCGCTCTGAATGTGAGATGCAAAGTGCAGCAGTGGAAGAAAATGTTCTGCTTATTAATCTGTGCAGTAATGAGAAAGCCTGTGATCTAAGTGAGGGCGCGTGAGGTCTGAGGAGTTTAACACCATGAAGAGTTTTGTGGGTGATGAGCAGCAGTTTGTAGTCTGACCTGGATGAAGTACGGCGCTTGGGATATTTCTTTTAAGTTCAATTTTTCTTTATTTTTGGACGAGTTGTGTTTTTTTCAATACTTCTACAATACTTTATTTATTATCCATAATGGTAACCTGTCTTTTTCATTGTATAAAATATTTATATTGGATCATGTTCTATTTGCACCTTCCTGCTATCTAGTTTTACATTTGCAATATATTTTATTTTATATTTGCTGCACATTTGTGTTTCTGCTATATTATTTTAGTCCTTGTACAGTTACACTCTTTGTATCTGCATATATGATGTGGTAACGGGCTGCGCGCTGTTTCTAGTTAGTGTATTTAAGATGGCTGAAAAAAAAAACCCCAATTCAGGTTAATCTGAGAAGATAATTTTCTTGATGAACAACTGAACACTGGGATGAAGTTTATAACTGAAACTGTGTTTTTTGCTGGATACAAGAGTGGAGGACATGAAAGGTGAAAATTTAAAAGTTAAAGATCAGCTTTGCCCACAAACACACACATGAGGCCAGGACGCTAATTGTGTCACTACTCAATATTTGTATATGTGTGTGTGTGTACATGTGTGAGAGTCAGACAGAGGCTGTGTAAGTGCTGATTAGCGATTAGCAGGTCTTGAGGCTGACGGCAGAGCTGATCAGTATTTCCTCTGTGTCGGAGCTTTAGGGAACAAATCCCAACATTAACCCGGCTCTCATCTGCCTGGCAGAGCGCTAGCAGCAGCCTGCCAGCCATAGGCCGTACATCCAGCTACAACCGCAAGCTAAAGCATGTGAATCCTCCTCTGACGGCGCCTCATTGTTGTCTCATTTCAAATCAAAACCACATTTGATCATGATAGAGCTTCTAATGTTGCTCTCAACATCAAGGTTGATGGGCTGTGACATGTGATATTTAATAAGAAGTCTAAAGTTTGTCATAATCTGCTTGACAAAAATGACATTTAAGTAGTACCCCTTGAGGGAGAAGTAAGTGAATTCCTATAGTTCTATAAAAAGCGTAATCCCCTTGAAGAGCAATAACTGGAGCAAAATGTTCCTTTTAAGAGCTGATGTGTCTCTCACAAGACACTGGAGGAATACTGACACATAATTGTTCTGACTTTGGCTTTAATTCATATAGAAAGCACATCAGACGTCACCACTGAGTGTCAACGGCAGTTGAACTGCGACCTGTGATCGCCTCCAGAGTGCTCGAATGAGGCCAGTGACCCCGGCGCCATCACAGTTTCTCACTGATGACGGTCAGTTCATCAGAGATCATCTGCAATGCTAATTTTCTTATTGAAGTACAGAAGATCAGCTAAGAGAAACCCCACCACCGCAGGACTGCTTTACAAAGTTTTTAAAATTTTCTTTGGCGGGTTAAAGGCCATCAGTACAGCCCGCATGGGAGGAATTATGCGGGTGGCTCAGGTAAGAAATTAAATGACCTTGTGACCTCAGTGTGTGCTCTTGAAACATTTACAAAGGTTAATGAAATTCACTCAAAACACTAGTACACTCAGATAACAAAACAGTTTAACTGATTGTCATTTCTGAATCTACACAGGTGGAAAATATATGTAGACATATTATTGCTTCATAGAGAAACCATTTGGACTGATGGTTTAAACACTTGCACCAGATTGTTTGAATGTATATTTTTCTTACCTACATAATATCATAGGCGTAGATTTCAGGGGAGACGCAGGAGACACTCAGTACTTGGCATGAAACATGAAAGTAGCAGATGACTTTTACCTTGACAAAACTTAAGACATTTATACTATACAATATGTTGAAAAGGCACAAACTGGTCCTCAGAAAAATATCAGTACATTCAGAAAATTAAGCTTTTGACACTAAACATTTTCTGATGGAGGATTTCCAAACTCCCTGCATCTCGTTGACTGATCAAGCCAGTGCTTATTTACTGCTGCCGCCTGTGTGCGCTCTAGACTCTAACATTAAGCTCGCTGATGAGGTGAAAATATTTTCTGCACAAGTCACTGTGTGCAGATCTTTAAGTCGCCTTTACCTTTCTGAATCTAGTAGCCTAAAGCAGAACCTTCAGCTCAGCTGGCAGTTTGTTGGTACAGTGTTTTACCCACTAATGAGTCAAGTAAGTAGTTGTAAAATAATATTTTGGAATGCTTGTTGCAATATCAAATATTTTATACTCACAGTCATGTAGTTTGCGCTTGAAAATTTCTGTAGGTGTACCGAGATTAAATGTGGTATTTTGTAAAAAGGTGATGAGAATGGTAGTTTTTTTAGATTCTATTAATCAACAGTGATCTATAGGTCATATGACTGATTTTTTATTTAACCTTTATTTAACCAGGAAGTCCCATTGAGATTGAAAATTTCTATTACAAGAGAGACCTGGCCATGGTAGCAGCCAATCAGAACACATTTAAAATGCAATAAATACAATGTAATAAAATCCACAATAAAACAACTATTCAAACCAAGTGGCCTCTCAAGAAAAAACATGCATATGTCTCTGCCACCACAGTCTTTATGATGCCCTCAGGTTCATTGATGGAGTGTTTCAATGGACTGTATATGCAGCCCTGGTCTCTCACTCCGAAAGCGTCAGCCAACTCAAATTTAAACCCACCCGCATCATTATTAGATGTTCAGAGAAACAGACGTAGAATTGAAAGCGCAAAAGTCCACTTAAGTGGATGGGCTAAACAAGCACAGGACTTTGACCCATGAGACCAGTATTTGTGTCCCATGTGAAACTTAAAGTCAACACTGAGTTATTTAGTCATGTCAGTTGTTAGTTACACAAGTCTACTCGCGTGTCAACCCCTTCTACATTAAGATCCGCTGACCACCTGTGTTAACTTAAAATACAAAAAGCTTCCTCCAGTGTCATTATAATAACACCAGAGGCTTCTGCCCAAACATCAAAATATGATGAGGGATGAGATCATGTTGCAGCTATAGGAAACTGGAAACTACTGGAGACACTAGTCTGATGAAGACTTTGAATCCAGCGCGGTTCATCCCACAAGTCTGACTTTATTAAAGTAATAATAATAATAATAAGAAAACAACTGCCTCAGTAAATATTCTAAATAAGAGGATATCTCTAATGTTTGTCTGCATCTCTGTTGTTTTGATGATTTTTTTAAAAATATTCTTTTAATTGATTAATTGAAATAATGTCATTTATTACATTTGATTACCTCCTTATCACTTTTCTTATGTGTCTGAGTCACACATTTCCTCAAGTTTGACTTCAAGCATTTCAATATGAAAAGCATTTTCACCACTGACAAACAAACTTTACACTGTCACAGCCCTTTTCTGATTTCAGTGTACTTGTCTGACAACACAGTCACACACCTTAGCGTGGTCGACTGGTCGCAGGCATTGCAGACTCCAGTTGCTTACATATTCAAACATGAGAACCATTCACAAACAACGCTCAAATTATGAGCCCATACTGCTAAATAAATGGAGCCTGTCTGGATGTAGAGAAAGCTCCTTTGTATGTCATTCTACCCTTGATGGTTTTCAAATTTGGATGGTGAAAATGTTTTTTTCACTCTCAGCCAGGTGAGTATGCTTGCATGTCATGAGAATTCCAGTATTTTTTTGCTCTACCAGCAAATGACTGTGTGGATTTTCCTTCACGCACAAGAGCTAAAAGTAAAACATGATGCATCTCTGAAAATAAATACTTACTCGGACTCTCAAGTCCTTGCACAAACCCCTTGACATAAAATGTAAGAGTTTATTATAACCCATTCAGATATTGTGAAAAATGGCTCCATTTTTGTTGGAAACATTTCACAAGAATTCTGAATTTTACTTTTCCTTTTTTCCCCCTTTTATTTTAGAGCATTTTTCTACTAATTTATCTTGTGCCAAAGTCCGTGTCAATTACCTTCTGTTTGTAAATGTTCTATTGAAAACCTTTTCGATTACAACTCTTTTTTTTGTCAGTGCAATCTTCCCAGAGGTTGCGAGTCAGTCTGCTGTAGTTTGACAGCTGAAAGGCTGCAGTCTTATTGGTGGTGACATGTGTCAATCTTCAGTGAAAGACCCGCCCACTGTGGCCAGACTGAGCAGAGCCAGTCGAGCTGCTGTCAGCCGCTCATCACCCAGTCCTTTTCATGTTTGCCTTTTTTCTGTTTGTGTGTGTGAGAACAAGAAGAGTGTATTCCAGTATGGTTTGCACTCGTGCGCACGCACGCACACACACACACACACACACACACACACTCACACACACATGCGCGCACACATAGACACCAGTGAGGCTCCTTCGTCTTATCGCTGCTGTGATTTTTTTCTTTTTAGTGTTTGTGCATGTGTGCACAAGTGTGTTTGCTCTACACACACACACACACACATACACACACACACACACACACCAATCCGTCCACCAACCCCTATGTTGTCTGCCAGGAGGGCAACATCAAAGAGACTCTGGCTGTGGGCATGGGGAGCCTGGAGACTAGCGAGGGCCTGTGGAGGCAGCTGGAAAGCCAAGTGGCCACGGGGAGCCTGGAGAATGAAGTGGGCCTGGAGAACGAGGTGGGCCTGGAGAGTGAGGCAGGCCTGGAGAACAAGGTGGGCCTGGGGAGAGCAGTGTGATAAAGGTACTGGTCCATAAAAAGAGGCCGAAGGTGCTCCTGGAGAGCGTGGTGGGCCTCAGGAGCGAGGTGAGGGTCCATGAAAAGAGGATGAAGGTGGTCCTGGAGATGGAGGTCAGCTTTGGAGAGCAGGTGAAAAACAAAAATTTAAAGGTAGACGTGGGAAGCAAAGGGAGCCTGGAGAAGGAGGTGCTGCAGTGACATGAAGTCTTTCCGTGTAAGCTTTAGTGAAGTTTCTCAGAGCTGCGCAGATGTCAGAGTGACGCTCTTAAACGCGGCTGCTGCTCTTGGTGACAAGTTTATGTATGTTGCACTTTCTTGTGTTTCCTTGATGTTTTAACAATAGCCAGCCAGACAAACAGAGAAAGCATACCGGTTCGTGTAAACAATACATTTCCTCCATGAGACGATGTCCACTTTTTATTGGCTGCAGGCAGTGGAAGGAGGAGGGCCTGCAGGAGGCGGTGGGAGGCGGGCAGGAGAGCAGGAGGAGGTGGTGGGAGGTGGGCAGGAGAACACAGGACTGCCGCTGTTGCCTCTGAGGCAGAGATCGGCTTCTTGCTCTCATCTGCCCGTCAGAGCCCTCCTCTGAGCTGCCAATCAAAATGATGGACAGCTGCTGGTGGATGGAGGAGAGAGGTTTGAAGGGACCGGCTCAATTCAGCGGTGTTATCTGTGATTTCTCTCCCTTTGTGTCTAAAAGAGGCAACGCTGTCTGTAACCATGACTTCAGTAATCACATATTTAACAGGTGGGTCATGAAACACTCTGATTGCATCATTATTGATCATGTTTTGCTGCTAAACCATACACACATAATTTGTGTGAAATATCTTTTGCCTGAAAAGCTCCTGTCATAGTCCACAAAGTCATTTCTTGTCTTAGAGGCATACAGTGTATTAGAAACATATTTAGAGGCCTCTCTGTCATTGTTTGGAAATACATTTGACTTATAAAATGATGTTGGATATGAAATATAATAAGACTCTTTTTCACTGTTTTGATCAACCTAATATACAGTTTCTACATTTTCTAATGAAATTTCAATTTTCCAGTATCTGAAATACTGAACATCATTAGTCAGTCAAAATGTCTTGAGATTTTCATCTTTTGCAGCCAATGCTTCCAAAATATTTACCTGAAAATCTCACCAAAACCTGTGATAAAGTCCTGCTGGATGCACATACAGATCTCTGTGTTGAATGAATGCAGAAGCCAAGGGAAGAGATGTGAGGTGGGGTTGAATAAGCCAACCTTCTGCCAGTGTGAATCTCTTACCTGGACTCATGCAGTAAAAGAATTGAGGTGTCTTTATTCTGTTATTGTGTCTAAACAAGCATCAGTATACATAGAGGTGAAGATCTGTGTTTAGAACACACTGGAAAAAGGGTGCCATAAAATCACCTGTCAACAAAAAGGGTAGCATCTTTGTCTTTCCTTGGAAGATACTGTTTGCTGGTAATAATTCAGTGATCTATTTATTTATGGTACCCATGAGGGTTCATGCTCACTGCCTAGCTCTTTTTTGGTTAATTCTAAACAAAGCAAAAACATTAAATGCCTCTCCCATGCCAAAAGACCTGCCAAACTACCACAGCGACAGCCAATTCTCATTCACAGGAATGAGAATACAGCAGTTTGGTCAGTGGCCATCTGCGTCTGATTCGGATGCACAAGGCCCTCTTAAGCATCTGTATGAGACATACCAGGCTTTTAACAAACTGATGTAAACCCATCCATAGCCATGATATAATATAAAGAGCAAGAAACTGGGGTTAAACAAGCACAGGACTCTCACACAGGTGAACAGTGTTTGTGTCACATGTGAAACCAAAAGACAACACTGAGTATATTTTTACCATGTTACGTAGTTAACGTCATTTGCAGTCAAAATGTGCCACTTGGGCAGAGTGTCCAGCCTCACTATGACACAGGGGGCACCATTTAGCATCTGTGTGAGCCCATTGTATCCTCATACAACGGTTCGTATGATATTCTATGCATTAGTACCCAAAAAAATGACGTTATGTACGCAATGTAAAGTTACAAAGGTTAGGTTTAGGCAAGTAAAGTTACTGTGGTTAGGGCTAGGAAAAGAAACATGGTAGTGACGTATATTAAATGACTCAAAGTTCATACAGTTCCAAACGACAGTCTCCTGGGGAAAGTCCTGAGTCTTGTTACCCATCCACCCCACCAACCCTCTGCCTCACCGGACCGCTTCCTTCTTTATTATTTACTACCACCAGCGCATTAGTCATGTGATCCTAGCCTTCTCAAATTCCTTTATTATACACAAATTACTGGCTCATGATTACGGAGAATATGTACAAATTTTGGTGCATTACTCTTCATAGGAGAACATACGAACACTGTATGAGGACACTGGGCTTTTCAGTAAGTCTAATGTAAATCCATCTGCATCATTATTAGACGCTCAAAGCTATGGATGTAGTTCCAAAAGCAGGGTGAGTAGGAGGGGAAGCTGACAGGTCTAACAAACGGGTCCAACAAACAGCAGACTTTGAAGACCAGTGTTCGAGACCAACAAACAACATCAGTTGTGGCATTTGTGCCACTCAATGCCCATTTTAAGTGCCATCTTTTCCTGACCATAGCCAAGTAGTTTTATTGGCTAAACCTTACCGCCAACCCATTCAGCATCATGATACAACACAAAAGGCTGCCTCTGGCATCATTTTAGTAATGCCTGGGGCCTCTGTGCAAACCGCAAAATATGACAAGTAGGAATGAGATCACGTTGCCATGTGACATTGCCTCCTTTATAACTTACCTACCAAATAAAGTTACGTAATAAACGTACTTATTTTAACCCAAACTATGAACTTTTTCTAAACCTATCCAAATAGTTTTGTTGCCTAAACTGAACGTAGTTTTATTGACAACACCTACATTTCCTGTAAATTTAAGAGCGGAAAATGGCTAGTCATATCTGAGCTTCCAAAATTGACACTAGAGGTGTACCTGAAGCGTTATAGTTGAAATTTAAGGCCACTGACCAAGTTGCTGTTTTTGAGGAGACACAAACAGACTTTGACTTCTTACTGTATTTCATGTCAGTTGATTATATTCAATACAAAGCCTTTATTCCGCTGCAGTTCTGTTACAACGATACTTTACATGTTTAAAGTCTTTGTCAGCACATCCACCGATGGTCAGGTTGAGTTTATTCATGTTTGCATGACCAAGAAATTACATTTTACCATTAGAAATGTGTGTAAACCAGGTTTCTCTTAATGCCTGCTGAGTAGCAGGAAGGATGCAATATAGACAGAGGTTGTTGTATGCTGTAAAGATCATAGAGCCCTTTGAGGTAAATCCATAATTCAAACCAAACCCTTCACACCAAATTAAAGACCTTTTTTTTACATTACATTATTTTATAAAACAGAATAAGCCCATGTGTGAAATTATTCCCACTTTCTCAGTTTAATTTTCAAATTCCTTTGTTTACCATCTGGCCAGCGATGGATCGGCTAATGATACTGCAATTAGTGAAAAATGAATGTGTGTATGTGTGTGTGCAGGATCAGTATTCTAATGAGGACAGACAAAAGAAGTCTGTAGCTCAGAGCCAATTGGACAGAGAGGAGCAGAGCATCAGAGAGAGAAAGCCGGAGAGGGGAGTGAGCTAGTTGGGGGTTAGGGAGGGTTCAGGCTGGTGGCAGTCAGTGCCTCAGGCAGGGTTTTGGGGTCAGGCCCCCCCAGACGGCCACACCAGCCCCTCGGGCCCCAAGAGGGGGGACACCAGGACCACGCCGGCCAAGGGAGGGGCACTCAATTAGGGCAGCGTTCGAAATTTTAGCCTGGTGCTTCAGAGTAGAAGGCCACCTGATACCTATACACCTCAAACATCCTCCTTCACCCCCTCCACCCTGCTGAATGCACCTACCACTGATTGACACACACGAGGGTTGGAAAGGTTTTTGATGGATGAAAATGATACTCATATTCAATGTTATGTAACATCATTTCATTTCACCTTTGTCTGCGTCAAATTCCCTCAAAAATATTCATTCTTTCCCCCTGAATTTAAATACTGATAAAGAGGAAAAATATGACACCAAATCTCTCTTTAGTTATTCTCATAATAATATAAATAACAACAATGCATGCTCTACAAATGCATGGAAAATAATTGCAAGTTTTTATCTGGATTTGTATCACGCTGTTTGTTTGTTTTTTGTTTTTTGGAATACCTATATATATTTTTACGTGAATAAATATTAATTGTGCAAAATTCCAATGACCATCTGAAATCTAAATTTGACATCACCAAAGTTGAGTTGTAATTGCACAATGCATTTAAGAGTTAAGGCATAATGGAAAATATTTCCAATTTGACAACCAATTTTGCAACAAGAAAAGTGGTGTTAAATAAATAGGCATATACAAAAAAAAAAAAAAAAACTTTTCAGGGCTCATCCAAATATGCTATGTCCCACTCTTTATCCCACTTTGGATAAAGCCCTGCTCACACAAAACATGTGGCCCTTTATAAAAGCTTGGTGATGCAGTGACAATTTTATATGTCATCTTGGCAAATTACTGTTGGTGGTGAGCTAACTGCTAACATGCTAGCCAGACAGGAACATGCAAACGATAATCAGTCGCAGTACCTCTCAAAGCTAGTTGGCTTGCTGACTAGTAATACATGTATGTCTGCAATGGAACAGTTTATATTCTGGCAAAGCTGGGTTAAAAGCTATAAAATGGTGCCACACAACCAATAAGCTACAATAGCTTCCTGTGTTTTGGACTCTCTGCTCCTACAAAGATCAGCACTGTGGTTTGGATATTGATCAGCTGGACAAATATGCATGTCTTAAAGGGAAGCTTTGCAGATTTTCAACCAACTTTGTGTCATAGTAGTGTGGGCAGTGTGTGCCTACTAATTTGCCTCCAGACTTGGGATCACAGCGTATTTGTTTATATATATTTATGTCCTTACTTTGTCCAGCTTTCTGCCCTTGGTTTTAGCTGTATGTCTATTCTGAGTATGTACTTTGAGGGCAGCCTAGTCTAACTCTCAGGACGTCAAATACACCGCTTGGGCAGTTTAGCATCTGTGTGAGACAAACTGAGCTTTCCACCAACTCAAATGTAAACCAATCCGCATCATTAATAGACACTCAGAACAACAGATGCAGTTTAAAGAGTGTGAAAGTGAGGTAGATGGGTCCATCAAACACCGGACTTTGACCCAAGAGACCAAAGTTTGAGATCAACAAACAACAACATTGGTCACGTTTTTGCCACTCAAATCCAAATGCTTTGTAGTTTTGTTGCCTAAACCTGATCGCCGATCTACTCTTACCGCCAACCCCTCTGTGTCAGGACACAACGCAAAAGGCTGCCCTTAGTGTCATTTTAGTAAAACCGGGGCTTCTGCCCAAGGCGCATAATATGGCAATTAAAGCTGATTCTGATCTGCTCACTGTACTGACACAGAGCTGGTTGAAAATGGACAAAGTTTCCCTTCAAGTTAAACAGTGTTGAACTTAATGCCAAAGAGTCGCCCTCATTTACTTCACCTCCACTGATCACAGTGGCCCATAGTCATGAACCGATATCGACACAAAATGTAGCTGTTTAAATGATGCAAATAAAGGAAACAAACAAAGAAAATTAAGGACTTTTACTTTTAAGCCTCACAGTTTAGAAGGTCATATACAATACTTTGGAAATGGCCACACTGTGGTGCTTTTGGATCTGGATCTGCACCAGATATCTTTCCCAATTTACCAAAATCAAATTCTTTTAAATATCCTAACTAACTAACTACTGACCTAACTAAGTAACTGACTGACTGACTGACTGAGCATATCTATTATATCAGAGCACTGAAGACTGTAATTACATAGAACAAAAGTGAGGTTTACATAGCACTGATGTAGAGATGGAAATTTTCTGTTGTATTTGCTTTGGCCAGTCTGTCTCTGAGGTGCTGCTGTGCATGTGTGTGTTTGTGTGTTGCTGGCCAGTTTCACACAGTTGCATAATTAGCAGTAGCATTAGCATGCCTAACATCTCAGCTGCTGCTCCACAATACTCTCAGGAAGAGCCCTGTTGAAAATCCTCCCAGTAACTGTCAATCTCTGGCTCCCTCTCTCAGACACGCTCTCTCTCTACCCTTCTCTCCATCCGTTTGTGCAACATTTCGTGCGTCATTGAAAAATGCACCTAATTGCCAGGCAGCAAACATTTCAACTCTTCTGTTTTTTTCTCCGTGAACTTTATCATCTCTCTCTTTATTCAAGCAGATATGTGGAAACATTTTAGGACGGGGCGGGGCTGTGCTGGATCCAGGCATTCCTCGCTGATCTGCCACAGTCGAGCTGCTCGGAGTTTCACTGTTGCCGGAGATTTTGTGTAATTAATTGGTTCTTCTGGGGGTCAAGTGGTTTCATCTCATTTCAGTCGCCTTGTACATCAAGCAGCCATGTCTGCACCTGTTTCCTGCTCTCAGCAGCTGCCAACTGGGCCTCCCCAACCACTATTGATCCCATCAGATCACGCACACACACACGCTCTCTCATACACACACACATTTGAAATGCTTTATTCGTATCTGCTAATTAAATTTGCCAGAGCTAGCCTTGAATATTACAGAAGTTCAGCAGGATTTATTCTTAATTTGTTATTCGGATGTCTAGTAGCTTCTGCTTCAGTAACCAGCAGACTTTAGAGCACATTTGGCAACACAAGTCAGATTGAAGGTATCACATCATAAACATTAGTGGACACAGAAATTAGATTGTGTCTACACAAATACAAAAATATACATTTGATGCTTGTTGCAGGATCAGCTGGTGAAAATCAAGGTTTGTGGCTTGGTATGTGCAAAGCTCTTTCACATGCGATCTGGAGGTGCCGTATATTTATTCTGTATACCATAAATTCACAAATAGTTGCTGGAGGCTTTCTTTACCTCACCTGTAGAGAGGAGCAGGTCTTTGTTTGAGATTGGGGATCAACTTTTACTCCTCATTTTTACTTCATTATGTTTTATATGATGCTTTTTGATGATGCATTTTTTAGAAGGTATCTTTGCTTTTAATTTTATTTTTTTACAGTAGAAATGAATCGGGAGAAAGAGGACATGTGACAAAGGCCCAGTGCTTGACTTGATCCAAGGATACTCTCGGTGCATGCCAACACCCATATTACTATTTAGTATTTAATTCTAATTTCGAAGTCATTGAATATGGCTGCTTTGTCAGTGATTTCAGTATCAGACACCTAACGCCAAAAGCCACCTTTTGCAGCAGTATGACACACTGCTGGGCAGCATCAGTATGTTACCTAGCTGGAAGTAACATTTTATGGTGTTATGATACGCTGTCGGTTGTGGTGGTATGATACACTGCAGGATGGCATTAGGTTGGAATGCTGCCAACATAATATGAGGAGCTGGAAATTCCATCTAGAGCAGGCGGGAGGGAGGAGGTAGATGCGCCCAACAAACCCAGGACTTTCACCCTGGAGCCTAGTGTTCACTTCCTGTATAAATGTAGAGCCAAACCATGATGTTTTTTCTAAACCTAAACATGTGCTTTTGTTGATAACCTGGTGTTGGTAGTGGCATCCTGAAACGTCAGCAGGAGATGCAGAAGGATACCTAGTGCGTAATATGTAGACGTGAAAGGCCACTGATAAAGTGGCAATGTGTGATGACTTGGGATGAGAATGTGTTGCAGTATGCCAGGAAAAAGACTTAGTGTGTCTCATTACATTGCATGTCAAATCTAGTATGCCAAAGATACCTGGATGTTCTACTGCATCCAGTTGCATATTGCAGTATGCAAGGTAGCATGCTTTTCTGGCCCACAATCTTGTGCGCAGTGGTAGATAGGTCACATCAACAGAGCCACAGACAGAAGACAGCTCATTGACAACTGACAGAAGTGCACTGAGTATAATCACTCGATCAATCAATCAATCAATCAATCTACAGTGTATGCAACTTAAAACACCCCTTACATTGTTACCTTGCAATGTATGTAGTTTTAACCTACATACATTGCAAAGTAACAACGGCAGAGCACTCCGGGTTGACCTCCGTCTCTGGTGAGCTCAATGAATGTTTTATCTCTAAAGGAACATTAACTCATAATATTAAGATCTGCTGCATCTTGAATCACATGCTTTATATAATAATGATAATAATAATAATAATAATGATAATAATAACAATAATAATAATAATAATAAGAAGAAGAAGTATGTCCCAATTGCATGCATACCCCATGCAAGGGTAGGCTGCACACTTTGTGAAGGCAGCTGCAGTACATAATGAAAGTAAAAAGACAAAGTATGCGATTCAGAGCATACTTTGTCATCACATGGTTGGCATCTTAAACCCTATATGTTGCTTTAGAACACTTCCTTTATCTGTTTCACATGACTAAAAGCCTCAGGTGGTTCAGGGGATGCAAACCTTTCCCTTTCTTTGTTTTTTTTTTTTTTTTACTGTAAACCATCTACAGGAAGTGTGAAGTTTTATTAACAGTAACTTTATAATGAGATAAAAGCAGCAAGAGTGATGGAAGTTAATCAGTGAGAACAGTTTTACTGATAAGTGTGAGAAACACAGTAAATGATGGCAACATGAATGTTATTGTACTGATGGAATTCATGCAGGTTAATGTAGATTAATATGCATAATTTCCTGGTATATAGTAAGGTCTTTTCACCCTGTTTTCTTTTCCACTGTCTTTTGATCAAAATAACAAACTATTATCTCGGATCAGGTCATATTTGCGCTCAGTTTTTATTTAAGCATTAACAGTCAACTGGGCAGATAAGGAGTCTAACAAGATTTGTTCAAGAACACTTCAAGATAAAACAAAGTGCACACACTCTCACGCCTCACACACATATGCCTTCAAGTGCTCTGAACAAAAGGAAGAGGAAGGAGAGGGAGGGGTCAACACTGAAGCTCGGGACTCCTCATGCCGAAAAGAAGCTTTTGTCGAAGCACTTGACAAAAGGTCTCACTCTGGAGGTTAAAGGTTAGGAGAGGCCACTTCCGACCTTCACATTCCACAGTTTGCCGACATTCCTCCAGAAGGATTGATCCATCCTTAAATGATTCATCCCTTACATGTCCCTGGAAGTTTACACATCTGTTATTTCATTTTAACACTTACTATACAACTATAAATATAAACCACAATAAGTGACAGAATGAGATGAGCGTCAGGCTTTCCTTTCATTAACATTGGTTTCATCACTGCACGTCAATCAGAACAATTTGATCATTTATACTGAATGATATTAATGAATGTACATGAAATTTGCCATTATTTTAATTTCTTCATCATCTTCTATGGTCGCATCTCACTTGAGCTACGCTACACTGCCTCCATGATCTCCAGTGGCACTGCTCCATTTTGTCTGTAACTGTAAGCTTTCAGAAAACATGCTTGAATACGGCCAAAATGAACGCAGAGTATGGAAAGCCGGCTTCATCCATTTTCATCTCCATATCTAACATTGAGCACAAATGAGCCCTTAGCCCGAAGGACACGTTGTCCATGATTTCCAAAAATATGGCTTTCAGTCTCAACTTGCATTTGTAGATGTTTACCAACAATTGATTTCCAAAGTCTTCCTAAGTCCATGAAGTAATATCCTTAATACAGTCATGTTGGGTTTTAATGCAGTGTAGTCTGAGGAGTCAAAGATCATGGCTATTCAATGTTGGTTTTCAGCCTTGCCCCTTTCGTGTAGAGATTTCTCCGGATTCTCTGAATCTATTGATGGTATTATGGATTGAAGATGGTAAGCACCTTAAATTTCTTACAACTGCTCATTGAGAATTGTTCTCAAACTGTTGGACGATTTGCCCATGCAGTTTTTAACAAAGTGACCATCCTTGCTTGTGAACAACTGAGCCTTTCAGGGATGTCGCTTTCAAACCCAGTCATCATATTTTAATCTGTTACCAATTTACCTGTGGTATGTTGCAAACAGGTGTTTTTTGAGCATTCAACAATTTTCCCAGTCTTTTGTTGCCCCTGTTCCACTTTTTAGAAAGTGTTACAGGCATCAAATTTAGAATATGTGTGTATTTACAAAACAACAATAAAGTTTACCTGTTTGACATTAAAAATCTTGTCGTTTTTGGAATTGCTGTTGTATAACATTTTTTAAAAATGGAAGAGATGAACATAAACAAGGTAATTTAGGGATTTTAAAGTCTAAATGCAAAGTAGTTCATTTTGATTTGTGTGGACTGCACTCTGAGCTAGCTCTTGCACAACACTGTCATTCGGTGCAGAAATGAGTAGCCGACATCCTGAGGTATCAAGATGCATGAATAACCTGGTTTCCCCATGTTCCATAACATCATGTCCTGTATATGACCAGGATAAAACTCAAAACTGGGGCACTAATGTGCATGTTGATGTAATGAGTGTAAACTCAAAGGAAACACTAGTTGACAAAAGTGATATCCAAACTGTGAAGAAGTCAAAGTTGAGTTCAAGCTGTTGGTGAAACCCAGATGAGGAAACTTAAGGTTAACTCAGGTAAAACAACAACTGAGAGGATAAAAGAATTGTTTCAGTGTGTGGGCCTCTGCACTTTTGGGGGTGCATTGCTGTACCCGGATGCCCTGCAATGGGCCTGTGAGTTCTGGTGCAAAGCATGCTGGGATGCGTTGCAAGTCTCTCTGAGGAGAAACTCTTAAATTAGAGATTGTCAGGACACATACACATACATACACACACACACACACACACACACACACACACACAAACATGCAGGAATGGAAAACAGCGCGACGCGTTTTAAAGCTCATCGGCAAACTGATTCTGTCAGGGAGACTTAGTGACATGCGGCTGCCTCCTACAGCTTTCCTCCATAACGGCGCCGGTCGGCATCGGCGTTGTGCTGTCCACCAGGGAGAAGGCAGCGGGCTCTAAATAGAGCCTCCCTCGGTTAAATATTAACACTCGCTTTCCTCTGACAGAGAGCAGCCCGCCATGTCGCCTTCCATCTCCACCACGGGGAGATGCAACACAGCATAGCACTCAACCACACACACAGAGACACATGGACACAACACAAGAGTATGGACACAACGCATACACAGAAATGAAGTTATGTATGCACCTTGAAAGGTCGACGGCAGTCTTTCCAACATTATGAAGACTTTCTTTAATCTCTCTTCTTTCCATGATTACCATGTTTTTATTTTTCCAGTTTTTAATGTCTTTAATGCTCTCACACAATTTTTTTCCACAAAGAACGAGTAAAATATTTTCTCAAGCAGCTGTCAAACCATCATGTGACGATGAACACCTCCAATAAATAACACACTGAGCATAACCAGTGACAAAGGTGGCCTTGGAGGAAGCAGAATGTGCGTGTGGAAGTGACAGATGATCAGCCTCATTAGTGGGGAGGTGATGGAGGGAGAAAGAAAAAGAAGGGATTGACTTATCTGACATGTCAAAGAAAATCAGTGTGTGCAATATGCCACTCCACACTAGAGACCTATTGAATATACTGTCCTTTTTAAAAAATGATGAAGATCCATACAGAAAGACTGTAATGGGATATGAATATATAGGCTCAGTATCTCCAGGAATTATGCTCATATTGTATGATGCAACATTTGAATCTAGAGCGAACATTTAGTGGCAATGTAGGAGGTAGTGTGCCTCATCCAGCCCTGAAGCAGCGTAGCCCAGTTTACAAAAATCTGATTTACCTTTATGAAAAAAATATGTTAACTATATAAAGTGCCTGGAAGTAGTTAATGAGTGAGCCTCCTCACTTCCTTCTCATCTATTGAGTTACATATGCGCAGTACTGATCCGGCAGGATGTACGGCTTGGTACTGCGGCACCATCAGTCGTATCTTTCACAAAACAATGGTTTCTCATGTGATGCAGTTCAGACTACGCTCAAAAGATTTTCCAAACTTCTGGGCTGCCTTTAAGTAGTCAAAAATAATGCCCTGTCTTTTCCTAAACACTTTAATTTGAGCTTGATGGAAGATATCATGAGGTGAGGTGTGCATTGGGAGGGAGAGGAAGATACTGGTAGAGGATAGAGAGTGTGTTATTGGTTGGTTATATCCACTTGTTGTGGTTCTCTGAAGCTCTTTTTAACTCTGTTCCTGCACCTCATGATATGCCTGAGTCACATATGTGTTTTTTTTTATTCAAAAGTGAACTATAAACATTGTTATTTTTTAATACATTCATTTGAATTGCTTAAAATTGGCCATGAACAAAAGCTAAACAAAAGTTTTAAGGCTGCTGCTGCATCTTCATTTCCTGTTTTAAAATCTGGCCCAATTGAATTTATAGTTGAATACCTGGTGTAAACAGTGGTGTAACAAGGCAGCACAAGGCCCCAGTGCAAGATGGTTCAAAACTGGGCCAGCCCGTCACAGTCAGACGCAACATAATGTAATATCAGTGTTGAATGAAAGCATGTGACTTTAAAATGACCAGCAGCAGTGAAATGCACCACACAGCTGACACATAAATTAAATAAAACAGACTGCTGTGCTATAGAGGAGGGGTCGTAATAGCAAGGCTTAGACAGTGATAGGCTACCTGACAAAATCTGGTGTTGGAGCACATTGACAGATGAAAACTTAATCATGACGATGCACCTTGACACAGATGAAAACATTATTGGTGACACCACACTTTGACACAAATGAAAGCATTATTGGTGAGGCCACACTTTGACATGGATGAAAACATTATTGGTGATGGTGCACCTCGACACAGATGAAAACATTATTGGTGATGACGTACCCACACTTTGACAACATTATTCATGTCTGGCCTTATATACAAAACACAGGTGTGTAGGTTGGTTAATAGTCAAATAAATAAGAAATAAGTTCCACTTACATCAGAAGTCTTCCTTTTAACCCTTTATATCCATCTAGCATGACTCCTTAGACACAATACAACATTTGACATAGTGCCTGCCTTCTCAGGAAGGTGTAGTTGGACAGGCAGGTAGGTACAGCTCCAGGTAACACTGGAACAAAAGCACAAAACAAGAAACTAAGATAAACTAAGAAACCTTGAGGTGTTTGTGGTGAGTGACTGATGGGGTAAATGAGAACAGGTGAGCAGGTAATTGAGAAAGTCTGGTATAAATGTACGAGGGCATCTGGTGGACAGGTAGTGTATTGCATTTAACAGCTTTGAGGAGGTGGGAATGTGACTGAGGAACGGGACAGAGAGGCACTTTCTGCAACGCTGTAGTACACATGTCCATAATAACCATAACCCAGAATTCTGCGGGTACACCTTGCACATGTTTGAACATCAAATCACCCATTAATCATTTTTTAAACTGAATTTAGAAATGAAACAGAGGAATGAGTCACTAAACTATGTGGCTGTATATGTAAAACTGTTTTATGTGACTGTGTTGATGACTTGGCTCATTGAGTACTATGAATACTTATCACTCAGATTAAGAACTTGCGTATATACTGCAGACTTAATGCTCAAGGATTTTTGATAACGTTGTGGCAAGATAAACTAAAATATAACTACCATGGTACCACAATCCAAGAGTAAAGATTGCTTACAGTACATTACTACAATTTTCCCCAGTGTTTCAGTTCATTATTCTTACTTTAACCGCATTTTATTTGACATAACCACGATCTTTTCCAGATCTTAACCATATCATAGTTGCCATTTTAAATCTGTGTTTTATTCATTTAATTGCTGCCTGAATTGACTTTTCATTCATTTCTTGTAAGCTTTACATCATTAGTGAAAGGATTCTTTAGCTTCCTGGGATACTGTCTATTTTTAAAGGTCCAGGTTGCAGGATTTAGGGAAATATATTGTCAGAAATTTAATATAGTAAGAAGTATGTTTCCTTTAGTGTATAATGACCTAAAAATAAGAAACTCAGAGCCAACATTATGCAACTATATTTCTGAAATTGTTCTTGAGGACCAAAAATGTAAACAACTGATAAATGCAATAAGTCCTGGTGTGTTTTCAAGAAGCAGGTCTCACGGCAGGACTGAATTGAAGACTACCTGTTACATGAAACAAGCCTCATATGTTTACGCAACCTGTTAGTGTGAGCGGGTCGGTGAGTTGTAAAAAATAAGACTGAAATTATAAAGGAAGACAGAGCAGCCTAAAGAGTATCCCGATGAGGCGGAGAGGAGAATCATAAAAAAGCAGACTTCAAAAAGCATTGTTGGAAACTATCAGTGCACACACACACACACACACACACACACACACACACAGTCAAACACACATACATTTGTGCAGCAAGGTATGGATTTGACAGAGGTATTACGCCTGCATGTTTAATTCATAACTGTTTTCCTTCTTTCTGATCAGAAACATGAAAGAGAGAGTTTTGCCCGAAGAAAAAACAAAATGGCTGAACTCATCAATACCCCGACAACACTCGCCTGCCTGTTCAGCAGGTATATGCAGGGAAAGGAGACAGAAACGCCAAACTTCATAAAGACGTTTTATTTTAATGGCCGTCCATGCATTGGATTTATTTGTATTGTTTTATTCTTTTATGTGAAATTTATGATTATGTTATGTTTATGTTCTGCCCCAAGGAGAAAACACACCAAATGAAACGGCTTCTCACAGATGTGGATTCTCTGCGTGTGAGAGTCTGAAAAAGTACAAGAAGAGCAGAGCGGATACAAAGTAGACAAATATAATGATGATGGTTCTGGGTGTTTAATTCCTGAAAGTGTATTTGTTTTTATTTTTTGACAAAGTTTCCTCTTGATCAGGATTTCTAAATGCCTACAGAAATCAATCATTCAACACCGAACCTCAGCTTCACACCATCAATTAGTTTTAGGGGCTTTTATTATAAAATAAAGTCCAGAAAATGCAACAAATATAATTCAGCATAATATCAACCTGTTCTTATAGGGTGTTAAATACCAATGCTTTGTCGCCTTGTCAACGCTTTGTGTGATATCTACGCCAAAGATAGCCGTTGGCTTTATGAGATGCATCAGGCTTTCATCTAACCCCAACGTTAACCTATCTATGGCAATACTTGACGCTAAGGGCAACTGACATAAAGATTAAAAAAGTTTGTGTAGGGTGGGAGAGAGGGGAGGTGGGTAAAACAAACCCGGACTTTCACACAGGACTCCCAGGTCAGTGCTGTTTTGACATGGCATTACACACACATTTATATAACGTTATTTTACGTAACAAATCCACTTATTTCAACCCAAAACATGACCTTTTTTATAAACCTAACTAAGTAGTTTGGTTGCCTAAAACTAAGTGTGACCGTTTCACAACATGTACCATGTGCTACACTGAGTTTCATTTGTCCGTCACATAGAGACGCTGAAGGGTGCCCTGTAGGTCACTGTGAGATGCTGAAGGGTGTGACAAAGACTCAGTATCTGACGATCTAGGAATAAGAACGGGTTCGTAAAACACACTCAGTTGCAAGTTTGTTAGGTACACCTAGGTGAAACTAATGCAGTCTAATACAACAGTTCTGCAATTATGCACAATGGTCAGTCTTTTTTTAAAACTGTTTTAGAGACGTGTTTATTAAACAGAATTTGGAGGATGTAGTTTGTGGTGCTGTTGAGCTGTAGTGTGTTATACTGACAGGTGTTTCTATTATTTCGTCCTTGCCTTTTATGTCAATAAGTATAGGCAGAATAACAGAAAAAAAACTGCTGTGTATAACTCACAACAGTTATAATTATTGTTTAAGTGCATTCTATAGGTAATTAGTTGAAATGTACAATCGAGAATAATTATCACCAACTCTTCTCTCATACCTCAAAATCTATCGGCCTGATATAATCCCCACATAATACCACTTCAAATTTGCACATGACAGGTTTGTGGTTATGTAGCAGTGCCTCCTGTTCCCACTGATTTCACATCTCTACTCTGCTTTTCTCAACGTGTCATCTCACTATTTTAGTCAGCTCTGGTTTCTTTCCCACAAACCTTTTTTATTCTTCAATATCGCAGGAATATTGTTCCTTAAATATGAATATTGTAAGCATTTGAGTGCTTGTAATTAAAGTTTTTGCTGCTTGTGTACTTAAAGTCAATGGAAGCATGTGAATACATTTAGGCAAAGCTGTTTTTAAGTCTGTGGGGGAAGTCCAAGACAAGTGTCAAGTCATTCAAGACAAATTAAACTGCCAATTATGAGTTAGCCAAAGTAATTATTATAGTATAGTATGGTAAAGTTGATCTTTTTGTAATAGCAATTTGTCAAAAGACAAAACACTGCAGGTTGTTACAGTTTGAGAAAAGTTCAAGTTAAGTGTCAGATCTATCGGTAAGTCTCAAGTCAACTCTCTAATCATTTGAAATGACTCTAGGTCATGTCCCAAGTCTGTCAGAGTAAGTCTCAAGTAATTTGAGACAATTCCAAGTTGAGTCTTGAAGCTAATTGAGAGTCTGGTCTCAAGTCATTTGAGACGAGTCCAAGACAGGTCTTGAGTCATTCAAGACAAGTTCAAGTAAGGTTTGAAAGCTGTTAAGGTCTCAGTTCATTAGAGACAAGTCAGATCAAGTATCAGATTTTTTTGAGTAATTTATGTCAGGTCTCCAATAATTTGAGACATTCACAATTTAAAATGGTTAGTTCTTAAAGTAAGTCTTGAGCCAAGGTGTACTAGTTAGGATTTTCCTGAAATACAAAGTGTAGACTTACAGAAAAGTAATCCCTCTCAATCATCACTTATGAACCACTAGAAGTGTGTGGTGGTGTATTTATCTGCAGAGACTCCGCTCTCTGCCTGCATTTCCTTTTTTTTTCTTCTTATTTCAGGGTGTTTGGGACATTCATGGGTTTGTAGCCCCTAGCCAAAAATAGCACCCAGGTAGGTTGGGACTTTATAATAAGGTGGTGACCAGGTATCAGACTGTAAGCAGCACGCATCCAAGAGGATGCTACAAAGATCACAGACACAGTGCTGATGAAAACACAAATGTAGCGAGGCAAAACGGCAAGCAGACAAAACTTGTTCCAAAACAAGAATGAATCTGGGGTTTGCTTTCATTTTCAATGGTGAGCACTGATAGAGAGGATAAAGAGCGGTGCAGAGTTGGCCTGTTTTCTGCTGGACAGGTAGGTACCTGCGGTTAGCTTTGTTAGCTTACTCAAGTATCTGCTTTTCCATTACAACAAATGTAACGTTCCTACATAGGTAGCTTGAACTGTATAGAAGTAGTGCAGTGAGGAGGGGCCAAGCTTGAATTTGTTCCAAGTCCAAGTTGAGTCTCAGGCGAAGTCCTGAGATTTCCCCAAGTCCCTTGAATGGGTCAGGCTACATAAGCACTGCATTATACCCTTTTCATAATACAGCTGGACAGCATCAAACGCCTACATCTTTAAAACTTGACACAGCACAAGTTTATAATGCAGGCTTCTTCTTCTTCTTCTTTATCATTTGTATCCAGACAGCCAGACACTGTTTCACCAGGCTGCGTAGTCCTCCTTGTGACTGTTAAATTGACTTTGACGTGTAAAACTGATGGTGTGCCCCTTTGTGTCAGACCAGAGTCCATGACTCATGTTTAAACTCTGCAGCTCTGCCAAAATGTAACATAAATTTAGCTCAGCACTACCAAGAATGAGGAATAAAATGAAGGTTAAAATCTATTAGAGATTAGATCCTCATCCATGACCACAGCAGTATTATGCTGAGGCAACTTCTCCAGCCCTGTTGCCCAACCAGCCTCCACTCAACTGAGGGCAAGGGAAAGAAAAAAAAAAGTTCCTCTGCATTTCACCAGGCTGTAACTCTCCATCCTGTCTGATTGCTCCGATGTATCGCTTCCATTACAGGCTATTAGCCTGGCTGAGCCAAAGTGCAAACTTCTCGGTCGATTCATCTCATCGCCAGCCTGCATCTCCAGCCAGTGTTGGCCTCCATGTGTGTGTCTGGCTGTTATAGTGAAGTCATTAAAAGTTAATCAGAGATGCACCATTGCAGCAGAGTGGGGAAGAATTGCCTCTGTCAGTGGCTCCGGGCACAGGAAATCATACCAGAGAGAGGGAGAGGGAGAGAAAGGCAGTGATAGAGACAGAAAAACACAAGGAAGCGGGCAGGCTGAAACACAGAGAGGGAGAGAGAGATTCTCATACTAATGAACCATCACTTCCTTGTCTCAACCGATGCCCTCCGAATCCCAACATCTGTCCCACCAAACCAAGCCTCATTATGGCACCCCTCAACTAACCCCACCCCACCACCGCTGCGCACACACACACACACACACACACACACACACACACACACTCACTCTCAAACACACTCACATTCGCGGTCACATCCCGTCGAAACGCAGGGTGATGGTGGGAAAGTCTGCCCCACTGTAGTTGTCACATCAGATCTAGAGCACGACGGCCGAGGGCATATGCATGTGTTGTGTGTGTGTGCTCATCTATCTGTGTGTATGTGTGTGTGGGATGTGTGGGTGGGTGGTGGTGGGGGGGATCTAGGTCTGGGGCTGTGCCTGAGGGCCTCGCCTGCGCTACAAAAGACTCCACTCAACTCCGGTTAGTCCCCCTCACTAGCATATCAGCACTGACGGACTGCACACACAAATACGCACACTCTCACACACACGCACACACACACACACACATACACTGCACTTAAGCTATAGTCGCTCTGATTAACACTTTCCCCTCTAACTGATAAACAGCGTGGACAGGAAGCCGTGGCTACGCCACCATGTGCGATCAACACGAGATTAAGTGAGGAATAATCTTTGCATTAGGTTTGCTTTGCATGTGTCAACGTGTTATGTGCCGCTTTGCGCTCATGAACACATGGGAAAGCGGTGATTGATGAAAGTGTGTAAATGTGTTTAGTAGTGAGTGTGTGTGTGTGTGTGTGTGTGTGTGTGTGTGCTGCGTGCTATCACTCTCTTGCTAGGGGTGACAGGTTGGTTGGGGACTAATGCAGCGCGACGGAACTGAATGTGGCCTCGAGCAAAGCAGCTGCCTGCAGCCAGTCCTCATCTGAGCTGTCAGATACACACACACACACACACACACACACACACACACACACACACACACACACACACACACACACTATAACCCATTCCAATGGAGAGAGAGTTTAGGATCCACATACACTCTTATAAACACACTCATGAGCATTATAACCCCCGTCGCCCCTACTTTTCTGCTTGTGTGGCTTCCAGACAATAATGGCTCTGCCTGGATGAGGTGGTGGACATGACATGCTGGGTTTGGCTGGTTTGACTCAACACTCGTCTGTTTGTTTCCTGGGGAACCACAGTCTTCTTCTTTTTTTTTTTTTTTTTACAAACTCTTATCATAAGTTGTTGTCGAGGGAGTGAAATGAATGAAAATTGTTCTCCTGTTATATTCAATTCATAATGTGGTGCACCCTGTGGTTTGGTTTTACTTTTTTAATGTCATAATAAGGGCGAAGATTACTAAACAAAACTCGACAGTACTGTACAACAGTACGCTGTGTGTTGCTCTAATGTTATGCTGTAATGAGTGTGGAACAAATACCTTATAAATGATAAAATGCTAATGCTAATGCTAATGCTAATTATTAATTCAAGGGTAATTTCAGCATTTTACACATGGACCCTATTGTCCCATGTTCCCATGTCTAAGTGACTGATGTGAGCAACAAGTTTTGAAATTAGTACATAGAGAAAGAGTGGGTGGCAACCAGCAGCCGTGCAATGTCTGCAGCTTAACCGGACGGGGCAATATCACAGTGTCACTGTGAGGTTGTTTTTGCCACAGACAGGCTCAGATTGGTTTTATTAGTGTCTGAAGTGTCTCTTTACCTTGCGCTTGATCCTGTCTGTTCGTTTTTGTGTCTAAGTCTTGCTCAAGGAGAAAGCTTGTTCTGAAATCTCACGAGACATGTCTTGCAGCGCTGGAAACGCAAGTAAGAGTTGGAGAGAGGAGTGCCGGGAAAAGTTTGTTGTGTAGTTTAGTGTTATCTGGCAAAGTGGTTTCCAGAAGTGGGTTGCAGGACCATTTGGAATGCACCCCAAGTGACTCAGGTACTTGTCAAGTTTGTAAAAATACACTTTATTTTGAAGTACAGTAAATTTCCAGCACAGAGCTTTTATGTTGAAGTGCTGTTGCCTGTTGTAGAGTGAGTGACTAACTTATAGTTAATTGACAGAGACAGCAAGCTAGCTTGACGACATGGCCAAATGCAAGTATGACACTGAATATATTAAACTGTGTACAGCTTGAACTGATGACGAAGGAGAAACCTGGACCCTGTGGCTGGACCAGTTTGGAACCACTGATATAGAAGATTACAAAAAGAAAAACACTGGTTTGTGTATGTCTTACAAGATGTTCTATACTTCCAGCACCTTACACACAATAATAAACAGACCAGATTAAGTGAAAGGTAGAGACACTTTAGACACTTATAATAGCAATCTGAGCCTGTCTGAGGCAAAAATAACACTTTCAATGCACATACAGTGATGGTGCACAATTGCCCCATCTGGTCACACTGCAGCCCCACGAGTCTGCAGCCATCTCTTTCTCAGTACATTAGTGACTAAGACACAACACTTGGGAAAATAGGGTCCAGGTTGAAAAATGGTTACCATTTAAATCATGCATTGCTAACTCTTACTAAGACGTTACCAAGCCCACCCACAGAAATGACAGGGCTCCTAACAAGGTCCAGTGAATGCTTTACTCATAAAACTGGGCCCAGTGAGTGATCCTGACCCAGGGAACTCACTGGTTGTGTTGCTGTATTATGAAGCATTCTCTGGCTCAAGAACTTTTTTTCGGGATGAATTAAGTTCTATTGAATTAAACTGAATTGAATCAACACATTTGTGTGCTCTCCTGCCCCTATAGATCAGTACATTTCTGCCTGCAGTTTGTTTTCCCAGCAGTTGTGTACAAAAAAATCCAATTCATACCATTTTCAGGAGAGCTGGTTTTCAATATAAAACAGGGTACATTTTACTAAAGCAGCAATAAATACAATTTTTGTTTTTAATGTTTTTTAAAATGTAATGGTCAATATTTTCATTCAAAATAAAATGTAGTTATGATTGCTTACATTTAGGATGATTTTTGCCCCCTTATGGACGGCCCTGCACGTTACCACCCATCTCCACTTATATGATATGATACGATCAAGCAAAGTCGCTGATTGCATACTTGTTGTGGAATACACACTTGCACACACTTACACTTTCGGATGGCACATTTTGTTGTTAGGAATACACCCCAGAGAAGCAAATGCACACGATGAAGTGGAAGTTTCCCTTTAGCTTTGACTGATAACGACATTAATACATTTCATGATGATCAGCTAAATGTGTGTGTGTGAGAGAGAAACAAAGACAGGGCAAGAGAAGGTGGATAAGTTCACATGTATCTGTAAGTTAATAATAACTTATTTGAAATGCTGGTTTGTTACTTTTTGACCTGTCCGCCTGAACCACCCGTGATTTTCAAGCATTGATATGAGCGGAAGTGTTAGTTATTGTTTATTTTAAAGGACCATAATTCTTTTTTTTGTAAAATAACCTAAATAGTTATAAAAAAAAGATATTATTTTAATTTGAATACTATTATATCATACAGCTGTAGAAGACAACGCAATGCACAGAAACATGTCAGCACAAAATGTGTGTAAGTGTGCTCCTGAGTGTGATTCCGTTCTTGCCTAAGAAGAAATCCTAAATACATGCCATGAAAACTGCATAAGGGGGATTTATGAAGAAATATCCCCTTAAGAACGGTCTTTGAACAAGGCCCAGTATGTCTTTTATGAAATGTGGACAAGCCTTATGTGGTCACAGATGTGGACTGTGGGTGAAAATGTGACAGAGTCACTTTGTATGATCACTGCTGAACAGTGGGCTCCAAGGAAAAGAAGTATAATGAAAAACACACTGTTGGTCACAGTTGCCCTGCAACATTGCCTCAAAATGTTGCCCGTGGCCACCGGTACCTACTCCTCTCTTAGCTTAGATCCTCTGCTGCTGGTCGACCTATATTTAGCCCCTGTGGGACTCCAGTGATTATACTAATCTCTCCAGAAATCCACCATTCTTCTCTGCGGGCTGCCAAAAGTTGGCAGCCGTCTGCATTGTATAACAAAGCAGGGTTCCCTCAGATGTTAGCCAGGAAGTAAGTGGCTTTGTTGGGATTTTTTTTTCTTACATCTAAGATTAAAGATTAAGATTTTTAAGGATACGACGAGCACATTTTTAGTTAACTAGGCTCAGATTAAAAGGATGTGTTTATCTTTTAAAAGGCGGTTCCTTTGACCTTCATTTCACCAAAATTGCTCCCAGCTTCATTTTGAGCAGCCTGTGTTCACACAGCTCGAGTTTGGGTGAAAATGAGGAGTCAGACTGAAACACAGTGTGATCAATTGACCTTCATTTCACCCAAACTGCCCTCCACACACACACACACACACACACTTCCCTCACACTTCTTTCTTTACTGTGACATTTTTACACTTTGCTGCGTTATCATTGTCTCTTATTGTCTGTAATCTGGGGGGCAATTCTTTCACTTTATTGGGGCTGACGTTCAACTACCCCCATGTTTACATCAGAGCCGGGGTGGTTGCCATGGAGACGGAGTGCCCCTCTTAACTGGTGCACTCAGGAATAATGCATTGTTGAACAGTGCCTGGGGCTACGCACACACACACCCATACACACACACTAATCCTTAACATCTGCTATAGCGTATGCGTATATGTGTGTGAGCGTGCGTGCATTTGTGCACGTGAATAAAATGCACATCAGTGCTTCACCCGGCAAATTCATTGATAATCAGAGTTAAGGTGGACTCCATTAGGTTCAATGGTATTTGCCTACAGCAGTATGTACATATACTGGACTGTATGTGTGTGTGTGTGTGTGTGTGTGTGTGTGTGTGTGTGTTGGTCAAAGTCATGCAGGGGGTGAGTGAGGACTGACATATGTGAGCCTTTTCCACACTACTGGTGCTCCCTCTAGTGGCTGGTGACCCTCACTGCTCGTACAAACACACATGCATGCACACACACACACACACACACACACACACACACACACACACACACACACACACAGAAAAACCCTGAAAGATGATAAAAATGAGAACAATGACGGATAATTGGTGCAGATTTTTAAATTTTTTTTTTATATTTAGAGCAGTGGTCGTACTTTTAGAAGCCGCAGATTCACCAGGGGACAAGAAAACGGGGCTTCCTACGGTGGAGATCGAGCTGCTGACTGGCAGTTTGGAGAAGACCTCAACATGGGCTTATTCGGGAGTCCAGACAGATCCTGTTGGGAATCAGGTACTCATCCTGAGGCGTTGTACCTGCAATAATTACCCTGCTCTGGAAATAAGTTCATAAGGGACTCACAGCCCAGCTACAAAAAGCACCCATAGAATGGGCAGGCTCGGAGGACAGAACCAACACCATTAGTAAGTTTCAACTTGCTTCTGAGGAGACAAAGTTTATCTCCACTGACTGCAAACTCACTCGCTGCAAGTGTGTAACAAGACAAATATGAGCAATAAAAAGCCAGTTAAAGAATAGTGAGATGTTTTAAAAGTATAATTGGGGTCTCTTGAGTTGTAAATGTCTGAGATGTGTTTGTGGCGCAGGAAATTAGCAACCTGAGTCGACCTCTGCTGATGGGATCAGACAAAAAACAGATTCCTGCACAACAGAAGCTGTTTAAAAAGGGTAATTGCTGCCTGAAATTTGCAAAAGATCAGATCTCTTATGCATGCGAGCTACATTTAGGTGATGCATTCCTTGTTTGCAGCCTCCCCGAATCAACAAAACTATTTTCTTTTGTGTGCTGTTATTGCTTTGCCAACATTAGGTTGCTCCTTTCATGGCAATGAACCTTGTTTAAATTTGAATGTGAATTTGAATTTTAGAGGATAAATGAGGGAGGGGATGAGGGGTGAGAGGAAAAAGAAAGTGGGGAGAGAGAGAGAGAGGTTGTCAGTTGCCTGTCTGTGTTTAATGGAGGTCCCTGGTGTCGCCCTCAGGCTCCTTCACTTCACAATTAATGGAGGATCTCTCTGGGGAAAGCCATGCTTCTCAATAACACCTACACACACACACTCCGCACACAAGCACACACCTAGCAATAAACCTTCTGGTTTAGCTGAACTCTGCACCGGAGCGCTGCCTTGACGTGAGCCCCATCTCAGAGTTTGTGCTGTGGGTTCTGAGCAACGCCGGCTGCCGGTTTGTCTATTCAGACCCTGCACTGGGTCTGTTTGTGCCAGCACCACCAGCCACTGCACTGAGCTCCAACACAGAGGGGCGATGGAGGAGGGAGCGGCGGTGGTGGTGGTGTAAGATAGTATTGAGATGAGAGGAGGTAAAGGAGGACTGGAGGGAAGGAGCGAAATGCTTTTTCCTCAGAACTCAGGGTTGATTATATCTCCGCTCTGATCTGTCCGCTTTGGTTTTTCTCCCAGATCTGCAGCAGTGCAGCTCCTGGTGTGGCTTCATGTGTGCTTGCGTGTGTTTGTGTATGTGCGATTATATGTTTGAACACCAATAACACTTTCATACGATAGTGTAATAACAAGACAGATGCTGTTGCAGGGTTAGTAGACTGCATTTACTCGTAAATATTCTTGAAACCAACCTCCAACAATTAAGGGCGGTTTGTTTAACTAGATGCTGAAACCGACTTTGTGTAAACTAGAAAATACATTACGCCCACAGATGTCATTCTTGTCACCTCAGTTCATTACAGTGAGTTTGATTTTTTTTTTTTTTTTTTTTTTGACTCTGCAAACAACCCCTTAGGACTTAAAAGCTCTGTTAGTTTTGGAGTTCGGCACAAAAACAAACAGCCTAACTGTTCAGATTCGAGATCAAGTTCATCACCCAAATTGACTCCATTGTGCCTTGGGTGTCAAAACTGATCAAAATCCTTTTTTTCAGATATCCTGTTTACACACAGTCAATCTATCCTAACTTTCTTGTCAAAGGTCACAGTTGCAGGTGCTTCAGAGAGGAGATCAAATAGGTGAGGGTCCTTTTGGCTTCACATGTTCGACAGGGCCAGACCAAACCTGATTTTGATATTTGAAACTTTAAAGAATATCACAAATTAAAGAAAATATTTCCTTTTTCGATGTCTGAGTGTTGTTATTCTTATTACGAATTCCTTTGACATTTCTAAACTGCAGTGTATCGTTACAGAATATATATGGCAACACTAATATATCGGTGATAAGATAATATTGGCTGATAAATGTGTCCCACAAATTTATCAGTCAGGCTTTAATCTCTAAATCTTCCTATACAGTTCAACATCTAGGACCATGTTTATCTACTTATGTCTTCATGAGCTAGGTATGACTTTTATAAGTTATTTTGTCTAATTAAAATCAACATTTTATACCGTCTGTAGCAAGGTAAAGGCCAGGTCGGTGGCTTAGTGGATAAAGCAGGCGCCCCATATACAAGGCTGTTGCTGCAGCGGCCCAGGGTCGACTCCAGCCTGTGGCCCCCTGCTACATGTCACTCCCTCTCTCTCTCCCCCCTTTCACACTTAGCTGTCCTGTTGATTAAAGGCATAAATGCCCAAAAAATATCTTAAAAAAAAAAAAAAGAATTAAATCGTTAACATTAGAATCAAATGCAGCAGGTTTATAGTCCATTGAAATTAAGATAATGCCTTTATAATCTATGAGAAAGGTTAGCATTAAGGTTAAAAAATAGATTTACAATTCAAGAGTTTGAGATTAGAGGTCGTGGTATGATACATGTTATTCAGTAGAATTAGATGATGTTTTAAAGATAAGATTAGGTTTATAATGTATAAAACAGTTAGGGTTAGAGTTACAGCTTGTTTTTTTATGAGGATAAGAGATTAGGATTAAATCTAAATTGAAGAACCATGATCCATTTAGTAAATACTAGACTTAAATTGAGTATTAAAGGTGCAAGGACAGAGTTTAATATTAGGATTAGCAGATTAAAGCAGACGTTTTGGTTTGAATTCAGTAAGTAAAGCCTTGTATTTGGTGTAATCTGTGATATTAAGGTGAGTCTTAATTTAGATCTCAATGTTTATGATCAAGATTTCATGCATTAATTAGAATCGTAATCATGATGAGTTGCCTTTGATGCCCCGAGATGCCATTTCCTGTCACGTCTCCCACCCCTGGAAGTCGAGTGCACGCGGCGGCCTCTGATTGGTGAGCTGCGGTTATTCACCTGGACACCGCCGCGCTGCTCCATTTGCATATTCATCAGATGGCTCATGAATATTGATGAGCTGGCTGCGGGCGCAGTGGGTGCCCAGTGGCTGCAGGGCATTGTGGGAAATTAGCACCATCACTAATTGTGATCCGCCGCCCCTCGAGTGTGTCAATCAAAAATCAGGAAGGATGATACTTTTGGGGGCACCTGTAGCTCCGAATATGTATGCATGAAGAGATGGAGCGAGATCGAGGGAGAGGAGGAAGAGCGAATGTGTATGTGTGCCTACATCCAGGGCCACAAGAGCACTCCGTTGCCATGGTAACCCCTACCATCAGAGCACATGAGGCTAAGGCCTCAGGATCTCACAGAGAGTGATGGAGTGAGACAGAGAGAGAAATGAGCTATGAAGACGACACTATCTATCTATCTATCTATCTATCTTTCTATCTTTCTATCTATCTACCATGCAGAAACAGGATTTCCCATTTCGGGCCAGTTGATGCCGTCCTCATCCTTTAATGAAGGTTTCTGTTTGACCTGAGCTAAAGAAAACATTTCAGTGTGGTGGTGTGAAAAGAGAGGCTGCCAACAGATTAATTACTGACATAATCCTGATTCAGAAGCTTAATTCTACGGGAACTAAAACATCATCTGGCATTAATGTCTTTAGATTTTCTGGCGGCATACCAAAGGCAAAATGTTGGGTTAAAAGTGAATATTGAATGTCTGATGATATTCTGTGGTCAGATTTTTATATTGTCAACAAAATACATGAAACAAACCTAAACCAATAATGAATGGATCATCAAGTAATGTCTGCGTACCAAAAGGCTGATGTTGTCTATTCCTTTGTGCTGTACACCTCCACTCTTGTCTCAAAACTATATACTAGATAATCCACAACAAAGGCCCCATTTACACCTGTTTGAGTGACGTTTCCTGAAAAAAAAACTACAATGCCCAGCTGTTTTATGACCCAGTCATGCCAGAAAGTGGCAGAGCCAAATTCAGAAGCCTGTTGACCTGGTGACTACTCGCAGGACTAGATCATGGAATAATAAAGATGGACGACATGACAACTCCCCAGAAGTGAGGCCAAAACATCTGGTGGCTGGCTGTATTGAAAGTCATAAACCCCACCCCCTTGGCATATTTGGTATTGAGAAACGCCTGAACTGTCACAGAATGGTGACCCAGCCAAGGTCAGGTAAATAAGGCCTCCACACAGTTCAGATCTGTCCTTTTGCACATCAGATAGAAACCGTGTAACTTTTAGAGATGAAATGTGGATGGTTCACACCAAGTTATTAAGTGTTAATCCAGATTGGATTCAAACAGACATTAATTGATGATTTCTGGTGTAAATGGATGTTTTCATGGACAGAATGTGTTAAATCTACCGGGACAGGTGTGGAGTGTATTAACAATGAATGTACACCTACCTACAGAAGACACTGCCTGACTGTCCTTGAGTCCCAGAGTTGGCCCGAGGACAGCGAGTCCGATGACGAAGACCGACGGCGCTGATGGGAAACCTTTGTGTCTGGCAGGACTGATAAAGCCCCAGGCAGCCTTCGCGTCTTGCGAGGCTAACACAGCCCTCGGTAGCGTCTTGCACCAGGGCTTTTTATTTACATTTTACTTTTTCATTATAATTGATTTATTTACCAGTGATTTGAAAACCTCTGCATCTGGCGAGGCTAACACAGCCCTTGGTAGCGTCTTGCACTAGGGCTTTTAATTTACAGTTTACATTTTCATATCTACACACCAGCGGTAAGGTAACAGTTAATGCACGTTATACTGTAATGTATTTTTCTTTATAAAGCATAGGTGGCAATACCAGGCAAAGGTAAGTCAGTACTTAACAACAAGATTAAGACAAGTCTCCTACAAGTATTTATCTTTCTGAGTAGTATAGTAATATCAGATCGTTTATTTTGAATGTGTCTCTACACTCAAAAAAAAATCCAGTTATGTCAACTATTACCACCCAATTAACTTGTGTTAGATATAATCAATAATGCTATGAAGATGGCAGTGAATGATTCATGTGCAACCAATGTGACTGTAATAGCAATTTCAACATTATATGGTCAGCTGATATTTACTCAATGTCAGTCTCCAGCCAGCTAAATTAAAAAGAATTTGATTCAATTCATAATTCATCCTCTCAAAACCTACTATAACCCTCTACCATCAGCTGTTTCCATAATAGTTGAGTAAGGTGGTTGACTTATAATGCAGAGGTTGAGAGTTCTAATCCTGCTCTTGCCATGATGGTAGCAGCCGTATATGGGATATTTTGGCTTAATATTTGTACAGTGAGATAAAGTGGGGTGGATCTTTATATACAGTTATTGGGCTGGTGAGGAAAAAGCTGTAGCTGGTTAGCTAACCATCAACATGTTTGCTAGCTGGGAGCACGCAAGCACTAGTCAGCCACAAACACTCTCTAAACTTGCTTCTATTTTCTCTGCACTGGGCTGTCCACTCCTTCGGGCATTTTGTCCTCAGGATTACATAATTTAATTCAATAAAGAGTTAGGCTACTGAAAGGTTAGCAACCTTGTTAGCTTGGTCGCTAACAGTACAATGTGCATTAAGGATAGACTGATACATTGGCCAGCCGATATATCGGGCCGATATTTGAGTTTTTTACTTGTATCGGCATCGGCTGATACGCGCGTGGGTTCGCGGATTTATTTTTTCCTGGCATGATTTACAGACAGGCATCCACGGGCAGCTCTGTGTTGTCGGAAGACCCTGCAGCGCACATGCAGCGAATCCTACTGTGTACAGTAATTGTTGTTTTATTTATGCTTCAGCTTAAATATTTGTTTATTTTATAAAGACATTACTGGAAGATTTAAGAGCACTGAACTTTTTTTTATTTGAATGTATAATAATAATAATAATAATATTCTACCTGTTCTACCTCAACTTTCCATCTTATTTTAGTATTTTTTACTGTTCAATAAATGTTTCTTATTTTAAACTTGAGACCTGTAATATTTGTTATCATTGTGTCATTTTTTTGATGTAAATTGAGGGAGCAAAAGCAGTATCGGCCCCAAATATTGGCTCAAGAAAATCGGCAGTCCATAATCGGTCATCGGCTAAGGGTGATGGAAAAAAATCGGTATCGGCACCGGCCCTAAAAAATCCATATCGGTCTATCCCTAGAAGACAATGTACGTAATGGGCAGAACCTGACACGGTCTCCAATAACGTCAACAATGCACCCAGGGTACCTTGCACGTCATATGTGGACATGGAGAGTCCATGACCAAATGTCGATATGTTATGAGGTCGGAGTGAGAATGTGTTGCTTTGAGCAATAAAATGTACCATGTCTTTTTTTTGTCCATGTTTTTTCCACATTACAACTTAAAAGTTCCTGAACACACATTAATTCCCTAACTTGAGAAATGGGATCATCTGAGGAGCACCTGAATGCAGCAAAAGTTCATGAAAGTTGAACTCCACTAAAAGAATTTGCATGGATTCATTTTATCCAGGTAAGCAGATTTTTTATTTTTTATTTTTTTTAGTTTTAAATGCTCTGTGAAAAGTATGTATTACATTTTCAAGATTTACATCTTCATTAATAACGAATGGGCTTCTGGCAGAGCCCATAGACTAACCTAATCCATTAGGCTCAGTATCATCATTCAAACACCTATTATTCTGCCTTGTTTGATAATTAAATATATTGACTGATGGTCATGATGTGAGAATACAAAGAAGTTCATATGTGGGGCAACACTAGACGTAGGTTAAGCATCAACATGCTAAAAAAAACAATACACTTGAATAAGCATGTGATAATTCAACAAGCATTCAAAGGCTATGACTAAGAGGATGCTGACATGATATATTTATACCATATGTGCATCCATATCCATCTTCGCTGCCTCAGTATTTCCCTTCCTGTGAAGACATCACTGTAATACATACATATCATGCTTTGTGATTGCACCATCCGAAATACTAATAAAGAGATATCCATGCGCCAAAGTGTTAAAAAACAACATGACATGTGTTAAAGAAGCTAAGACTACACGCCATCTTGCATTCTCACCACTTGATGTGACGCTTTCCGACACGTCTGCGTGTGTGTGTGTTCAGGGACAAAGCATTCAGTGTTATTTCACGAACTTCTCTCCTTTTTTTTTTTTTTTTTTTGAGTGGAAGTTTCCAGAACTGTGTCTTGATGAATTGCATGGCCCGATGTTGGAAGTGCAAGATACAACGGTGTATTGCAGGTGAGTGAAGTCATTAATATTTCCTCTGTATCAATATCACTGGTGGAATGGTGTGTGCAAAAAAAATGTGTGTGTGTGTGTGTGTGTGTGCTTCAGATTGACAGGTGGATGATCTCAGTGAGTAGCGCACCCTGGGATCGACTGCATAATCAGGGAGACAAAGGAGCAGAGGAAGAGATGTAGAGAGAGAGGAAAAGAGGGAGAGAGAGTGTGTGTGTGCGTGTGCGTGTGCGTGTGTGTGTGTGTGTGTGTGTGTGTGTGTGTGTGTGTGTGTGTGTGTGTGTGTGTGTGTGTGTGAGAGAGAGAGAGAGAGAGAGAGAGAGAGAGAGAGAGAGAGAGAGAGAGAGAGGGATGAGAGAAGCAGAGAAGTGCAGAATAGTAAAATTCCCAGAGGGGTGAAGGGGTTGTGTGCTCTCGTCTCTGTTTATTTCCCTGCATTCGTTTGAAATGGTTTGTGTGTGTGTGTGTGTATATGCGTTTCTCTAGGCCTGTAGTGTGTATGTGTGTGTGCATGCTGGTATATGTAAACCATCAGCCTCTGTGTGTGTGTGTGTGTGTTTGTCAGGTGTTTGATGGTTTGCAGCGGTAAATGGGTTCATTGTGAGAACAGCAAAGGTTCCACATCAGGAGACTTCCCTGGTAATTATACAGGAGCAGTCAAGTAACCACACACACACACACACACACACACACACACACACACACACACACACACGTTCATCTACCCCTTATATGCTTATATCAGTGTTGTTGTGGTGTGTGTCCTGTGTGTTGCGGTGTGTGTGAGTGTGTAATGTGGGTGTTTGTCTTGCCATAAAGCAGCAGGTCTGTGATCTCAGGTGCATGCGTGTACGCTGCGGTTGACATCCATGCTGGTTGTTACACAGTAAACAGGATTTCTCTGGCAGCGGATGACTTAAGAAAACAGCGTATGAGCTTATGGTCGACCAAAGGCTCAAAGCCGGAGGAGTCTGTTATAATTGACCAACTCTGCTTTCAACTTTTACAGCATCTCTCTCAGTCCTCTCTGCTCGATTTGGGTATTGTTTCATCCGCACTTTTCCCCATTTAGATCTGCCTCTGTTGCCGTTTGAGGATAAACAAAAGCATTAAAGGCTAAAAAGACAACACTGTGAGACAGTCGAGTTTGACAGCGGGGGTGGGAATCAGTATGGCTAATGGTGGCCTGTAAGGGGCAAAATGGAAATCCATGGTCATGTTGAAAAAGAGAGGGGTTCTTTGAAAGGTGGAGATGGTTATGTCACAAGATTGAGGGCAAAACTGTGTTAGTGTTGCTGATATTCAGCCTGTTCTCATTCCAAACATGTGAAATGCCACCACTCTGTCAGTAATCTGGGCATTAAACACCTACTCACAAAGTCATCTTTCATGGTGGTGTAATCCACACCAGGTGGCAGCAGTTGTTGACGCAGCAGCCACCAACCGAAGTGGCCAAATACCGGCGCTATGTCAGTCAGCGTCCGCGTAAGATACCAACACACAAAGGCCACCAGTAACGATGTGATATAAGTTTATGGAAAGTCCCTGTAGGGCAGGAGGGAGGGGATGGATGGGTCCAACAAACCCCGGACTTTCACCTGGGAGTCTGCTGTTAGCTTCCCGTATGAATGTAGAGCCAAACTGTCATGTTTTTGTCGAAACCTAACCATGTACTTTTGCTGCACATGGGAATGAACATAAATACAAGGTGTTTGACTGACATTATAAGTTTATTTTGACAAAGACTTCATGCATCTAACGAGCAAAGACTGCACATATCCTGTGAAAAGGGAAGTGCATTTTGAAAAGACACATACATGTAACAAGTATAAATTGACACAGCGTCCCAGAACATCATCAACAGACGCAGAAGAATACCTAGCGTGCCAAATGTAGACGTCAAAGTCCAGAGATATTTAATGGGTTGGGATGGGTTGGGTTCAGCAGATGGTAAGAGCGAAAGCTTTATTAAACACTACTACGTTCTCTGTTTGAGCTATATTGATCACTTATTTTTGTGGTGGTCCACTGTGACATCTTCAAGGAAACCTGTGAGTGCCCAGACCACAAGCACCATCTGAGGAATGGTTCAGCATTTTGAAAAAGAAAAACAAGATATAAAGCATATTTTCTGCCCTTGCAGAGAGTTAAGGAAGTATTTCACTACTGGAAAGATAATCTTTTCCTAAAACTTGGCTGTCTATGCAGTAGAAAGATGCAAATACTTTTGAAATTGGTGCTACATGCCACACTGTGGCATTCACTTTTGCTCAAAAGGTAGAAAACCTACAACTACCAAAATGCACTGCGCAGCACCGGATGGATAAACTCTCACTGGTGCATTATGCAATGAGAGTTGGTTTCGGCCGTCTCCTTCGAAAACAATGTGACGGCCGGCTGGTAATGAAGAATCTTTTACTATTACAGTTACACGGCAAGCTAAAATATGTTTCTGAAAACATTATAGGCAAGAAACAGAAAATACAGTAACAGAATCTTGGTTCATATTTGATCAGCAGTGCTCAGTTTTACCATTTGGTCTGACTTTGGTCTGAAAAAAACAGATGCAGTCCTATAGCCTACTCTGTGTATCTGCAGTGGCAGTGGGCATACAAAAATGAGGAAGTACAATTTGTAGTTTGAGCAACAGCCCGAGAGGCAGCGAAAATCTGTCAGATGATGCAAAATGTGTCATCTAGGAAAGGCTACGATAGAGACAAATGACTCTGCAGTAGTCAGGGGTATTTATCGACCGCTGTTCCTATTGGCAATGATAGAAACGTGACACTCAGTGGACAAGCTAATTTTTTCCCCTCTTCCGGTGTGACCATCTGCAATTTGGCAGAACATGGCAGAAAAATGGCTACATCCCCGCAAGATCAAACACCGCAAAAGATAGTAAAGGACGTGTTGAAAACTGCAACCGGAGGTGGTAGAGCGGGACTTCAGCGGGTGGCTCGTTCCGCCCAATGAGAGGCTGATCTATGCAGTGAACTTCCGTCCACTCAGACTAGCTCCATATAGACAAAACTACTAACTTTTTACAGCCACTGTTGAAGTCTGCAGGGGGTGTTTGATATTCAAAATGATACTCTGAAAGATGTATCTTTGTGAGTCAAACTGTTGTCCAAACACATTAATTGAATGCACTGTGTCATCTGAAGGCCACACTGGAAGTAACAGCTGAATAGAAACTGAATATGTTGGCTGGATGCCAAGGTTTTGGTCTGCTGGCCTCACTTGAACTCTCATATGATTAATATCAACAACCATTGTTTAATAGGCTTTAAAAGACAATGGCTTGTGTTTCCAAGCACGGGGTAACGATAAAATGCTGACGCTTGATTTAATCAAAGCCTGACAGTTACAACTGCAGTCAGTCCCAAGGATTTTTACTCTTTGTATATGGATAAATGAGGAGTTGATGGTTTTGTATGTGGATGCAGTTCCCCAAAATAGAAAGATGACACACAAAGCTCAAAGTTTTAGTTCCCATGATCGTGCTTTATTTCTTATTTATTCCATTTAAAGATACATAACATGCTTACTTTGTCATGCAACAAACAGAAGGAACATCAGTGGCTTACATCCCATGGAACTTTATGATAATAAAAGAGGTCAAAAGGTCAATGTGTGCTGCCTGGAGGCCTTCAAGACACCTGTAAATGCTGTCCTCCAGTTGACTGTGAAGTCTGCGGTATCTCATGAGGAAAATATCTGTCTAACACACATCCACACGATGGAAAAAGATGCCTTGACTGAACACTTTAAAAGAGCTAAAACTGGGAGCTCCAACTCCGTCTATGTGGCATAAACATGGTCCACGCTTTCTGTTATCGTTCACAGGTTCACAGTAAAAACCTCCAGCCTGTATCTACTGGTCTAACTGTACTGGAATAAAAATTGTGTTAGACCGACCGGCCAGACCGTTTGGTTCTTAAAGATTTCTTTTAAGCGGTAGCCTCGGCCTCCATTTCATCTTGCTAATCCAATATACATTACCTACACTGTTACTCACACATTCACACACACACAACATACATTCAAACAGCTCCGCTTTAAAAGATTACAGAGATTACACAGGAATTACACGATCAAAGTCATTGAACCTGCGTTGCCCCACCACCCCTTGCATGTGTATACTTACTAGCTTTCAAAGTGAGACAGGGTGTGAATCTGTGTATGTGTGTATGTAAGTGTGTGTGTGTGTGTATGCCCTCCCTTTTCTCAAAGACCTGCAGGTTAATCTCCCCTCAGGCTGCACTGCCAGAGCGGCGCACTCTGCTGGCTGGGAGAAGAACAGCATAACAGGGGAAAAGACTCTTGCATGCATGAAAATAACACAAGTAAAAGTATGTGTTTTAACATTTCAGGAACACAAGATCATTACAGATCATTGATAAAATGCTTTAAATATATGTCCAGAGGAGGAGCCTGGTTCTGGGCCACTGAAACAAAGACAGGCTGTGATAAAACTGAAAAGCTGTTTGAGTCTTTGCTGATCTTTTCTTGCCTGGTTGCACAGAAACAACTGATCTGGTGTTGTTTTCAGCACAGTGTATAGGTAAGTGGGACTGCAACCAACGATTATTTTCATAGTCGATTAATCTGTTGATTATTTCCTCAATTAATCGATTAGTTGTCTGGTCTATAAAATGTCAGAAAAAGTTTGAATAGTGTGTCCGAAAGCCCAAGATGTCATCCTCAAATGTTTTGTTTTGTCCACAACTCAACGATATTCAGTTTACTGACAGAGAGGGGTAAAGAAACCAGAAAATATCCACATTTAAGATGCCTAAATCATAGAATAGCATTCTTAAAATATTACTCAAACTGATTAATCATCATCAAATTAGTTGGCGATTTCATTAAACAGTTGACAACTAATCGATTGATCATTGCAGCTCTAACCAACAGTCAAGACATGTGTTGTTAACACATGCTGAAACCTGAAATAGAGTGAGAAAAGAAGATGGAAAGCACTAAAGACTGGACAGGAAGGAGCCTGTAGAGCTGAGATGAGACAACATAGTAAAGGAAAAGGATTCCGTACAGTTAAATGTCCAAGCTAATGAATGCTTTGCCTGAGAACACCTCGCATCGATAAAACTTGGGAGATTAAAAAGTGTGCAGACAGCCTCTCATTTTCTCTTGATGCTCTTTCTTGTCCTATACCTGAACCCATTTTTTTTTCGCTTCAATGAGATCGATAAGATTTAAGTAAATAAATAACCATTTTATCTTTTTTTTTAATATGCACAAGCAAATTTAATTTGACTTATTTGATTTTAGACCATTTTAATATCTACACAGCAACCTAATTAAAGATGCCTTAAAGCCGTGGTCCAAGGGTTCACAAGATAAACATGAGCGGTCAGATGATGATAAGAAAGAAAAGGGAGAGGAAAGAATTATGCCTCGTCTAATATTTGTTTTAATCTTGTTAATGACTTCATCATTTCACCTCTTTAGGCCTCTAAAAATCATTAACATAAAACAAAGACAAAAAACACTCTTTGGTTGACAACCAGTAGACGCTCAATAAGTAGTGAACATCCGACTGTTTTAAAGGTCCAGTGTGTAGGATTTAATGTGGACGTGGGAGAAAGTCACACATGCGCAAGTCCCAGGTTACTGTGTTGAGAATCAGGCAAGTAAAATCAAGTCTGTCTATCATTATCAACAACATAATCCTTGAATCCAAATGTATTATTTTTGAACTAACTCCCTTAATGATAGCTGCCTTGTATATTGGCTTTTGCTGGTCTGCTGTGTCCTAGTACGTTGCAAGGTTTACGCACTTTGCTTTAGAAAACATCCAATCATGTTTCAAAAACAAAATGTAACTTCCCATTAAATAGAAAAATGCAAATATTTAAAGTCAAGTATGTTCAAGTCATCTGTCTCAAGTCATGACTACCAAGTCGAAATCAAATAGAGCCTTTTATCAGTGTTAGTCGAGCAAGTCTCAAGTCCTCAAATTTGTGACTTAAGCCTGACTCAGGTCTAGTCATGTGACTTGAGTCCTCCACCTCTGATTTGGTGGCATTTAGCGGTGACGTTGCAGAACTAAAACTTCTCCCATGTGCAAAGAGTATAGGAGAACTATGGTGACCTGACAAGAAAATGTGAATGGTGCTACTTAAAGCCAGTGTTTGTTCTGTCCATTCTGGGCTACTGTAGAACAACATGGTGGACTGCGTGGAAGAGAACCCGCTCGGTATGTAGATATAAATGGCTCATTCTAAGGTAACGAAACACAACAATTTATATTTTAGGTGACTGAAAAATAACGAAAACATAGGTAGAAATATTAGTTACCATTTGTGCCAACAGCTGCCTCTAAGAAGCCCTTACAGACATAGTTCAAGGGTTCACATCAAAACCTGAGCAGTCAGATGATGATAAAGAGGAAAAGGGAGCAGTGAAAATATAATTATGCTTCATCTAATCTTTGTTTTTATCTTTGGAATTAGGAAGGCCACTGAAAATAATTCAAATTAAACAAATAAAAAACACCTTTGGTTAACACCATGAGACATGCACTACGTGATAGCAAGTAAACACCCCATTGTTTTAAAGGGTTGCAGGCCAAAAAGGTATAGCCAACAGACGAAAGTTCCTGATGGATACAAATTCAGCAGGTAGTGAGGAAGTGATTGGTGGTAAGTCAGCGGTTCCACTAAGGGAACAGCTGCAGACAAGTCCACATCGTCAAAAGGGCTGAATTATGACATCCAAATGCAAGTTGTCGCAATAAAGACCGACTTGTGGGCAGGACTTGACTGTGTCATAGTGGGATTTGGTATCCCACCAATATGACTCCATTTATAATAACAGCCAGACATTGCCGGAGTCCTTGTATTCAGAGATTCTCCACTGAAAACCACATTAGAAACAATACTGGATCCACAACAGGAAAAAAACTACGCTCACTGCCAAATGCAACCAGCTGCAGTAGTTTGGTAACTTTGTCTTACATTTATAAGACAGCTGTCCAAAGTTTGACATCTATTGAAAGTGTCTGCACTGAGGATAATGCCAAAAGGTCAAATACCCACTTGACTCTTGGCACTGAACTCACCATGCAGAAGAAGCCTGGAGCCATATCTAAAGTAATCACACAAGCAATTTACTTTTTTAACACTGACATGTATTTTCATAATATTCTAAACCCCACAGACACAATACAGACACATTGCGTATCTACACACAGCCAACCAGAACCCAGTGAGATAATTGATGAATTTATAAGTCATAAAGTTATTTTTCTGCTGCCTGTTGCATCTCATAGCTGCTGAATTTAAAAAAAACAGTGAGGAAGAGGATGAGGAAAAAGGAAATGATGAAAATATTAAAGTACATTTTGCTCTTTCCTCCCATCTGTGCATTACAAATACACTGGATGAGAAATAGTCAAAAGACTTTTAGCTTTCGTGTGATCTTCAGGAGCACTTCAGAAACTCTTGAAAAGAGAAGTTAATGAACATCGATCGACGCGCACAGACACACAAACACACACTTATACACACACATACACACACTAGGCTTACTGATCCAACAGCTGCTGAAGTTAAGTTTTTGAGATCAATTTTATAGCATCAGTTATGGCCGCGTGATGGCTTTAATCGGCCAATTCAAATATTGTTAACCATAGGGGAGCTTTAATTGATTGTTTGAATGATTACGAAACCCCGCAACAGACCGCGTGGTAACCGCCATTTAATTTGCTTTTATTTTATTTTTTATAGTTTTTTTTAATAGAAAAAAAAGCAAAGACTTTTTTTGTTGTTGTTTTATAACTAAACTTTAGAAATGTTGAATTAATAAATTTTAAAAAAAAATCACAATAAAAGAGCAGAAAGGTCATGACGTATAAACGCATGGCTTGTTGTTTATAATAATTATTATCTAAGGATTACATATATCCAATATGCTGCTGAGTGACTGTCCGTTGGCAGCAGATTGGCCTTTTCTTTAGTGCTCTCGCAGCAGCTGACACGTGTCTGCCCTGAACTGAACTCCTGCACTGACTTCAGGAGTAATTACAGCAACAAAAGAACAACAATTAAACACACTAATTGACAACACAAACCGGCAGTGATACCCGGTGGCTGCCTCTTGTGACAGGTAACCTGAGCACCCTGTATTCTTTCTCTCTTTAAAAGTAGTGTTTCCTGGAGAGATGCAGGGTCCTTGAAGTAGCCTAACTGTCCTGCGGCTCTGTGTGTGTGTGTGTGTGTGTGTGGGGGGGGGGGGGGGGTGGGTGTGTGGGGGTGAGGGTGAGGTTGGGGGGGTGTCACCCTGGGGCGATAATAATTAATTTGATTTGTGCACTTGACAGATGTATTTTATACATTTGTTTAAATGCATGAAAATGAAAATAAATGTCAGGAAATTTGAGAAAAAAAAGCAGAAAAGTAGGAGATTATAATCCAGATTTTTTTTCCTCTCTTCTTTGTCAGTCTGCTCTGTTTCTCCCTGACTGTCCATTTAAACAGCGACCACCTGTTTCCTGCCTCCTCTGCTCTCCTCACCTCACGCACTGCATGGGGAGAAATTAATTTGCTGCAAATCTTGAAGGCTTAAAAACCGAGGCAGTGACGCCCCGAGCCCCTCCCCTCACGCGAACCGACGAGTAAATCCCCACAATTAGCAGATCCATATTAGCATATTAACCTGTGCTTCCTTCCGAGGGCGCATCCTTTATGTAGGTCACACACCATTTTCTTAATTGCTTTTTCTGCTGATGATGGAGGACAAACATCTTCTGGGCCGTTTGTTATATGGTTTGCCCCCTTCATTAATGCCAGTCGTTAGTTTGGCTGGAAAGGTGCAGGCCCACACACACACACACATATGAGACCGAGTTAACGGACGCTCATGGCCATATGAGGCCGGTGTCTGACCGGAGATGATTAAAAACCCAAACCAGACTCATAAACAAGCACAACACATGTGCACACATTGGAAGCAGACAGTAAATATGCTTCTCTTCTCTAACTTCAGACTGCAGGTGATTAATGACAAATTAAATTGCACATACTGTATATACACAGTTTATTAGAGGCGTGCAACCCGTGGAAAGGAAATGCACATTATAGCCTATAGGCTCATTATATCTCAGCATGGAGTCCTACACTCATTAAACGCATCATCACCAGCTATAAGTGCTGCAATGTGACACAATATACTTGCAGAAGCCTTAAAGCCTATAAGGGGATTACTGTTTACTCTGGTAGCAATAGGCTAAATGACTGCAGGCTATGTGTGATAAGTAAGTTGTGGTCTGCTAATAAACCAGTTAAACCAGTCAGGACCGATAGAGAGAGGTGATATGTGGCTTGTTAACACGTGGGAAATATTTATTTTTCCATTATGAACTTTGTTGAAGTGAAACTGGTAGATTTAAAGCCCGTAGTTGCGTTTAAGGCATTTTATTTAATATTACGCGCCATTTAAGTGCCAAATTTGATGATTAGTTTATTTTGGTTTTTGGAAAAGTCATCGAAACGGAACGAACATAAATGGCGATATTTTTATTTCAGAGGGAACTGTGATCTTTAATTCTCCCTGACATTATTCTATCTGAGTACAAATATCTCCTCAGCTACAATAATAAAGGTCACAAGTGCGCACATGAGCTCCACTCCTAATCTTCCGAGTCTTCATTTTCTGACATTCGCTCCAGAAATATGACATCAGGGCCCCCTCATGCTCTCTGCAGGAGCAGTGGCCCATCCAGAAAACCTCGGGGCTGATCTAAATTCTCGCCTCTGGGCTGTGCTGCGCGGGGTTTCGGGCCTTTCCCTGCCTCGTCAGGCGGCAGATGGACTGGCTCCTGTCCGGAGATCAGTGCGCATCTGGTGCGGCGCTCCCAGCCCCCGGTAAAAGCGGGGCCACTCGCCGGCGTTAAGCCTTATTAGGGACCGTCTACCGTGCAACTGGTGCCTCGGGTTGGCGGCGACGGTGGCTGCACTGCCTTGCATATATTTATATCTATCTCAGGCAACACAGCTCATCACCGAAACCAACTGATATAAATAACTAAATGTGACTGGTGCGCGCGGTGATCCGTTTGGACGCCGGTCAATGGAGTGTGCGCATTTTGGGGCTGCAGGAAACTTAATCTGATGGCTTTAAAGTCGCTTTAAAAATAAATCTGACTGAATTCTTGTGTCTCAAACCTGCACAACTACAGTTACATTTCAGTCTTTTGATCCAAGCTTGATGATGATGTGAGAGGAAGCAGGTTAAGCTGATAGTATCTCCACTGAAGGCCTATATGTCAGCATGATTTACTGCCCAGAGCTGCAATCAAACCATCTCAGCTCGCGTTTCTGCGCCCCAAACATAATTTTGGTGAGCTTCTTTTGATATGTTTGTCCAAAAATAAGACGAGTATCACAAAATCCTGAACATATGATCACATTAAGAATCACTTAAGGTATCTTAATTGACACCAAAGCTCTCTCTTGCTCCCTCCATCTCTCTTTTGCCCGGTGGCCTTCCCATTCATCCCTCCTCCTCCTCATCCTCCTCCTTTTCTCCCCCTCCACCCCTCTCTCTCTCTTTCGTTTTTTAATACCTGGCGTGCGACAACCGGCCTTCACCGGTCTCGTCGTGCAGAGGTTTCACGTCGAGCCCCGAGGCAAAACAATCGGTAACGGTTAATTAAAATATAAAAGGCCTTGAGAACTTTTTAAAGGAAGCTATTTAAGGCACTGCCTGTGTCTCCGCCTGGGCCTGGGACTTTTTTTTCTCCTGATGTGACTGCAACACTATAGGCTAAATAATCCTGATCAAGTGGCAAATGAAGATCTTGGAGAATATTTAAGCTTGTTTGGGGGCCTTTTTTTCCTTTGCTGTGTGGTGGGAAATATATTTGCATTTGGAGAAACGGTGCCATGAGGACAAATCAATATAATACTATTAAAGGAGCAAAATATCTACATTTTCTAATTTAAATATATATAAAACAATATTTAAAATATATATAAATGGTTATTATTAGTAGTATCATAGTAAGCGATTAGGACAGAGAGAGACGCATGCAGTAACAGATGGGAGGAGAAATAGTTCCTTAATTAAAGTGCAGAGTCAATCTCGGCGTCCCGGCGTCAGCACGGTCACAGTCTGCACTTTAATAATATCAGGGAGTCGCTTTGGTTACAGTTACAGCTGAGTAGGGGAGAAAAAACACATCCAAAACAAGACTGATTAGGGCTTATCTGTGCTCTCTCCATCCCTCCCTCCCTCTCTCTGTCTCTCCTTCTCTTGCTGGTTTGTTTTGAATGGCAGGAAATCTGACAGACTCTCCTCTCTCCTCCTTCAGCTTCCTCTCCTCCCCTTCTCCTTTATTTCCCTTTGCTCCTCTTCAGGGCTGTGACCACAAGCTTTTTGGGGGCTTCTGCTTTCACGTTTTGTATCTTCTGTTGCTTCCCGGGTGGCCTAAGGGCAAGGCAGCAAATAGGCTGTGTGTGCTGTGTATTCAGTCTGATGATATAGGCAGGGTGCGCACTGTGTGGCTTTGTACACCTGTTACTATTTGATCCTGCAATACGACAAGCAAAATAATTAACTTGTGTTAAAGAGGGTATTTCACCAGATTATAGCCTGGTGTTTATTTTTTTCCTAGAGCCCCTTTTGCTTTCAAATAAATATTAACAAACAAACAAACAAACAAACAAAAACCTGCATCATCTTCCTCTACAACACCACAACGGCTCCGTTCAGCAGAGCAGGACCACCCCGCGGGCGCGTGCTCAGGTGAGTTACAGCAGCACGAGGAGAAAGACAGGAGAGAGAGTGCGTGTATGTGTGTGTGAGAGAGGGAGAGAGAGAGAGAGAGAGAGAGAGAGAGAGAGAGAGAGAGAGAGAGAGGGAGACGGGTCACGAGGCTGACCGACTGACCGAAAAAATAGTCCCACTTCTGATTTGTCAGCCCAAATAATAACAATAAAAATACAGTAATATAATAATAAAAATATTATTATATTACTGTATAATAATAAAAATATTATTATTAATGATAATAAAGCAGCACTCTCCATCGTCCATTCTTCCATTCAACCACACACGCGCCTCTGGTCACACACACACACACACACACACACAACACTGATTTGAAAAGAGAAAAGGTCTCGTGCTTCTGTCGGTTCCTCACAAAGGCAACACTCATAGTAACCCCCCCTCCCCCTATGAAAAGAAAAAAATAAATAATGATCATCAAAAGATGGTTTCATGCATGCGTAAAAATAACTAAAAAATAAAATAAAATAAAAAAGAGCAGCTTATTCAAATTATTTTAGCACATTTGCACATAAAAATTCAACAATCCGAGTCATACTATATAGCTATAGCTGAATTATTTCTAAATTAAGCTATTTTAATTCATAACCTCGCCTAATTGTTGTATCTGATCGATCCCATTGTGGCTACATCGAATGAATCTCTGCTGAAAAAAAATGCGTGCACGTGTGTGCTTGTTTCATTATAATCCGCAGTATTGAAAATGCCTAAAAAACAGTAATAATGAAAATCCATGAGGCATGCAAGAAAGCATCGAAAACATCCCGTTTCCAAATGAAATTCCTCACCGAAGCTGCCTAAATTCATCCCAAAGCGTGCTCTAGAAACACACGGAAATCCTCTTTTTATTCCGTTGATATCTGTCGAAATTAGCGTTATAATATTTCAAAGCAAAAACTTACGTTTCCGTTGAAAATCCGTTACATATTTTTGTGTGTGTGAGAATAAAAAAATAATAGTAATAATAAGACGAAAGCGAGGAGAAGAGCTTGTGAAAATACAAACGGGTCATAAAAAAGGGAAAATGTCCACAAAAAGCGTAGAAAATGTTGAAAGAAGCACTTGGTTCCTTATTAAGGCGAAGATACAATATTTATTCCTTGTCTCCTGGGATGCTCCGCTCCGTCTATTGTCCTCCCATTCCTCAGTGCTGATGCTTAATTTTCAAAACTTCTATATTACCAAGGGACCTACGACATCAGCCGAGAAATACCCTGCAAGTACAAAATCCGTGAGCCAGCCCCGTCCGTGCAGAGGGGAGACGCTCGCGTTCCGCCAGCTTTCTGCCGTTACCGAGAGCGCGCGAGGGGGGACTTTTCCATTTCTCTCGCTTTTTGAGGATTTTAACGCATTTTTATTATTATTATTATTATTATTCGATCGGGCCAAAGAGCGGAGAGGAGAAAAAAAAAAACACGGGTTACTTTGGAGAAAGCACAATGTCAGCGACCTTCCCCGGACTTGTCCACGACGCAGAGGTAATTTAGTTACTTCACATGCTTTTAATTTATGAAATTATAGCAGCTTTGTAGAGGAATAAAGACAGTTTGCTTGGAGTTACGGAGGCATTTGGAGGCAGCATCTGCTCCCAAGAAGTCTCCAAGTGGAATATAGGCTACTGTAGCGCATGGATGATAAAAATAATATGTATGGAGGGAGATATGAGTCGTGCATCTCACTGCAGCTGCCGGTAAAAACGGGGCTTTTTATTAGTGTGTGGAAGCAAATGAGGCTCGTGTGTGTGAGCCGGTAACAGTGTGATTAGAACATTTTAGGGCGGAACACTCCGCTGTGTCTCACTCTGCTTACCTCCCATCCAGAATGAGCGAGAGGGCTGGGACAGTAAATTTGCCAGCAGCTCAGTAATAATAATAATATATAACAGCACGCCTTTTAAAAAACGCTGCAAGGAGAGTGACAGGCATGCCAAAGGGAGGAGGAAAAAAATACCGATGGCTCCTGTTGCCGTGCGTTCGTTCCCCTCCCGGGCGTGTGGAAATGACATCTCCTTCAGGTGGTTTAAAGTGGGAAGAGAGAGAGAAAAAAAGCGCTTTGTGAGTGTGTGAGTTGTGTTTTTGAGTGTGTTTGGGAGGCAGAGAGAGGAGACACCGGCTGATGCTAAATGACACGGCTCATATATTTCCCCGTCTCTTTATTATCTTGTAGATACGTCACGACGGATCAAACAGCTACCGGCTCATGCAGCTCGGCTGCCTGGAGTCCGTGGCCAACTCCTCGGTCGCCTACTCCTCCTCCTCCCCGCTCACCTACCCGGCGCCGGCGGGGACGGAGTTCGCCTCGCCCTATTTCTCCGCCAACCACCAGTACACGCCCCTCCACCACCAGTCCTTCCACTACGAGTTCCAGCACTCCCACCCGGCCGTGGCCCCGGAGGCCTACGGGCTCAACTCGCTGCACTCGGGCCAGTACTACCAGCAGATCCACCACGGGGAGCCCGCAGACTTCATCAACCTGCACAATGCGCGCTCGGCCCTCAAGTCCTCCTGCCTGGACGAGCAGCAGCGGCGCGAGCTGGGCTGCCTCGACGCTTACCGGCGCCATGACCTGTCGCTGATGACGTCACACGGCTCCCAGGCCTACGGCGTCGGCATGCACCACCCGGACCAGAGGCTGCTGCCCGCCGCCGGCCTGGGTCTCCCTTCGTCCGCGTCAGACGACCTGCAGGTACCGGCGGCTTCTTCCACTCTCTCCCCACAGCCCCCCCATCACCTCCAGGCCTCCTCCACCCTCCTCCTTATTCTCCTCCGGCTCCTGCTTTATTAACACTGCTCCATCACATAGGATATAACACTAACACAGACCCCTGTAGCTGCCACAAGGCCCAGCATCCCTGCCCCACTGGCCTACTATTGAACCCCCCTCCTCTCCCTCTATTGTACCAGCAACACAGCAATACCAAAAATATTGAACAGAAAGACAGCGCCAGATGTCTGTCTGTCTGCCTGTCTGCTTCATCTGTCTGTTGTCTCTGACACTGACAAGGCTGTGTTACATTTGGCCTGTAGGTTATGCCCAGCCACTGACTCTGTCCTACTTTTGGACTAAATGATATTGGGAATATCATCTCCAGATAATTTTGTTGCCAGAGCAAACGTGACTGTACAACAGGCTAAGTAAATGTCAAGTGCACCAGCCCCCCTCTCTGAAAGGCAGGCCTGTTTCTAAAGGTTAATTGACTGGCAGTCTATACAATCCTATTGTGCAATCCGCCCTTTTATTTCCCCAGAAACACACGTGACCCATATTTTACATAATTCTTTTCGATGTAAAGAAATGGTCGAGATGAAAACGGATTCGCACGGTGCTTCTGTGTGTGTGTGAGTGTGTGTGTCCGGCTGTCTGTTGAGGCAAAGAAAAGCCGCTGGTTGCTCTATTCTCCGGTAAAGGGCGGATTAACGGATCGGGGTTCAGGGCACAATGCCCGGCTCGGGCGCCATAAAGCACCGTAGTTTATCCAATTACAGACTTAACGTCAATCAACTTTGTTACTTATGCAGCGACATCTGAGCTGCTTAAAAAAAAAAAGAAACACACACACCTCTCTAGTTAAACACAATTTAACACAGCCACACATAATTTCAGTCACGTTAACTATTTACCAACTCGATAAGGAGTCGCTTTTATCGACAGTTTTTTAATGTCATTACGGTAATTTTTTATCTTTAAATTGCATCAATAATAATAATAATAATAATAATAATAATAACAGAAATATTATTTTAATGGAGATAAATAATTTTCTTTTAATTAATTTGACTTTATTTGCAGGGTGTGGCAATATTGCCCAAGGATGATGTTGTGTATTTAATTTAAAATTGCATTAAAAAATTGCAGCAACTTTAGGGGAATTTTAATGGCGCGTTTTATTTATCTATTTTTATTGCTATTTATTGTATATTTTTAGACGAGTTTTGCGTGAAATTTATTAACTTTAATTAATTTATTATCAAAATATACAATTTATTGCAGCCTGCGTAATATTTGTTGCTAAATTACTAAAATTAAAAAGCGTGCTGAGCGTCGCCTTTATTTTATTTCTGCAATATGGCTCGCATTGATCATTGTTATAGCCAACACTATATTTTCCTAAGCTGCTGGCACTTGAAAAGAGCCCAGGTTTGACCCTTTTTATTGAGGAGGGGAAAAAGAAAGAAACGGCTCGTGAACCTGAGCTCGCGCGAGGCGGATGTATGAACGGGAACAGATGCGCCCATGGTCTCGTGCAGCCCCGGTCGCATCTTTGAGCGCGTTAAAGAGATTTTCATGGCGAACAAAAGCAGCTGCCACACCTTTCTCCCGCCACTAAGCTAATTCATGCAAGACCTCGTGCGTTTTGTATATTGATTTTATAATCACTTTAGCTCCGCAGTGGAAGAAAAGAAACAGAAGCAGGAGCCTGGTTAAGAAAGAAACTACAACAAGCTCCCTTTTCTCCCACTTTATTTTAATCAGGGGAGGGGGGTGTCTGCGTGGGCCAGGGCCTCGAGGCGCGCACGGGGGGATTAAGTGTTTTTCTGAATAAAAAAGCGCGTGTTCTCCTTTCTTGATGACATTGTTGATAGCACGCGAGTCTGATCTGGACCAAAATGGCGGCGGCGGTAACAGGTTTCCATTGCCTGTACATACAGCCCCCCATATAGGATGCTTGTTATGTGTGTGTGTGTGTGTGTGCGCCACAGAGTGATGATCCCCAACAGGTTGGTGGCTGCAACAAACTCTGGACACTTGTGCTCATTGCTCAGTCTGCACGGGTTGTGCTGTCCTCGCTTATCGCCTGGAGCCTTTCAAATTAAGCTCGTTTCTGGGCGAGCCGTGAGCTGCATCCTTGATTTCTAACTGTGCCCTCGATTTTACTCAAAGCCTGCTAAGTGACGTACACTTTCTAACAAAAAGGCTTTCACCACTAGAATATTTGCTCAAAGGGCGTGCAACAGGGCCAGTGTTTGGGAGAAGGTGAACTGTTTGAGGTCTGATTGGGGAAGTTTGCAGGAAACAAAATGATATAAAGGCAGTGCTTCCCAAAATGTGGGTTTGGACACCCTTAAAGAGAACGCAAGATACATGTGAGGGGTCATACACTTTATTTACCTCTAACTTTTCATGTTTTCTTGAGAAATATTAAGTTTAATACACGAATTCTGATGAAATTACTGCAAATAAACAACATGACAGGGGGTCAAAATGGTGCGTTTTAGCCAAAAGGTATGAAGCCAGTGGACCAATATAATGGGTTGCCTGAAGAAACATTTAGGAGCACTATGTATGAGGCGCTCTAGATCAGAAACAACTGTAGTCAATGCATGTTTACATACACAATTTTCTTTAGTGCATGGTGTTGATGATGCGCCATTACGCACAGCTCCCAAGAAGAAGAGACGTCATTAATTTCAGGTGTTCCTACAGCCTGACAGCTGAGTAAACTGTGCCTCAGCAGTGTGTGTATGTGTGTGTGAGCAAAAAAAAAAAAAAAAAACCTAGGTGAAGTGATTTCACCTGTCTGCTCGTCCTAATGAGTTGCGTGTCTCCGCAGGGCTCCGTGGAAGCGCAGTGTGGGCTCGTGCTGAACGGCCAAGGGGGCGTCATCCGGAGAGGTAAGGGGGCCCATCCGTTTATTCTCTCCCTCTCTTATATTGTTGTATATGTACCGGAGGCCGTGAACACACCACTCGCAGCTAGACACGACAAGACAGCGAGGCAGACAGACAAACAGGCGGAACACTGCTCTCTTGTCTGCTGTCAACATGTTACAGCAGGAGCGGGGCCCCCATTTTCTCGCCTATTTAAACACTCACACACAGTAACACGCGCACAGACGCTGCTTCCCATTTCCAGTATGAAATGGACTGTCACTCAAACACCTACGGATTTTTTCCTTTTTTTACCAGTCACTCTAAACATTGATTTTTTTTTATCCAGGAAATTAAAATGTCAACAAGTCATGAATTAATATGGCAGTCATTTTATAGTATAGCATGTGACGCACAATATAGACACTTCCTGTTTGAAGTCGGGCTGCATTTTAAGACAAGAGTGCCTTTGTTTTCATTCAGTAAACACAGTATTTTAATCTAATATTTATGCTTGTTTTAATAAATTCATCATACTTATGTCACCTGCAGTTAAACAGGAAATACGCATGCTATTTATGCAACAAAACATATATATTAAAAGCATAATTTTGCACTATTTTTATATTTAAAAAGCTGTGAGACTTAAATGAATGAATTGCATCCAATTTACAGGTTCAGTCTATTGTAAATTAATAAATTCAATTCATTTCGATTATACAAACTGAAAATATGTTTGACATAGGCGATTAGAAAAATATTTGAAACTATAAGGGGCAATCTGGGATATAATTTTCCACCAGCGGTTCATTTGCTTCTGGGCAAATACTATTGCATTTTCTTATTATTATTATTTTTCTCTTATGTAATTATCTGTGCGCTGCACTGTAAAGCACATCACACATCACAGGGGTATTTATATTGCTCGAGTGCCTAATTGCTGTTTCTTGTATGTTTAATCAGTAGAATTAATCCAAGCCTTTAAAGGCTGGGGCCGTGAAGGCGGCACAGGTTGAGGGTTTGAAGGTGTGGATGTGGTTCCGGCCTGCATCAACACATATGAGGCCAATTTCCTCATGAGTCTGGGTTTTAACGCGCTCTGGATCTGCTTCAGGTCCATCAAAGATTCTTTTTTCTAGTCGGGACTATGTGTAGTTTTCCATACAGAGAGGAAAGGCTGTGTCTCGGGTTTAATTTTTCATCAGCTCTGCCTAGGTGTTGGGGCTTTTCTCTCGGATTGACGCGGGAATCCCTCCGCTATCACTTTCGGTTAATGGTGCGCCGTATTTGGCCCTGAGCTCAGCCGCTGCAACCATCACAACCAATAATCTTTGCTTTACCTCCCGCTCCCGTATCGATAGCTTCTCTCGCCTCGGGCGGACGCTTTGATATGCTAATGCAGAGCGGGGCCCCGGATTCAGCCGAGATCATATTAATGTTGTTCTTTCTGACTGCGGCTTTGGCGGCATGAATATTCACATAACCTTTTTCAAAAGAAAATCACTCAAGAAACGCGGATCCTACTTAGGAGTCGTCGTCTGTGTTTTTAATCACCCCTGCTATCCCCCCTTTTCCACTTCAGCTCTATAACAGCAGCCGCGCAGATCAAGCTGATCTGTCAGGCGCGCCCCCGCCACTACATCCAGTACGCGCGCCTCTCTCTTTTCCCTGTCAAGACATTGGCGGGCTTTTTTTTTTTGGGAAGCTATAAACATTGTTGTTAAAAAATGAGGAGAATGACATTTGGCCCGTGTCTCTTTTTCTTTAATTTTCGTGGCAAACTCGTAAAAGGCGCTTGATTCCGCGTGTGATCCCGCCCGCCGCTCGCGCCGCAGCCCGAGGCTACTCTCCGTTGCTTAAATACCGTTATCGCCTCTGGGCCCGCGCGCTCCACTGACTGCACTACCGGCAATAGCTCTTTTCGATTGCCCTTGGCAACATAAAATACAAACTACTTTGAATCAAAACATTTTTAGGGGAATTAATATGATGTGAACCCGCGGCTTTCAGAGACGCGCGCCCCCTGTCAGAGCGCGTGAGTCTGACAGACAGGTCTGCAGGGTTGGTGTCACATATAGACACACATAACACAAGCCGGACTTCACACACACACACACACACACACACACACACACACACACACACACACACACACACACACACACACACGCGGGTTCAACCTTAACCAATAGTATCAATCGATTCCCCTCGACCTGCAAGCGTCCATTTTTGACAGCCTGAGTGAAACACAAGTCCTACAAAGTGCTGCCCGCTGGAGTACAACAGGCTTTTGTGAGCACACCATTATGATGTCACACTTGTGCTGTGGGCACGAGCCGCTGTCCAGGTGCTGGAATGAAAGGTGGGAGCCGCTGTCCAGGGTGCTGAACCTGGGTGACATGCGTTTGAAGCTGCAGGTCTAAGTGCCTTCCTGCAGGGCCACAGCAATGAGGCCAAACTGGCACATTTCTGCTGATGGTGAATAATAGATTCTCAGAGAAGAAAAAAAAATATAGGTTACAGTTGCTCATATATAAAGTCTGTGGCCAAACTGTCCACACTGGCCTGAGAAGATTGGCGTGTGCAGCCAATCTGCGCCTGCAGTGTTGTTCTCCTCGGCCCTAAATGGCATCCCCTTTTTCTTCATTCCATCATATCCAGCACGGCCGAGTAACAAAGCGACACACCCTGCTGTTAGATTTGATAATGAGGCAGATGAATAATAGAATATAGCCTACAGTACATCAGACAGAAACCTTGCGTTTCAGCTGCTTGGGACGTTAGTTCAAGTGAAAGTTTAATAATAATAGGCCTACTCAGAGCAGTCGATTTATTCCAGGAGGATCCGGCAACACTGATTCAGATGCAATTAATAATGTGAAAGAGCCTTCACCATCACAACCACAATCATTTATTCACACTTCCAGGAGCCTCAAGTACACAATGAACATCAACGTGCTGATTGGTGGAAGGTGATTAGAGGAAGGTTTTGTTGTAGATTGCAGCAGACTCTTTCTCTTACACGCGGACAAATATTGAGCTGAAAGAGAAATATAAATATATGTGCATAGTAAAACATGTAATATTTAACTAGTGGAAAGGAGGCTGATGAAGTGCTGAGCAAAACACATTGATCTCAGCAGTGGTGATTGGAGATACTTGATCCTATGTATTTTTATGTGGTGAGTGTGCATATGCTATCATAATCTTTTCTGGTTTGAGTTTTGATTAAAATGATATTTTAACGTATATAATGTTTATAGTTGTACTGTGAAGCATGTGGAGCACACCAGACTTCCATGTATCTTCACATTTTTGGTCATTTTTTCCAATAAACAGAAGAATTAAGAGTTATTTTATGGGTGGAAAGAATTCCCCTACTTCTTAAAATGCACATGCAACTTAAAAATGCATTGGATTATTTGAAAATACGTATTGTGATAAAGCTGAACACAGGATTTTTTTTTTCCCTAGCTCATGAATAGGTGACATTTTGGAGATGCATTTTCATGTGAAAAGATCAAAATAGGCTGCATCCTTAAAATTTAGAGGCATTTAAGGCAGTGAGAAATGTGGATTAAGATGCTGCATGTGACAAAAGAAAGGTGGTTAATATAAAAAAATATTAAGTTTGATAGATTTTTCTGATATAGTGTAGTGGTGAGCATTTTTCCTGTGCAGACGTTGCACTTTCCATTCACTGTGAATACTACTGCACACTGGCTGCACTGACACATTACTGCACCGACTTCCTGTTTGCTCTGATATATTTCTCATAACATATCATGTCCTAATACACGTCACTCTTACAAATAAAAACCAGAAAGACCTCATGTAAAGTTCGCACACAGCTAAATCCACCCTTCCTCCAGGTTGAGGATACATTTATTCTTTTATGCATTAGCTCCTTGTCTGACTAAAATGTACATGCATCTTCTGTGAGTCGAGGCTTTTCAAGGTCTGAATTGATTTTCATTGGATACATTCACTACAGACCTGAAAACACCTACACAAAAATAAAGAATAAAGGAAAAGGATGTTACAGCTCTTGTAAAAATACAGCATCCTCTCATTACCTGCAGAATTCATTACAAAGTGAGACTCAGACTGAAGTAGCACTTTTTAGGTGCTTCTGGCTCTGCAATGTTTCTCGAACAGTGTTAAATCTATTATTATTTTTATTACTATTATTTCAACAAATCTTCAGAATACCCTCCTCTGATAAAAAAAAAAAATATCTGGCTAGATCGATTTAAAAAAAAAAAAAAGGGAATATTTTGCATCAGATTATTATGTGGATCAAACAAAACAAGTCATTGTAGATTTTTTTTTTTTTTTTTAGAATTTTGTGTGTTTAAAATAAATTTGCAAACAAAGTCAACTTAATTTTGTCATGTAGATCAAGCAAGACTGTTTTTTTGCTGTTCCTGTAAGTGTACTTACTTGAAAGATAACCAGGGTGAGCCTGATGTGATTCCATATCACTCATGATCTCAAGTCAATGTTTTGGGGTGGAGATTTGGTGATTTTGGAACATTTAGAAACAACTGCCATATCCAGGAAGCTCCCGTCATTGTGTGTTCAGTAATGCGTGAACTGTCATTTAAAGTAAAAATCCAAGTGGGGAAAATAATCTGGAATTTGCAGTTATTTTGGAATACAGCAAATAAAACAAGCTCATTGTTTGTTGTATAATCTTCTTATATACCTAAGAAGATTGGCTGGGATTACATTAGTAGATCTTGTTAAGTAAAAAATAAACCAATGCAGATTAATTAAAACTAGACATTTTCATATAAAGATACAAACATATTTTTTATGGTTAATATCACAGATTTAACACTTACATCTGCTCAGATTTATTTCTGTCAGTGTTGGTTTGTTGACGCTTCACTCATCAGTCTCTAATCAAATATAAAAATACATGTTCAACTATAACTCTTCAGATTATAACTCCAGTTTATGACTGTGTATTGTGTGTAAATGTTGGTTAGTGCAGTGACAGACGTTTGGTGTTTAAATGCAAACACAGTGGAAGTGAACATCTAGTATAACTGGATATTGGTTGGTGGCACTTTTTTATTCTGATATACTTAGGACAGAGGTGTTATTGGCAAAATGCTACTATGTAGTTATAAAACCCAATAGTAAAGCTAACTGCACTACTTCCCTGAAAGAGTCAAGCTTCTGTCTACGTAGGGGATCTTCCAAAATAACACAAACCTTTGTTACATTATGATCTGAACAGTGTTAAAAATTACGACTACACAATAAAATGTACCAAAAGGTGGGTCAGCATTCCTGTTAAATGATATTCTGACCTGTCATTAGACCCTGCAGCAGCAAAGCATGTACAACGGGTCCGAAGTGCATTACGCTATTAATGTATAAAAAGCTTTCAACAATCTAAAGTGGCAAACGGTTGCTCCACAGTTCTTTGCTTAATGGTTCCACTGTTGTGCTGCATTATTTCAGCTTCATGTTGGTCCGTCTGTTGACACACAGCATCATTAGAGGAACAGTTGGCCAATTATATGTATTCACTTCTACATCAGCTGAAACAGCACTGTTTACAGTGTGTGTTTAGATAACACACAGCCAGTTATACAGCACAGCTCCATGTCAGCCTTCACCTGAACAAACCGAAGAGACCCGGAATTTAGTCTTCTATGAAACTTAAAATGAATAATCCCTTTTAATTATACATTTGATTGTCTGGGGGAAAAAGCAGAAAACAGCTGCTTTTCTTAGCTGAAGAAAAGGTGACGAGACATGATTTTTGTAGGATAGTGACAAAGATCAAGATACACTGCAACTTTAATTTGTGTCAGCAGAGGTGTGGACTGTGCAAGTAATTTCATGTGGTTACTATAAAAATATCAAGTCTGATAAATGTTTCGGTCAACTATTCATTTAACACCTCTAGTAGTATTGTTGTTCGTCCACGTTGAACCTTGTCATTAACTCGTGTGTTGTGTTTGTGTGCAGGGGGGACATGTGTGGTGAACCCTACAGATCTGTTCTGCTCGGTACCGGGCCGCCTGTCGCTGCTCAGCTCCACCTCCAAGTACAAAGTCACTATCGCCGAGGTGAAAAGAAGACTGTCCCCACCAGAGTGCCTCAACGCCTCCCTACTGGGCGGCATACTGCGCAGGTCAGTACAAACACACACACTGACCGCACACTGCTGCAAAACAAGGGTTCATCACAGCTTCTTTACTGCATCTTAATGTAACTACAGTGACTCAAAAGAGTGTACTGAATTGTTGGCTTGGACCGGTAGTTCTTTTAGCAGTAAATATTTTGTGAAGGCACCAATGGTCAACCCTACAATATCGTTGCAATATCGATTTCGGGGTATCGTGATTTTCTCCGTATCGCCCAGCCCTAGTTTACATGCAAGAATCATGGCGGCGGTTTATTTTGCGTTCAAACCCCCTGACCACTAGATCCTTAAGTGTTGTAGTTTATCTTCAATTATTTGACTCTTCCAGTCCAACGTAAGAACATTTTGCTGGCGGGTTACAGGGAGTGTGATAAATACAAATGCAGACTCTACAGGTCTAATGGCACAAAAAAAGTTAACTTTTTTTACTCAAATTTTATGCACATGATGGTGTATTCTTTATACTATGACAATGTTCCTAAAATTAAAGAGAAATAAATCACAACATCGCACTTAGCTTACAGTATAACAATATATCGTGATATATTGAAATGTAACTCTGTATTGTGATACGTATCGTATCGCCAAGTTCCTGCCGATACACCATGCTAGTTGGACCTAGAGTGGTTAAGTTCTTGATGATTTGGCAAAAAAATGTTTAAGCCAAGTAGGCAAGGGTGTAGGTTTTGTGTCAATATTGGCGGTGGTATTGACACATATGAAACGGGGAGGGGGGGGGGGGGAGGGGGTTTAGGGGTCCTTTACCGGAAAATTTTGAGCATCATACGCTTCATTTCCTCCAGTCTGGGGATTTTCTTGCACCAATTTGTGCCTTTTCTGCGTCACTTTATGGTCTAAATGTCTTAAATAAAAGTCCTCTGCTACTTTCATGTATCTATAGGCAAATGCGCATGCTCCAAATATTGAGAGGTGTGTGTCCCCTGCACCCCGCAGAAATCTACACCTATTCATGTAGGACACAAAACTTGCAAAACATCGAGGCCGTGCAGCAGCAGGGTTATATAAGAATAAAAGTGTCGAAGTGTAGCAGTGAAAGTGTGAAAAACAACAAATTTTTGCTTCATAAATCAACAACTTGGAGACAAACTCACGGTGAATGTGGCTTTACTGCAGGGCTGTTCTTTTGGATTGTATTAGAATACCAAAATGTTCCTGTTATTTTGTCCACTCCCTGTAAATCTAACAAAATAACACTGACGTGAAGAGTGTGACAGAGAGGGATTTTAGAGTGAAAACACAGATTTTTAAAAGCCTGAATCTGGCTGGTGAACATTGGAGAGCGCTGCCTGAGTCTTTGTAGCCCTCAGATGAAACAGAGGATATACAGGAGCGCCCACAAAGACTATTTTAGGCGAACGAGGGGCCGGGGCTGCACGCGCCGCCATGCCCAGGGAGCCAGAGGGAGGCGAGACCAGGCCAAAGCATGCCAGGATCAGAGGAACCAGAGGAAAGCAAGAGTTGCCAGCACTGTATTATTGATGAGGCACAGAGAAAGGGAAGGGGGGAAGAGGAGAGAGAATATGGCTGGTCCTACAAGATGAGGCATCATATAGTCAAAAACAAACAAACAAAAATGTGCAAACAGAGGTGTTGATCCTTATCTGGAGTGGAATAAATCACAGCAACAACACTAAAATTATTCTAACAGATGAGAACGTGAAGCTGTCAGAGCCAAAAATCACAATCAGTGTTTAGAAGTTTATCTGAAGTGTAAGTCTGTTTGTTTGGACACTGGTTTGTAATAGAATGATAGAAATCCCTCAGTAATTTCAATCAAAATATCCCTAAAGGGTCCACAGGCGTACATATATGGCTTAAAAAAATTTCACATAAAAAGATAAAGAAATGACAGGGACCACTGGTCCTCCGGTTTCCAAAATAGCACTTCTCACTTTAGGTATAGACGGAGACAAACACTCAGACAGTGACAGAGGAAACTCAGGGGGACATGCTAAGATATCTCAGCGTATACATAGCATATTTAATTTTTAACAAGTTGACATGTTTTAATTCCACACTCTTTGATTTTATGCTTAATTTCACGCCTTTGTCAAATCAAAGCAAATCTATATTCTTCCATCACTGCTTTCAAGACGTAATTAAAGACATGCTGATGATTTTACTATGGTTCAATTCCTTTAAAACATAATTAAGGATGATGTTGATCCATATTTATGTGTGTAAAAAAGTTATTTGACTCTTCAACAGAGCGAAGTCTAAGAACGGAGGCCGGTGTCTTCGTGAGAAACTAGACCGTCTAGGCCTCAACCTGCCGGCAGGGCGGAGGAAAGCTGCCAACGTCACGCTGCTCACCTCCCTGGTGGAAGGTATAAGCCCAAAATATTGTCCAAAAGTTTTAGTTATACCTTCATATGTATTCCAGTGTTCTTATTTAATCCTTTCAGCACTTGCTTCATCAGTCTGTTCCCCCTTTTTTCCGTGCTCAGGTGAGGCACTCCACCTGGCGAGGGACTTTGGCTACACCTGCGAGACAGAGTTCCCCAGCAAGGCAGTGGGGGAACATTTGGCGAGGCAGCACAGTGAGCCGAAAGAGACCAGCGCACGCAAGAAAATGGTCCTGGCTACAAAGTGAGAATGCAAACACACACTCACACACACATTCACACTCAAATAAAACAGAGCAAACGCACTACAGTGTCTTTTATTCTGAAATTTGCCTGATGTTAAAGGTTTTATACCTCCAAAAGGTCAAAAGGTGCAGATTTAAGTTTGCGTACAAGTCTATATGTTGAGGTGGAAATCACAGTCAATTCCAGAGATGCATCAGGGTCGAGATCATTGATAATTTAACACCATTTCACACCTTGTTTTCCCATTTACAGCCGCCTTATACTCTTCATCACCCTACTAGTAACCATCCATCTTTGGGGAACTCTTTTGGGATAAAACGGCTCTGTGAGAGTCAGACAACTGAGGAAAATTTAGGTTTAAGGGAGGTTTGGTTACCAAGAAGAACATTATATAAGAATATAAACTTCATGCACAGCAGGGAAAAAGTGCTGTGAGTTTGGACAACCTCCCACTCCTAACCACACACACTTTTCACACAAAGAGCATCGACTGGATTTGAATTTTAAAATACTATACTCACAAAATGTGTGTTTATGTAACAGCATGAGCTGCATTTACAGTAAATACTTACACACTGAGAGCTGGATGTGCTGAGGGGAAACAGCTCCCACTCTTGTCCAGCTAAGTTAGATTTTTTCCGATAAAGTAATCCCAACAATGTTCTCAACGCTGAGTAAAATCCAGAAAGACAACCCTGACCAAATGCTGAAAACCAGCTTTGACTCTGCGTTTGCAGAATTTTTTGGGGTATCATGTTGTGAAAGTGTTTTGCTTGTTTTTGGATTGACATTGAGCTTGTCTCGCTCCTGCACGTCCTTCAATTGTTTCCTGGGAGGAATTTATGTGTGGGTTGATCCAAAAAATGATGAGGATGGGTGCAAGGGAAAGAAGAAAAAAAAAACACCACAAATTGCGACGGTTGTGTTGGAGACAGATGGTAAACCCTCATTCCCTCCCTCCTTCTGTCCATCAGGCAAATCTGTAAGGAGTTCCAGGACTTATTGAGCCAAGATCGCTCTCCTCTGGGCTCCTCCAGACCGACCCCCATCCTGGACCTGGACATCCAGAGACACCTCACACACTTCAGGTAACACACACCTGCTCTTTACACAGAAGTAATGGACATTTTTTTAACAATGTCTCCAATCTGGAGTCACTGTAGACAACTGAAACTACTCGGTGTCGACAGTTTTTCCTGCAGAGCCCGGCTGCTCTCCGTCTTGGCTCTGACCGCTTTGCCATTTTCCAAAGATGCAGCTGTGCAGTTTGTTAGTGCAGTTTGTTATTTGGCACAAATGACAGAGGAGGAGGGAACGGCGGCTTGTTAGCAGAAATGTCACATCTATGGCGTCATCCGTCGCAGAATATACACAAGTTTTGTCAAACCTCCAAAGGGAGATGTAGTGTAGAGCACCGGGCAGAGAAATAAGATGTGAGCTCGGCTGACAGATTGAACAGCAGCATCCTTCTGGCAGCTTAAAGGTCTGAGCTGAGAGGTGACCTGACATTTAGCTCTGCAACAACCTGCCTGAGGATTTTACAGGCCGGACAAACCACTATCACATTGAGAAAGTGATTTAACATTTCTAAAAACCCTGTTTTATGATCATTTATTCTTTATTTTACCCCATAACAAACAACAACCAATGAGAAATCAACACAGATAAACAACTTAGCTAACAAAAAATAATTAAAACAAGCGATCAAAGAAAACAGTAAGCCTATGTGCAAATTTGCTAATTTAATCTTCTTTTGCTTTTGCTTCTAATGCTCTCCATGTACACTCCACTCCTCCGTATCCCTTATGTTTGATTTAATGCAATGTCCAAAAATACAATAAAATAAAATTTAAAAGAATTTCATTTTAAATAACGTAATGTTTCTGATGTGTGCCATCACTGGATAGGGGGTAAACTTTGCTTTATAGAACTTTAAGAAACTGAAAACATACAAATTAAAAAAGCTTTCTGTTAAAGTTGATATGGTAAATTTTGTTTTAGCAAATTAGAATTAAAATATGATTGAGTGTGACTGTTGATTGCTTTACATACTTACACACAGTGGTGTAGTGATAGTTATTGAGGTGGATGTACTACTAGATAGATGGGTAGGTTACCAGGGATGACGTAGGTATACTCTTCAATGTATTCCAATGTCTTTTTTTGGCCGAGAGGAGGGTATACTATTAACCACTGGTTCCCAATCTGGGGGTCCAGACCCCAGTAAGGGTCACAAAAGTTTCACTGGGGGTCACTAGGCTCCCTTGATTTTAAGGGGTGTAAGAAAACTTTAAAAATTCACAGTAGGCTCAGGATTTCAATTATTTCAGTGAAGAAAATCGTTATTTTTAGAGTTTAGATTAAAAGAACAATGGCCAAGTGTCACACTGAATTTTTCAAAAAAGAAGCCTATTAAATATGTATGATTATTAAAAACAAACAGAGAATCGTATAGAAATGGTGGAAAAAATACCAGAGAAAAGTCATCTGTGATGCAAAATTCACAGGGAATATCTGCTTCAAATGACATAAACTTCCTGCAGTTATTGTGTTCTGTATTTGGGATAGTTGTTCAGTTTATCAGTTGCTCTGTACTGTTATTGCGATGCATTGAATATAATATGAAATATCCATAGTCAGGGGTTTACTCAGTGATAGCAAAGGGTTCCTTTAAGGAAAAAGGTTGGGAATCACTGCTGTAATGAGCCAGAAAAAGAAATGGTTATACCCCAATTACCTGCATATACCCTCCACTACACCACTGTCTACATGGGATTTTGAAAACCTATACAGCTATTGTATGTTTTGACGCCATCGTGTGTGATAATATCTGCACAGTGTTAGAACTGCTACTAAGGATTGTTTCTGGTTCATTATCTAGTGTATGAAATAGCAGAAAAATGCCCTTCACAATTTCTGAAAGCCCACAGGGGAATCTTCAAATGTCTTGTTTTGTCTGATCAACACTCCTAAACCTAGAAATATAGAGTAGCTATCATTTTAAACAAATTGAAAAAAAATTGCTTAAACAATTTATTGATTGTCAAAATAATTGCCAGTTAGTTTTCTTTCAATTGACTAATCAGATAATCGACGTTTAAAGCTGACAATATTCCGGCCTAGAATTTGCTAAAACAGTTAAGGTATTCAGTGTTTCCTCCTAAATTACTGTAGGAACAGGGTGTACCCAGCATTTAGAACATCACAGGACATTAAAACTCTGCTCTGACAGGAGTTAGCCCGACTAAAGACACTCTTTTAGGAGGATTAGAAGCTCCATAATGCAGGGAGAGGAAAGTTACTCTGCAGGTGAACAAGCTGAGGAGAGAAAAAAGAGCACTAGTTCAGTAAGCCAGTCTGCCTTACAAACCCAAACTCTACCCCTCATTTCTTTCTTCTCCTTACACTTGAATGAAACAAAGCTTTGTCACGGTTCTGACGGTTGCTTCCGCCTCCCTCCCTAACAGTCTGATCACTCATGGGTTCGGCACGCCGGCGGTCTGCGCGGCTCTCAGCACCTTCCAGACGGTCCTGAGTGAGATGCTCAACTACCTGGACAAAAACTCGAGCGGGAAGACAAGCGGACCCACCGACCAACAGATCAACAACAACTCAGAAAAGACGCAGCTCCGGAAAACAGCCGAGCCCCAGAGCAAAGACGGGAAAACAGAAAAGACTGAGTAGCCCACACCCACCTGGTCCCCGTGCCTTGGAGCGCTGCATTTAGGAGTGTGTGTGTGTGTAACCGTGTGTGTGTGTGTGCACTCTCAGAAAGGATTTAACTCCTGTGCATTACTGTGTCTTATTTGGGACAATTCATATTTATTGTTATTTATTTATCTTATGTTGAAATGTAACACTAACCAGAAGTGTCCCAAACAAGACGTCCTGATGTGAGAGTGGAACATCCTGTTTAGGTGTGTGTGTGTGTGTGTGTGTGTCATGACAAGGAGGAGCCACGCCATGGAGACGGCTGTGACTCATCCAAGACTTTTATTTCTTTATTTATTAATTCTGAAAACAGGAAGTAAACATGGACATGCTGACATCACAGGTTTCCAGGACAACATACACACTTTACACACACATTTTAAGGGTTTTGGGGCAATTTGATCTCAACCCAGCAAATTTAGGTGTGAATTTTCTGCCACAACACAAAAACTAAAACACTTTTTTGACCTTTAAGGGTCCCTTTAAACTTTTTTGTATTAAATAATTACAGAAATCTTTGTCATTACCGACTAAAATTCTAATTTTGCTTCAATAATGTGTTGACTAAACTGAAATAATTTTATCTTCCAAACATTGTTCATAGTTTAATTGAAAAAAAAAAATCACCCTGACCCATGCACACACACACACACCCACACACACCCACACACACACACACATACCTGTACCTGTGACAGCACTTGAACCCCCACCAAGCAGACTTACTTTAATTTCTACGCCGTACAATCAGTGCCATAGCAACCAGTGTGTTTACCATGTGGGCTGGATGTGAGACTGACGCCACTGCCTGGTGTCGGCTACACTGTGGTGTGTTTGTCTAAGTGTGTGTGAGTGTGTGAGTGAGAGATAAAGAGAAAGAGAGAGAGAGAAAGAGTGCGAGAGAGAGAGAGAGAGAGAGAGAGAGAGAGAGAGAGAGAGAGAGAGAGAGAGAGAGAGAGAGAGAGAGAAGGGTCCAACTCAGCCATTTTGTAAAAGGTGACTCTTGCAGTTGCCGTCGTTACTCTTCCCTGTGCATGTCTATCTTTGTACACTCCCCAGAACGCAAGTTTAGCCGACACAAGCTCTCTGACTCGCTCATGAACATTTGTAAAGATATATATAAATATTTAAATTACTTTTCTTGTAGGCTTTCAACTATATATATGTTAAATCCCTACCTTCTAAAATGCTGGTGTTCAATAAAGACAGTTGCTACGTGTTCTACTATTTACTCTGGGTTTTCAGATGTGCCTGCACGCACACACACACACACACACACACACACACACACACACACACACACACAGAGGCATACACACAGCATGTATAAGCATACAGAAGGTGGCAAATGAGCAAGCCGAGACTAAAAAGAGGCAGCACAGATCAAAGTCATCCAGAGTGAATTATCCATATGAGTTCACTGTGTTAAAATTATAAAAAGTCAGAGTTCCTCTGTACTGTTGTGAAAAAAGGCTTTACCTACAGAAAAGTTCAAAAGCCTCCTTTGTGTGCGCAAGCATGTGCGCTTCCTTTCAGTCTGAGCGACTTCTGTCAGGTTTTTCTGCTTATTTATATTTCAATGCAATGATAAAACGCAGAGAGGAGCAGCTGCCTGCTGGCGTCTCCATCCGGGCTCTGTAGTTTCTGTTTACTCTTTAATATTCCAGTCATTTAAAAGGAGGTCACGTTCGCCGCATAACACAAAAATACATAATCAGACAGGATGCATTTACAGTGATGCCTGCGCCGGTTTGTCACCCTGAATCAATGCAAGTGGAGCCTCAGGTGGGGGAAGCAATAGCGGTATAAAGACGAGGATATGAAGGGAGGAAGTGACATGGGTGCACAGTTCCAGTGCATTCCCAGCCTGGCTGTTATTGTTTGGTTCTGGTTTTTGACAGATGGTGTTATCCCCTAAATATATACACATGCAGTCAATGTTTCATGATTCTGGAACAATGCTGAGCCATTGATAATGCATTGCAGAGTGTCAGAAAGAATGCATGATGACAAATGGTAAATAACAGGTTCTTTAGCTTTGTCAGCGATGCATTATTGCACGAGAGCAACATGATGCTTTGTGCAGACACTTATTATGGAGTCATTTGAGTTTCTGAAAACTGACACCTGCGTATATCTTTTCATACACTTGTAGCCATAGGTGCAGATTTCAGGGGGACCACAGGAGCACGTTCCCCTCAATATTTAGAGCATGTGCATTTGTCTGCCCCAAGAAAAACATTTAAGTAGCAAAAAGTGACAAAATTAAATAGATTTACACCATAAATTGATGAAAAAAATGGCACAAATTTGTGCATAAAAATTCACCAGAATGCAAGGAATTAAGTATTTGATGCCCAAAATGTTCTGGTGGAGGACCCCACACCCCAATTTCATAAGTGTCCCCCTACTCCAATGCTGAATCCACACCTGCGCCCTTGCTTACAGTTTCTAATCGGTAACAATTAATACCAAAAATAATAAAAACCCATCTTGTGCACTGCGACCACACCTTAACATAACTCCTAGCATTTTGCTTTAGTGATGAAACTATTATTCAGCTGTTTGAGTGATCAACGAAATCAACAATTTCCATAATCGTTCATCACTTACCAAGCAAAATATGAAATATTCTCTGTTTGCAGCCTCTCAGATGTGAGGATGTGCTGCTTTTCTCGCCTTTACATCACTGAAAATTGAATATTTTTGGCTTTTGGACTCAAAAAGCGACTTTTAGAAACTGTGATTTTTCACTCTTTTCTGACATTTCATAGATTAACTGATGAATTTAAAACCTAAGCCAATGATTAACCCTGTTTTGCTTACAGTCATCATTTGACTTACATCATAATGCACTCTTGTTTACTTTTCTATGCAGTGTTTCTGTACCACATTCAGGTTCTTTAACAAGACGCAGAAGATGTGTGTTTTATCGCTTCTGGGTTTTGCTCATTAGAACATCTCCATCCAAAATCACCTCCCAAAATCTAACGCAAACAAACTTCTGGGTTTCAAAGCAAATAAACATAAGTTATTGTTAACACCTTTTGCTCCTAACTTTGGAGGATCTTGGGACGTATTTGTCTTGAAAAACTTCTACTTCTTGGATTAAAATGTTTGCACTCAGCAGTGTGTAGCAACAGAAAGTCCAACATGACATGAACTCAACATTTTGGGTGTATAAAAAGTATCCACTGACACATTTGTCTGGCAGTTGCTAGGCTACAGAAGCATATACATGTTGGCAGTTGCTATTATTTTTGCTTTTGTTTATAATACGACATGTTTTACTCTCCGCTGATGAGAGGAACTTCAATCATATGGGTGGCTGATGTGGAGGAATCAGTCCTGATATATAATCAAACTCATGTATCTGAACCAGTGTGAGTGAAGATGTAACACAGCGATGTGTATGAAGCGCAGCAGCTTTCTAAATTGGCTCTTTGATGCTTGCTGCATCTCACTGGAGGGGATGAGAACATACATACTGTATACACCCACCCACACACACACACACACACATATATGCAAACATTCACTCAGAGAAAGTAACTTAATCACACTTTTGTTTGTTATTACTTGCGTGATAAACATGTAATCCCTGCGAAAGGCGTCCCAGCTGACCCCGCATCAGAATAATAAGCCGCTTGATCAAAATGAGCTGGAAAATGAAATCGATGCATCGCCTGTGCCGGAGTTTCTGTAAACTGACAAACGGACAAGAATGAATCATAAGTTTGACATCAGCAATGCATAATGTGATGGGGCGGCCGATGCATTATTCACACAGGCTATTGATTGTATTACAATGCAGCGCTCTGTTATCACCGCACTGAGCATTCAATTTTCCTCCTGTTCAGCCTTCAGTGTGGAATACTTGTGTGATAAATCTAATTAAATGTGTGCATCGCTTCAATGCAGTGCAGATATTTATACAAGCTTTAATATCCAGAACACACACACTAAAAAAAATGCACATCTCCAACCCAGAAATGCATGCGATGAATTCTGCCATTTATATAGGAGTGAATTAAACAGTCGGAGGTCTCAGAGGGACTATAACTCCTGCTGACTGAGCCCCACAGTCACGAATACCAAACTCTGCCAACTTCTAAGCCCCGTGTCTCCAGTCTCTCTCCTCTGAAGCTGTAACCCTCCTCCTCCCCTGCCTCTCTGCTAAAACCTCTTCCTCCTCTGTCCTGATCCCGTTCAGTCCCAGGAACATTCCAGGCCTTTTTCTCCTCAGCTGCCGTCCTGACTGTCCCCATCACTCTCTGTCAACCCACACACACACATGCATGAGCTACTGCAATTCACTCAAACCTGCTATACTCCCACATCCAGGAAGATGGGAACGCTCTATTCTACGTTTAGTGATCAACCTCTGCTGCTTCCATGTGTTAGATCCTGAGAGACTGGATATGGAAGCTACGGTTTATTTAATGTCGATGTGTTAGTGTGACTACAAGCATTATTTCAGGCTTTACTAATGCCACACTACTGTTTTGTTTTTGGCTAGTGGTGGTATGCCAACATGTAAACACTGATTAACTGGCAGATCCTACCTATTCTTAGGTGTTAACTTCTCTGGTACTAGAGGAAGAGTTCACCCTGTAACTGTTATCAGTCTGCCGTTTGCAGAGCAGATACACCCACTTGTTAAGATAGAAAACATGGTGGCTCTGTTTAATTCAAGTGTCCCGTAAGGTACGACAGTGTGACATTATCAGGACCCTAAAACAGAGGCAGCCAAATGGAATTCAGCCATCATTAATGCTATTAAACACACCTCTATTCACAGTATTTTTCCTGCTGTGACATGTCAAAATGTCTTCTGTGAAAAATCCGTAGTTGTTTCAACTTAAAAATATATATAAATCTGATAAAAATTTGGATGTCTCAAATATTTTTTGCTGACATCTTCCTTGAGTCATGCTAAGGACCCATTACTCACATTCACAAGTTTCAGACGCAGTTCCATGCTGATAGTTTGTCAAATCACTGCTGAACTCAGGTCTCCATGTTGTTGCCTGCCTTACTGGCCCTCAGCTATGTTTTGTGGTGTTCTAGTGCGACCTAGTGGCCAACAGCTGAACTGCAGCTGGAGTCTGCAGAACCTCAGCATGTAATGTGACACGTTTTAGACAGGGTAGGGTTAGAAAAGGAAGTCCTGATGAACATATGAAAGAACATTGTATCTTTGAATGTTGTTATAGGGGTTGAATGAATGAATGAATGAATGAATGAAGTCTTACAAAAAACCCATACGCAATCACCCAATCGACAGTTTTACCTATCTGTTTTCTGACAGTTGGACCAGGGATACTGTTACCTACTGATGAAGTTCTCTTTATTTTAAAGGGACAGTTCACCCTAAAATCAAAAACATATTTTGAATGAATGAAGTCTCACAAATAAACCCATACCCAACCTACATGAGCTTGAAAGACACATTTGAATGAATACTAATAAAATAATCCATGCATTGCCGCCTTTTCCAGGCTTTTGAGAAAGTCTGCAAACTTCAACACTTATAAACTTTCACTTCAAATTTCTGTACACTAAAATGTTGCAGGGTTTCATTAGTGATGTGATAAAAAGTGCACATAATACTACATCACATCTTAATGGTACATCGAAGACACCACAGTTTTCTTTGCTAGGACAGGAAGTGAGTGACAGGAATGAGGTTGAAGATATGAACATGAAATCAATTCTATCAACTCTTTCCTCATGGCCCATCACATGTAAGAAGTGACTGAATGTAAGGCTGAAAAACAGTGGCGTGATCCTTGAATCATTCACTTGTCTACCACACTTACTGGGCTACTTATTCCTGAAAACAGTAGTCTGAATTGTGAAGCACTGGTGAAATCATAGGTGTGACTGCATGGACATGGCTGAAGACATGAGGGAACAAGGTACCCAGGTTGTCTGATCACAATTGACCCTGAGCAAATGTAAAGACAAGTCTTCACAGACGTGCAACAAGCAGCTCTATCAAAAAGGCCACAACAGGTGAGACCAGAAATGTGACCCACTTCCTCCTGACCGCAATTCCAGTAAAAGTGAAGACGAATGTGTCTCTAGCAAACAAAAGACAGGGAGCAGATAGAGCAATATTAGTGTGACATGTGTGTGTAATGTATGCTGATACATCGTGTGTCAAAGCCCTGCAGGACAACAACCACAACCATGCCTCCAGACTTCCAGACTGTCAGGACATCTGTCATTGCTGACAGTCATATGCCCTGCCATGTGTGTGTGTGTTTGTGTGAGTGTGTGAGGGAGAGCGAGAGAGTGTAGATGGGTGAATCTTTGGCAGCGGGTCATTCCAGAGAACATGGGAACAGCCGTGCTCCTTAAACATTCATGTCTGGTATCCTCAGTGGCAGTTTTTTTTGTTTTTTCGCATCGAACATCAAAAGGAGCTCAAGCGTGTCAGAGAAAACACACAGGAGGGTAGATCAGGGTTGCAATGATATACTAGTTTTTAAGTTATCATGATATAAAAGTTGATGGTTATCATACCGTGTACATTTGCTTATCTACGATAACTTGACAGAGAATCTTAGTTATTTCTAAAGGGGAGACTTTTTACACATATTTTCATTAACAAAAGGGTTCCAAGTTTCAGTTCTAGTGATAAAATGTTTGTTCAACCAACAATAACCCTTCAGTTTTCATCCCTTTAAGAGTCACTCTGATTGATAATGATATAAATTCTGTAATACCGTAATACCGCAGTATTTTCTGAGACGGTTATCGTACTTCTTAAAATCTCGTACCATTGCAACCCTATACATATACAGACAATATGAGAGGATAGGTAAGTGTATGAAACTTGATCCAGACCTCCAAAACTTACAGCAGCTAGGGAATGCAGCTTTTATTGATTGTAAAGAAAGCCCCAAAACCAAAAAAGAATTCCTGACCTTAATTTTCTGGCCTAAATGTCGAGACCTGTCTTCAGAAACGAGCATTTCTTCCTAAAGAGATTTTTTTACTTTAAATATCATACATAACATTGATTTGAAAGTGTCCTTTCTGTAATTCAAAACTACTTAAAATAAATCATTAAACTAATAGGATTTTACCCTTTTTAACCATCTTTACTGAGGCCTTTTAAAATGACAAACACTGGGACAACAAGACACTTCTTTCACAGAGAACACACAGTTTTGGTGGATGGGTGCATGTACACTCTTATGACACTAGGGGGAGCAGTTTACACACACTTGGACAAAGTCTCACAGGGCTGGTTGTAGGGAGTACCACAGTTATTAAAAACTTGAAGTAAGCATAGATTTGAATATGTTGGAGGTTTTTAAGTAAATTTGATTAGTACACTGAATTTGTTTATTTCTAGTTTATATGTGAGAGTGAGGAGAACGTGCAAGTACAGCAGGTCAAAGGCATCTTGTTTTTCTACTAGATACAATATGGAGCCAACAGCTCTAGTAAATGTGTTGGGACATTACATTAAGAAATACTACAGATTACTGGGGAGCTTTAAGAAAAAGGCTTACACTGAACAGTGCAAAAATGGTGATATTAAATAATAAGAATAAAAACTAGTATCTCATGTAGTACACAGTCTGTGGATATAACTGGATGATTATCTTTTAATGCCAAAAGATAAAGATGGACCATATCATATTATTTTACGCATTATTTTTTTTTCTGGAACAAACATAATTTATTTCAGTAAAACGTTTCAAAATTTGACTTATTGGCATAAACAGGTGTTTGAATAATTTGGATTTCAAATATGTTCATTGATGTTATCACGTATAAATATTGAGACAACCACTGATGTGTTCTGTGGCTAAACCCTAACATTCAAGTTCAGTATCACCACCAAGCACTGCAGATTGTACATGCATCTTACACTGGCCGATATAACATAAACAATGTCGGATATCAGAGTACACTTCCTGTATTTACTTACATGAAATTAATATTGCTACTGCTACTTTTCGTGTGTTGACAGAGCAGTGTTGGTTGGATATACTGTGTGACACTATTTCCAGATAAATCAGTTGATAGGTGGGTCAACTGTAACCACACCATCCTGTATTCCACTGCTAATTATGACATTAGATCAATAAATTATTACTCCATTGATCCAGCTATCAGTTACAAGACTGTTTTGAATTTAATTCCTGCTCTTGCCATCCCTAAACAAAGTGAGTCCTTTAGTGTAATCGCATAGTAGCGTTAGTGTCATGCAGATGTAAGTGTCCAGTCTGTGTGCACTTAGTATAAACCATATCATTAAAATTCAAGCGAACATACAGACTGGTGACAAATTAAAGGAAAAACCAGATTAACTAAGTACAGGAGCTCACTGAATGGTTCCATGAGTCACCACATCTTTACCCAACTACACAACCACAGGAGATTTTGGACCAACGAGTTAAACTGCGCTCTCCACCACCATCACCATCACCATCTAAACAACAAATAAGGAAACATCTTTAAAAGAAGGCTGCTCATCCCTCCAGTACAGATATCAACAGATTTGAATCTATGCCAAGGAGGACTGAAGCTGATCTGGAGTCTGCTGGCGGACCAGTATCTTACTTTATCGATATCTAACATTCTATACAACATATCAGACTTGGTCGTCCCTGGTGTTAACACGGTGCAGCAACCTTTGTCAAGACAGAGGTATTAAATGTCCGGCGTTTGGAAATATTAGAAGATAGTGACTAAAAAATTACAAATAACTAAACTATAAATTAGAGCTAAAATTAGTGTTACTTGTTTGTTTTTTGTTTTTGTAGAAATCTATTTGATGTCCCATCCATAGGTGGATCATGAGACAATGGGCCCCTGGGCAAAGATACACAAAAGGCCCCACCACCTTGGAGTGGAGCAAGACACAGACTTTGTGGTGGTTTACCTTTTTCGTTGTTGTTGTTTTTAGATCAGATTTCTTTGTCAGTGTACAAACATACAATGAAATTTAGGTGCACTCAAGGACCGGGCTCATATATAAAAATAAATAATAATAAATTGGTAATAAAAATAAATAAATAAATGCCTCCATTCCACTCACATCCTACACAACTGTAGCTACACTTCATACACTCGCTAAAATGGGATATGCGTATCTTTGTAGATGATACGCATCATTTTGTGGTTTTGTGTGCCTCTGAAGTCGCTTTGCGTCTCTTCCTGGTCAGTGCATGTTAAATTGAGTGTCGCTATGCAGATGAAGGCCAGGGGGAGCCCCTGACACTTTGGGCCCCTGGGCTTGTGCCCAGCAGGCCTGTTCAGTCATCCCTCCATAATCCCTTCGTTACAGCAGCAACTGAAATATTTAAATGACTACACTCTGTTTTGTTTTTTTTAACTTCAGTTAGATGTCATAAGTTATCAGTCTGTGCTTCACTTTGCTCCAAATAATAATAATAATAATTCAGACACTGTAAGAAAGATTGCAACACCTTTACTCGCTTCTAAGTCAGAGGTGTCACACATACAACCAGGGGGCCAGAACTGGCCCACCAAAGGGTCCGACCCGGCCCTCTACATGATTTTGCACACTTAATGTTGATGCTGAGAGGTTTCAGGTTCCTTAGAGGCTTCTCCACTCTGACCAGAATACAGCTGTCTGAAATAACAATGAATACTTTCAATGGTCATATTTAAAGATATTAAACATTGTGTAAAATATTCTCAACCAGCAGCTTCAGTGCAAAAGAATCTGCATCAGACTTCTATCTGAAAACTATATAAGTGGAACCCTGCTGGGGATGACTTAACCTGCTTCATCAATAGCTTCTACTTTATGAAAAAATGCACATGTAATGACAGTGAGTAGCAGACTGACTGAATGTAAAAGACATACTGTTGAATTTGCACATATTTTTCTTTCTTCTTCATTTGGTAAATGGGTGAATGTGTTCAGAATGAAAGAAAATTTTGCAGAGGTTGATATTTATAGGTTATTATGCAGTGGTTTTACTGGTCTGGCCCACTTGAGATCAAATTGAGCTGCATGTGACACCCTTGTTCTTAGTCACCCTTCACAAAAGATGTTCAAATATGTGTGGCACTCATGAAAGGCGGTTGCCAACTGGTTGTGCTTTTATTTTTGGAAATTACAGAGATACGTGATAAATAAAACATGCACTCTTTGTATTTATTTCCTCAGATGGAGCAGCCTGCTACTGCTGCTGTCAGCCCGCCCTATAGCTCTTCTTAACAGTAGTGGAGTCTTTACAGGGGTTCCCCATTCACAAAGCCTGCCTGACTTTACAGAGGGCGGAGAGAGAGAGGGAGAGAGAGGAAGAGCGAGGAAGAGGAAGAGAGAGAGGGAGAGAGAGAGAGTTGAGACATCCCAGCCTCACTTGGCTGCATTCGGTTTACCGACACCGGAGAAGCGACCATGCTGTGGAAACTAGTTGAGAATGTCAAGTATGAAGATATTTATGAGGTAACGTTACCGTCCGTCTGTTTGTGGTCGTGAGGAGTTAGAAGAGGAGCTGTGTGGGGATAATGAAGTGTTGAGATAAGTGCGGTGTTTGCAGGAAGCTGTAGGCCTGATATTTTACTGATGTGGAGACTGTGGAGGATGTTTCACTACATTTGGCACATTTGCGCTCAAATGTTTTGAAGTGTTTATAATATTTTATGTGTGTGGCTATGTTGCTTTTTGGAATATGGGGTAAAACGGAAAAAATATGTGACACTGGATAAATATAATTTGTATTTTACTTGTTCTTTAATTATCAGATGTGGGATTTATTTCAAATACAGCGCTTTTTGCGCAAATTCACGTTTAAAAATCAAGCTAAAACATATTAAAAAAAATAATAATTCCACCTCTGATATATCTCTAAATAGATTTTAGAAATAGACAAGTGATGCAGCAAAAATTACAAATTAATGCCTTATATTTTAAACTATAGCAAAAGAGAAATAACGGAGAGACGCAGGGTCAGCGGGGCGGTGATGTGTCAGAAGTATGTAAATCATTTGGCTTTGGTCCCAGAACAACAATTTTTTAAAAACGAGCGAGGGGAAGGGGAGAAATACCGCCGCGCATGGGGGCGAAACCGCTGCTCCGGCTCGCGCTGAATGGGCTCGAGCACAAAGCACCACGAAGGGGAGAAAAGGGCAGCTCGCGAGGCCCCTCGGCTCAGCCCGGTGGGAAACCCTTGTCTCGTGCCGCACATGGCTTTTCTCCCACGGCGCGAGGGAGGGGAGAGGCTATAATGTTGTTAAACAAGTCATCCAGGAGGGCGAAGAAGGGGCCGGCGGAGTCTACAATATAAAGTTTAATCGCTTCTTTTGACTCGTGACACCGTTCACACGAGCCCCTCGTGCGCCCCTGTAGTGTCTCGGGTGGTTTTTTTTTCAGTGGGTTAATAAAAGGCAGCTGCAGCACTACATGAGACGTGCTTTATTTTGCAGGAGTGTTGTGTTGGCAGGCTGGAGTTTGGGTTAAACGGAATAAGACGGTTTCACCTTTGCGCAGGTGTTTATTGTCTGTGCGTAAAAGTGGTTTTTCTTTGGTGTGACCATTTTCTACATGGTCTTGTGCTGGCACGAGGCTGAGTTTTATCCGGTATGAGCAGAGGCATTGATCCTGGTGATATTAGTGTCATGGTTGACTAGGTGAGCTTTACAACAACCCCTGTTTATACTGTTATCCACCAATTTGGCTTGGAGTGTTTGCGCAGAAACGGTGTGTGCAAAAGTGTCTCCAATGGCAACAAAGTGTTTTCCCTGCGTCAGATTTTGCCTATAAAAGCACCCCCCAAAGTGCGTATTTTTGGTGATGGGGGAATTCCTCACGGGTCTGTCTGGTCACCCTGTTTCGCTTTCTCCTGCGAGAGAGACTCCTCTTTCTATCTCCTGCTGTTCGCGCGTTTCGGCTCTCCACGGAATTTAAACGTCACTCACGGTTGCGCGAGAGGCTTCACGCTCCATGTGTCGCCAGTCCCCTGCCTCGCGCACATTAATATTCCTGTAAGTCTCAGTCATGAATAACAATTACACCGTATACCGGGGGTAGAGGCGGGCGCTCGGTGCTCACACTCAGAGCGGCGGCAGCTCCGGGCGGAGGAAGGTTCTGCGTGGAGCTGTAGACCAGGCCGTGCCTGCAGATATACACACACGCGCTGCTTCTACCTGGAATGAGTTTGGCCATCTTGGCCCGACACTATCTCTGCTATCCTGCTGTTTTACCGTAAGCCCGCTCGTGACACCAGCAGAGGCTTTACAAATGTTAGTTCACTCCTACTCCACTGCGGTGAGTTTCCTTCACTCAGAATCTATTTCAGAATTGCGCAAACGGTGCATGTGTAGACACTGCTGGGAGGTTTTCGCTGTGAGAGGTTTTAAATTAGGCCATAACATTTTTCCTTCAGGCTCTTTTCTTTTTCAGGAGATTCAATGGCAGTGTGGGCTACTTTGGCTACATCACCAGGGGCAATATAGTCTCATAAATGCATCACAGTCCGAGGCCTCCATGTGGTTTTATTTCAGTATAATGTGCTTCCATTTCTGCATGGACTTGATTTCTCTGTTCTTCTCTGCACCCTCTTGAAGGACCGGCATGACGGTGTCTCGAGCCACAGCTCGCGCCTGTCCCAGCTGGGCTCGGTATCGCACGCGGGACCCTACTCCAGCGCGCCGCCGCTGTCTCACGCGCCATCGTCGGACTTCCAGCCGCCGTACTTTCCGCCGCCGTACCAGCCGCTCGCTCACTACCAGAGCCAGGACCCGTACTCCCACGTCAGCGACCCGTACTCTCTGAACTCCCTGCACCAGAGCCAGCAGAGCGCATGGGGGGCGCGGCAGCGGCAGGACGCCACCGGGGAGCGGATGGATAGCTCGGCTCTGTTGGCGCAGCCTCGGGCCTCGCTGCCTCAGCTGCCCGGGCTGGACCCGCGGAGGGACTACGGTGTGCGGCGGCCTGATGTGCTGCTGCACTCCGCTCACCCGGGACTGGAGCCCGGGATGGGAGACGGACTGCTGCACGGGCTGCACGGTATGGAGGATGTTCAGGTGAGTCAGAGATCACAGCTGAGACTTACAGGGGTGAAAGTAAATATATTTTTCCAGTTCCAATTATGATTATATTTTTAGTTTAATTTTTGAAAAGATATTTTTGAAGATATTACTATAAGCAAGGAAAGGTACACTGCAAGTCAGGGGCCACATATGCCACTGCAAATATAATATAATTTATTGTATATCATTGTAAAAGCATATACAAAATGTGTGCACTGTAATTATGAATTTAACTTTTCTAATTTACAGTAATGGCAGTTTATATTTAACTAAAACAAACCTACTGCAGGTATACAAACTCTGCATGAAAAATCCCCTAGTTTGGATGTCATTAAACATCACATCTAAATTAAATTAAAGAATATAAAAGATATTGTAATGGAAGAAACGGATCTGTAATCGTTGACAGTTGTCTTCTTCATTGTCTCCGCGCCTTTAGAGTTAAGGTCAGTGAACTCAGAGCAGCTCCCTCAGGGCTGGACTCTCACAGCAGCTGTAGCCTAAACGCAAATGGCCCACAGCTAAACAAAGCATCTTCAGAGAGCTGAGACATCTCCTTTGATGAGAAGATGCTGATATGTGGAATAATTCACAAACTGCTGCATGGAGCTCAGATGCTGCTTCTTCACTGACATAACGATGAATATATATTTAAAGCAGAAAAGTCTAAAGATACTGCAATATTTTTTATTAACTTTAATATGTAGAAAATAGATTTTTGTTTTTTACCTTTATAATTTTGTGTGAAAATTTTATTTATTTGAATTATATATTATTATTAGTATTATTATTATTACGCATATTATTGTTGTCATTGAATTCACAGAATTTGAAGGCTGTCATTTTGTTTTATGGGATAATATAGATTTTTCTTTCTTGCTGTTCCTCCCAAGCTGCAGAATATACAAAGCCAGCTGTAGACTTTATAGTGAGCTGTGTATGATTCCATCTTCCCCTCGTTTCCCCTCTGGGCACAACCATCACGAATTGTTTGCCATTTAACCTCCACATTACATTCTCATTTCTGGCTTTGCGTATTTGTGTCATGCATTTATTAACCCCCATTTAAATTTGTTTTAACAAGTTTTTTTTTCCTTCTTTTGTATACGAGCGTGCAGAAATGACGACAGCAGCAGGTCTATTCAAAGAGGAATTTATCTCGCAGGGTGATGAATGAGACTGATGAATGAGGCTTTAAATTTGGGAGAGCAGCTTCGTCTATATGAGTCATGTCATGATGATTTTTTTTTAAATGAGAGAGAGAATGGATTATTAATCGGATTCGTTTGTTTTATTCTTTTGGACACCTGAAATGAATCCAGGAGGATTTTGTGGGAACTAAAAATAACTTTCACATGCTCGTTAAGTGGGTTAGGGCAGCATGGATCTCCTTTTATAAAGCAGACTATAATGATTTGTATTTATCTTGGCTCTAACAGACTATTGAGGACACCAACGGCACCAACATCCTGGATCAATCAGTAATTAAGAAAGGTATCACACACAAACACACACACACACACACACACACACACACACACACACACACTACAAATGCAACAATATGACAAAATTGACCAGATGTAGTACAAATATCAAATAATTTGGCTTTTATTTGTGCGTTATATGCTGATATTGCGCACAGCTGCCAGCTCATCTTGGGCTCTCTTTCCTCCCTGTTTCGTTATATAATTTTATATAATTCTATATCCTATATGTGCTATGCATTGTGATGATTTATGGTGTGTACAACTACAGTTTCTCCCATGAAAACAGCAAATCTGGGCACCACTTGGATTTAATCAGGACCAGACGCGCCACAACTCCATCTTTTATAAAGGTTCCTAGTACCTGAACGCACCACCTCTTGTGTTTTTTGGGTGCCCAGGCTAAGGAGTTGGAAGCCAGGTTAAAGGATCCCGGTATATTGACTCGCTGGCAGTGTGTCGCTGACAGGCTGCCATGCTGCCGCCCTGATGATGTGCGGTGATTTAGTTACGGGATGTTGAGTGACTGAGCTCCCCGCGGGGCATTTAAGCCGCTGATGTAATAAATGGCACCGCTCACGGAGATCTCGTGAGCTCGTTTAGAGCTAATCTGCGGTATTATCCCCCGTGGAGCCATCAAAACCCCCTCGCACTGGCCCCTACGCATGCATGCACGAGCTGGCTGCTTCTTTCTTTTTCCTTTTTTTTTTTTACGCCATTAGCGCGCGCATTAACGCGCGGGATGAAGGAGCATCCAGTGCTGCTGGTGCTGGTGGGAGTTAAACCGGCCGTGGAGGAAAGACAGGGAGGTGGTTAATGCGATTTGAGAGCGCGAGCCAATCAACAATCGATAATATTGTAATGAGAATGTCGCGCGACATTAAATAACAGCAAATGCCCAGCGCGTGGGCGCTTCATTAGACCAGGGCCGCCCTCTGAGCGCGCAAAGTTTGACAGGAGAGAAAGATTTCTAACTTGACTCAGTCCCCTTGTTGTTATGTAAGAGCAGCACTCACACCGCCTCTAACCTTCCCTCTTCCAGTCCCCATGCCACCCAAGAACATGGGCTCCCTGATGCTCGGCAAGGACGGCCTCATCGGTGGAGTCACCGTCAATATCAACGAGGTGTTCTGCTCGGTACCGGGCCGCCTGTCGCTGCTCAGCTCCACCTCCAAGTACAAAGTGACCGTAGGGGAGGTGCAGAGGAGACTGTCCCCGCCCGAGTGCCTCAACGCCTCCTTGTTGGGGGGCGTGTTGAGAAGGTACGACTGCAGCCTGAGAGCATGTTGACGCAGGGACAACTGTGTGGATGGAGAAAAGCTTGTGGCTCGTTAAATATGCAGGGGATCTATTAATTAAAGCCTGCGCTGTAGAAAAAGGCCTCTGCATGTCTGTGCCATTTAGCTCATAGATATTACTTAACATTAACTAAACCTCCGGAGACGCACTGGAGCACAAGCTGATGACTATAAAGTTTCCAAACTTTAAAGCGAATATTGGTCATTCGTTAATAAAATGCTATGTGGGAGGATTTTTTTACTACTATAAAACATTTCTCAATAAATGTGCCCTGCTTTAAATATGCAATTTACACGAACTCGTTTCTTTTCTGCAGAGCAAAGTCCAAAAACGGTGGGAAGTGTCTGAGAGAAAAGCTGGAGAAGATTGGACTCAATTTACCTGCTGGAAGACGCAAAGCTGCCAACGTCACATTACTAACATCTCTTGTAGAAGGTGATTCAGTTACCGTTTTAAACTCCTTAAATACAGGAACTACAGGGGGAATTGTGCACTCCAAAAACGCATAAAAACCAAACATTTTATTTAGACTTTAAACTCCTCATTGCAACGATCTGACAAAGCATTCATGGTCAAAATATGGGTCTGCAAAGGTCATGACCTTACACACTCCACACATGAAAATGACCCTGTTTTCATAAAATGGTGTAGTGCAATACCACAAAAATAAATATTCAATACTGAACAACTGAGGAGGACTGGTGTTACCAAATCAGATTAATTAATTATTTATTTAATTAAAGGCTGCAGTTTGGGCCTAACCGGTTTTACACCTGCATTTGGCCAGGTTATATGGGCCTATATTTTGCATATAGCTCATGTTTCTCATAATATTCCCTATACATCTGGTCATTCCAATTAAGGAAACAATGTCCTGCAACTAGATAATACATAAAGACAATATTTTTTCTACTTATTCTTTTGAATATTTTTGTTAAACTCAATATTTGCCATTTTAGACAACCTTATATATTTTTTACTGCCTGACTGACAGTTACTTACACTATATTTACACGTCTAAATTGAAATTTTGTTATCATTCTTGCCTACAAAAAGCATAATAAAATAATTATGAATAAATTTTCACGATAAAACTTCTACGTTGTTTATGTTTTTGCGTCATCCGAGAGGACGATAGTGGAGAGAAATCGGTGCGTAAAAGCATCACGTGTGCCCAGGAATAATGTGGTCGCAGCATATTAATTAACATTAACGTATACAATCTTAAATAAAAAAGTAAGTGGGGAGGCTCTTACACGTCTTAAAAAATCTGCACTGGAAGCTGTAGAACTGAAATTCTCCACCACTGAGTCAAACCTGCATTCATCCTCTACAGCTTGTTTTTTCTCCACATTATATTTCCATCCACTCCAACCGCACCTTTACCTCTTTCCAGGTGAAGCGGTCCACCTGGCCCGGGATTTCGGTTACATCTGCGAGACGGAGTTCCCCACCAAAGCCGTGAGCGAGTACCTCAACCGGCAGCACGCGGACCCCAACGAGCTGCACACGCGGAAAAACATGCTGCTGGCGACAAAGTGAGTTTGATGGAGCGTTTGATTAGATTCTGCTGCCTTATAGCCTTTATAGGGTGTTGTCTGTCATAGGATATGTAATGCATGTCTGCAGTGTGGCATGTAGAGAGATGCCGGCTGGTGATGGCATTATACTCTAGTGTTAGTTTCATTATTTAAATGAGCAATTTAGCTATTTAAACACATCCAACGAGGTCAGGGCCCTGATACATACATAATACTTTATGTCTTTATGTATAAGCAAAGTGGTTGGAAATACTCAAGCAGCCATACAGTTATGCATAGGTGTACATTTAAAGGGAGAGACATACCTTTGCATTTGTCCCCCTGCAACAAAAACATAAGGTAACAGAGGACTTATATTTTGACAATATATAAGACATTCAAGCTATCAGTTGATGCAGATCATGCGCAAAATGAAGAATACAAATTCACCAGGATACAGAAAATTAAGTGTTTGATGCTCAAAATTTTCTAGCAAATGACCCCCAAATTTCATCCATTTCATATGTGTCCTCCTCAACGTTGAAACAAAACCTATACGGCCTTGCATTTAAGGCTCAGAATCTCCTCATTTTACAAGCTCTGCTGTTCCAGGGTGCCATTTGGAAACATTTTCTTTGCTGTTGATTTTAATTATGTAATTGTCCCACATACAGGCTGAAAAACAGGTTCTTCTTCTGCAAGTAGTTCCATTTCTGATGAATGAAATTAATGTGAAAATAAGCTCTCTCTCTCTCTCATTTTCCTGGGGCCTCTGTGGCCCCTCTTTAAGGCCCCCCGAGGGTGTAAACCTCTTCTGTATCCTCTGTGTTTTACGTCACACTAAGTCCATCTTGCCACAGTGAGCATGGCACTGACATTTTAAAAACTGGAGTGAGATCTTCTTAGTGAAACACATTAAATTCAATATGGATCTAACCTGGAATAAAAAAGCTAATTGACACTGAACAATTAGAGCAGCTACATTAAATTTAGCTGTTTAAGAAATGAGCTGAAATCTATATAAAGTCAAGAACCTTACAAACAAAAGTAGCACCACCTGAATAACTTTATATTTAATGCTGGACACTTTCAGTTGGCCTGCACAGCTCACACACATTATTAAATACGAACTCTGAGGTTGCCAGTGTGTGTTTGACCTCTGCTTCTGGTCTTAGAGGCGATCCGTTTTACTGGTTCTCCTCATAAAGTTATTTATATGAATCGATTTTTATGGCCGTTAAAGTGTGGAATTGAACCCAGGATCTTGTGATTACCTTCAGCAAGCGAGCGACAAAGATTTTCTTTAAGGGAAGCAGGGTAGGAGAGTAATGTGGATTTTTAAATGTGGATTCAATCACAGAATTACTTTGCATTTTTTTCCTATTTTTACAATGACTAAGAAAGAAAAACGCCCGCTGCCAATTAATGAGCAGTCCCTCTCTGTGTCCATTTATTCCCCTGAATGAGTTTTGTAGATGAAAAGGTTCCAAGCAAAGCTGTAAAGCATCTCACAAAGATCCCTTCAGGAGGCTTGTATTTTTAGCTTGCATAAATAGTCTGCTGGTCTGCACTGCATAAACCATTTGCCTGTGTGTGTGTGTGTGTGTGTGTGTGTGTGTGTGTGTGTGTGCATCCCAATGTACTCGGTATGTACGGTGTGTTCGGTGGTGGATGTTTGATGCTCAGATTCAAACCTGTTCCAATACTGTGTGTCGGTGCTGCCTGTTAGAAATTCATTATTTAGCAGTGAAGTGTTTCAAGTCGTCAGAAAACAACAGCGAAAGCCTTGAGTGTAGCCCGGGGTGGCGGCTTCTCCTCTCTACTCCCCTAACCCCAGCTGGGCTCGGCCTGCACAGCCTGTCACTCATTTGCTGGAGCTCTGCCCTTAGGCCGCTTACAGGATGTGTGTGTGTGTGTGTGTGTGTGTGTGTGCGTGTGTGTGTGTGCATGGGGCATGCAAGTACAAATTTGAGAGAAAGAGAGAGAGAGGTCCTGAATATAAAATGTGGGCCTAAAACCAGAGGATGATTTGCTGAAATTTAACAAGCAGAACGAGGTGAAGACGTGATTTTCTTTTACTGCTGCGTTTTTTGCTTGAAATCTAAAGTGAAGAACGAAGGTCCATTTCATGACCTCTTGTCTTAAATTACATATATTAACAGTGAAAGATTGGCTCTTAATGTGGAGGCGTCAAACACACAACTTTCTTGCTCTGTGCATTTATTACACTCCATTTTGGAGACATCAGGTGTTAGTGTTTTGCACAGTGTTCAAATATGTGCTGTTGACATTAGCCTTGTATTTATGGGTGCATTTTTGCTGTGAAAGTATTGTGGTAACTTATTTTTCCATTCTTAAGGATAATTTAACAAACACATATGGTATGACACAGAGATGGGACAAAATAATTCTTTTGCAAGTCACAAAAAAGTCTAAGGTCTTTGTGCTCAAGCCCCAAGGCCGAAACTTTGAGTTTCAAGTCCTGCACGAGTCACAATGTGCTCTTAACCAATATAACTCCATTTATGTGCATAGTAATAATAAATTACATTTACAAAAATAATGAATGCTTTTAAAATCTGTACTTAGTTGTTAAAAAGAAGTTTATTGAAAGTTCTCTGTAAATTTGGACCTGCATGTTTTGCACACCGCTATTCATTTTTTGTTGAGCACTGCATAGTTTTTGTACACAGACAAAATCATCTTTGGTATTATTTATTCCAGTTGGCGTTCAATTAAGTAACATTGGTCCTTCATGGTTCTGTCCTGCAACTCAACTGGATTCTGTTGGATTCAAACAAAGTGGATCATCTGGGGAATTTAGTGTAATTGATTATGCCAACTTCCTGGGAACAAATAGCTTTCAGTGTTAGTAAATTTGGGATATAAAGGGAAATGAATTGATTCTGAGGTGAATTTTTTAGAGATTTTACTTTAATTTTGGGGCATAGGTGAAAGTGTTAAGTATTTTCAAGTCAAAAGGCTCAAGTCCAAATGAAGTCACAAGTCAGTGCTGTTAAATTCCAAGTGGAATTGCAAATCTTTTTTGATTTTGTCATGTCCAAGTCATGTGACTCGAGTCCACACCTCTGGTATGACGTCATAATGATTATGTGTTTATAGTTGAGGTGTTCAGTGGAGTCAGTAAAAGAAATGGATTTGTTGTAGCATTAAAGCAAAGGAAAAACAAAAAAAGAGTTGTAAACTTCTTCACAGATTCAGTATGTCAGAATGCAACTGAGCCAGAAGAAATTTTTTAGTGAATTAAATACTCTCATTACACTGAAAACTCTCTCAGCACTGCCACTCTGTTCAGGTTAAGATGTACTGTAGCAGTTGACTGCATCCAGTTAATGTTTTTAATTTCTCTGACTGATTTCCAAAAGCATTTTAAAAATCATAAAATTAAACAGGTAAATGAAGAAAAGCTGAAAGAAAGCATTGTTGCACAATTAGGCTTTGGATACACTGAACATTCCTTAAAGAGGTTAAAAATGGAAGTATCAGGGGGACAATTTTTCTTTGGAACTGACTGTCATACAAGCTGATAAAGGGAAGATAGGGTTAAAAAAACATCACAGTTCTCTTGTAAATATCTTGATTTGGCACACAACATTCAGAGAGTTTTAGGGCTTGTCCTAGCAGAGGGTGGGCAGTACGCACCATGTGGTGAATTGTGCCAATGAAACCTAAAACCTCATTTAGCTATGATTAAACAGCACTGATGCACCAAGCTTTTGCTAGTTTCCTCTCCCAGTGAATAGGTGGGTGGAGTCATGCTGTCTTCAGGAGCTGCTGAACTATCTGAGAGAATCTTTATCAGTCTGGGTTTCAGTGATGATCCAAGTGGTGTTTTACAGTCATTCCCACCCAAACAAGAATACTGCTGAGGGTGAATCACTGCTTTCGCTTTTTTTAAAATCCATTAAATAACATTATTTTACAGGTGCCTTGCTGTCAAAAAGCACAGCACAGTTGGTAGCTCAAACAACATAATTTATTATCCTAACATACTGCTCTGTTACATTATTGACACCACAGTTGTTTTTTTAATCTGTCCTGTTGCGCTGCTTTTCCACAGGACATGGAAATTAAAAAAAAATACAGCCCAGTTGCCAGAACAAAAAATTGGCATTGTACGTTTCTGCAAACCATGGATTGTACATTTCATACATATCAACATTTAAATCTACATCTAAAGTGATGTAATTCACATTACACATATATGAGCTGAGTTTCTCATCATTAAGAGGAGGTGGGGATGGCAGATGGCATGACACCTAGGTAAGATGGTTGCCACATAGCACACAGCAGCAGACTAATGATCAAGACCAACAAGAGTGGGTATTTTCACAATATCTCAGGACATTTCCAGCCGTGATCGTGAGGACAAAACTGGGTATTTTTTAACAACATGTCAGGACATTTTCAGCTGCGTTTGTGGCAACAAAGTTGTTTTTATAACGACACGTCGGGACATTACGAGCCTTGCTTGTGGTCACAAGACCGGGTATTTTTAAACATGTCAGGACATTTACAGCTACATTTGTGGTGATAAAACCGGGTATTTTTTTTATCAACATATCAGGACATTTCAAGCCATGTTTGTGACGATAAAACCAGGTAGTTTTTATCAACGTTGTTGTTAGGACATGACCAACCATTTCTGTGGTGACAAAAGCGGGTATTTTTTAACAGCATGCCAGGACCTTTTCAGCGCATCATGGTGACAAAACCGGGTATTCCCCAGCCATGTTGGGGTAACAAACTTGGTATTTTTGTAACAACTTGTTAAGAAATTTCCAGCCATGTTTGTGATGACAAAACCAGTTATTTTAAGCCAAAACATGATCTTACCCTCATCCTTGCCAAGTGTTTTTTTTGTCCTTTAACCTAACATGTTAACCACTGACGACATAAAATTGAATTAGTTTCAACATATCGGTTACATATGAAATAAACAAAATGTAACATATGATCCATACACCAGTAACATATGCATGGTTTGCAGAAACAGTGCCAACATTTATTCTGGCACCTGGGTTGAAAAATAACAGATGCACTGAAATGCAGCTAAAACAGAATGTGCTCCTTTTTCCTCAGTGCAGTTAGAGTTGTGAAATTATAACATGTTTTCCTGCTTTGTCAGCCTTTTTTCTTTTTTTTAATTAATAGGTTATATTCAGTTCCAGGTAGTATTGCAGGAATATCTGCAGCTAATGCTGAAAAATACCCTCACTATCATCCCTTGAGACTGTTTCACCACAGAGGCATCTCAATAAGATGGTGGTGGTTGATTTGGTTGCATCCCCTGAGTTTTAAAGATAGGCAGCAGTTGCACATACAGTACTTTATACTGTTTTGCTGACAGGGTCAGTATCGTGCTAATTGAATACCAAGCACTTACTGTGCTTCAAAATTCTGCAGTTTGATTATTTACATATTGACTGCGGGCACCTTAATGAGATGTTTTGATCAGGTTACACACAGGTTTGCATGATTTTGTTGGATTGGCAGGTGCAGCAGAGGTGGCAGAAACAAAATCTGGTTTTCAGAAAGTTCAAACTTGTACACAAAATTCTGTCAGCCCTTCCACTACTAACATTTAAATGGAAACAATGACATTTGTCCTGCTTGGAAAACACTAAAATTACAAACACTGGAACTGTATAAACATTAAGAAAAGCGGAAGAAGAGGAGTACCTTTTATCAGCCTGTATGACATAATCTATCTCAAATAAATTAACTATTTTAGGGAAACCCTACGATGAGTCAGAGTTCCCTCCTGACGTTGTGTCTTCTCCCCTGCAGACAGCTGTGTAAGGAGTTCACAGACCTGCTGGCCCAGGATAGGACTCCCCTGGGCAACTCAAGGCCCAGCCCCATCCTGGAACCCGGCATCCAGAGCTGCCTCTCCCACTTCTCCTTCATCACGCACGGCTTCGGTTCGCCCGCCATCTGCGCCGCGCTCACCACCCTCCAGAACTACCTCACCGAGGCTCTCAAAGGACTCGACAAGATGTTTCTCAACAACCCTCCCAACAACCGGCACGGGGACGGCGGCAACAAGGCCGACAAAGAGGAGAAGCAGCGGAAATGAAGCAGGAGGGGAGGCAATGAAGGAGAGCCAAAAGGGAGGCAGACACACAGACAGAGGCGTTACACCGTTACTTCTAGCTTTACACCACTGCCACTGACCTGCCACACACAGGGCCGAGGTGGAGGAGGAGGAGGAAGAGGAGGAAGGCTTGATAGAGAGAAAAAAAGGCAGAGTAAGACACCTGTGGGCCAGTGTCAGAGAGCACAGAGGGATGTTTCATCTGTGTTACGTTCTTTTCATTCCCCTGAGGACATGATGGTTACTGTGTTACATCCATTTCGCTCCCCCTGCCTGCATCCCGTAAGACTGAGATGCTGTGAGCAGCCAACAAACAACATTGTGTGTGTGTGTGTGTGTGTGTGTGTCTGAGCGAGTGTGTGTGCGCGCTTGTGTTTGTCCTCACACAGAAAAAGCATTGTGGGTATGAAGATTGGGTGATGAGCATTCTATCTGTGAAACAGGTTTGTCTGGTGACTTAACACAAGTACGAGGAGGGAGGGAGGGAGTTAATTTATGTGTGTAAATATTTATTTATATTAATTTAAATGGATGGTTGTGTAAATAGGTGCACCAGCTACTTTGGAGTAGGCCTATTTATCTGTGATTCGACCTTTGTGAGCCGGCGGGGGGAGGCAGGACTCATCCAGTGTTTTTCTGTTCTTATAGAGCTGTTGTCATGGTGCTGATGATGGGTAGACATGCTTCTAATTGTCCAGTGATTTCATTTCTATCACATTGATAATAAACCATGTGTTTTATTATGCGAGGTGTGCAGCCTGCGCCTTTTCTCCACGAGACTGGGGGTCTGTCTCTTTTAGTTTAATCCATTCAGGATGTGAAACATGGTAATATTCATTAATTTATTTACCTTATTTCATTTAATATTAATGAACACCTTTAAGCAAAAGTGTGTACATCTGGGGGATTAAAAAGAAAATGCAACTTTCTGAATGACTGAAATTGCAGTTGGATGCCAACACTAATAGTTTTAATTACTGTTATATACAGCCTAATGGTTCACATTCACAGGCCGGGCATCTTTGCCAGTCTTTCTGATTTAAATGAAATGTGAGTTTATGTTTTAACAACTGTTGTCTGTTCACCACATAATAAATGTCATACTGGTTTAGGCAAAAAAATAAAATAAAAATAAAAAACTCATTAAAATTTAATTAATGAGCCAACAATCGCACTGAAGAAAACCATTAAATTTAATTTTTCTTTTCATTTTAACCAATTGTTTATTGCAGAGGACAGTAAATTTTCAATCATTAGGAGGAACAATTAAAAAAAAAACAGAATTAATATTTCAGATATTTATTTTAAAATAAATTCAACCCTGCCATCATTTACGCTTATATAATCTTTGATTACAGTGTAAATAAAAAAGTAACCCCACCACTGAAACGGCTAAAAAAAAAAAAAAAAAAAAAATTAGAGTCACACTCTCACTGTTTCAGGGGACAACATATGAACATAAAATTATTAATATTAATTAATTAATATTAATGTTTTCTTTCTATTAAGGCTTGTGTACTTTCAAATATGTGAAAACAAGAGTGCATTCATGTAGGGATGACCAATAGGTTTGTTCAATGTTTTAAGCTTTTAGTTATACTGTATACTCTAACATGTTATGGGGTCAAAAATGTGCTAAATGGTCCTTTAAATTATGGATTTATATTTTGTTATTGCGGATATGGACATTAAGGGTAAAATTAAATTGCTACTTATGGCATGTGTGGTCCAAGATTAAAATTTATAAATGATAGTAACAAAAGCAACAACAATAATAATGTTTTAATAGCTTTGTGAGGTTTAAAATATCAGTGGTCTGGAGTCTGGCTATATATTGCAAAGCCTCTGAAATGAATACACACACACACACACACACACACACACACACACACACACACACCATGATGGATACTGCCTTATTCCAGGGAGATAATTGGCTGTATTTTCCGGCCAGTGAGGCCCTCGTTTCAGAGAGGCTTCTCTCTCCCTCGCACGCGCGCAGGGGGAATAGAATCGTGCCTCGCGGGCCCGCTTCTGCGGTGGGGATCTACCGCCGGTGTGCTAATGACGGCAGAGCGCGAGAGACACACACACACACACACAGAGGAGGAGAAAGTAGAGAGAGACAGAGAAAGAAAGCTAATGAGAAAGAGAGACGGAGAGACGGAAAATAGGGAGCCTGAGAAACAGAGAGAGGGAGAGAGAGGGAAGTGTCCCGCGGGCTCAGTGTGACCCGTGGAGTGGAACGCCGCGTGACGCAGGTGCAGAGTTCAGCACCCGCATGTCCGCGAGCGATTCTCGCTCAACAAAGACAGGAAGCTGCTGAGCATCAGTGGCTACAACAACGACAGGTTGGCTGGAACAATAAACAAACAAGCCAAAGAAAACAAAACAATAAACACGGAAGAAAAAAAAACAACAACACACCAGCTTTTCACTAGGCTAATTAACTCAGGCAGCTTCCGGTCAAGAAAATATTTAGCAAGGCTACCAATACAACTAAATGTAGGCTATAGGTCTGTCAGACAATATGTAGGTCTCCCTTAATAAGCTGCAGTGAAAACCTATTTTTGCTTACTTGTTTTAATAATCTTATATGGAAGAAATCCCACTTGTAGGTGAAAAAAACTAATGAATAAATGTTATTTTAAATTAATGCACTGATTCAGTTGGAAATTATAGATACTAGGGTGTAAAATAATTTCATTTTCCAACTCAAAATGGCCAAAACACAGTTAATCCTAAAATGTCATTAAAGCTCAGGAAAATGATAATCAACAACATTTTAATATTCAATTTAAAATAAAAAATACACTTAATAAACAGCAAAAATTATCTCCCGCACTTGGCCCCCAGTGGCAAAAGCAAGTGTGGTGTGACTGGATGTTAAACTGAACTGAAGAGCAGAAAGGTGACTTTTTGGACTGTTCACTTATTTGAGAACATGTTTTTCCTCTCTCCTGAAACTTCCAACCCAAACAAGTGGTTGCTCTGGGTTTTGTTTCCATTTCCAGCAAAGTTAGTTTTGTGTATTGAGCTCCAGGCCTCTTGAAAATGCTTCATTGTGAAGTCAAGGCTCCATCTGTACAGGCACTACCTGGTGTTCACAAATGAGTCTTTCAAGATCCTCATCAATTTTATTTATTTATTTATTTTTTCTGTTTTAAATGCCAAAACACTGCAGGTTTAAATGGCTTGGAATATGCAGAGAAATATTTTAGAAATTATTTTGACTCTTAATTACAAAGGAAATAATAGGAAATATCAGTTCTGTAAAATTATATATTTAGACCTATATAATTTGGTAGCACTAATTTGTGCAGTGTAGGTGACAGTAAACGTGAAGGGCGTTTGACATTTTATCTGGCTATGAATGCAATTTGCTTGAGGTATTTATTCAATACAAACATGATGTGTCTTATAACAAGGCTTTAACATTTACCACAACAACAAAGTATTTAGTTAGAGAGAATATGATATCCTACATAGTCATGTCAACCTGGTGGCACATTTTAACCAGCTCATAATGACAGATAACAATGTTTGGAGTTAATTTGTGCTTTACAGATTCCGCCTTTTTAAAGACCTGGCTGCACTTGTTGTCAAAACAGGACCATAAATGTTTACAAAACTTTAGCACTGAGCATTCTGATCATTTTGTGAGGTATTTTTTTCCCCTGAAGGCTATATAACAATATGAAAACTTACAAACTTGGAGCTTGTCAATGGCTACTGATTCAAGAAATCAATGCAAGCTATAGGAAGTTGCAAATCTCCGAGAACAAAAAACATATGTGCCAGTAACACTGGTCACCGCTTCATCTGCTCTCCTCACAAAATCCTTTTTAACAAATACAAGTTAATATGAACACAGTGTCAAACTGAGGACATTCATTAGAGAAGTTTAGGATGTGTTAGCCCCTGCAGGTCCCCTGACTTTAGCTCAGGAGCCATGATGGATTATTACAAGTGTGCCTTTTAAAGTAGTTCAAACTTTTAAATGTAATTTCCCACTTTTTTGTTCATAAGATTTGAGCAAAGTATTAATTCTGCACTTCAGTTTTTATAGGGCCAACGTGGCTATAGTGGATCACGCTTAATTACATCACTTCCTGTTCCTGTTCCAGGGAAACATCCACCAGCTGCAGAGTGTTCATTCAGGAGCTGGATATGATATGAATGAGTCGTGTTTGATGAATTGGTGATAATGGGAAGCAAATTGTATTTTTATGAAAATGTCACAGGTTGTTACTTTAATGAGAGGGCCAGTGGAGGGTAATGCAGTTATGAACATGGACTGAGCTTATGAAGACATTGGTAATATTTGATACATAAAGTATGAGAGCGGCGCTGACAGTCTTTTCTACACGTAGTTCTGTCTGCATCTCTGTCAGTCTGTCTGCCGTTTTGCCAGGAAGTGAGAGAGCAGGCCCCCATCAGCAAAGCCCCTAAGCGTTCTGTCACGCAATGGGCTGTAAAAATGCTTATCCAACACACACACACACTCATACACACACACACTCTCTCACACACACACAGGTTATCCAGCATGCAGACAGCCGAGTGCCGGTCGGGAGTAATTCCTGCTCGGGGCACTGTGCTCCAGGCAAGGCAGGCGCGTGCTGGATATTTCATTATTCATTAATTTACTGTTTAACAAATCCTGTCATTACTGAGCCTGAGCTGAGTTCACACACACACATGCACACACATACGCACACACAAAACACACACTCGCAGCAGTGGGTGTCAGGCGTGGCAAATCGGCCTGTTTGATCCCGGCCTTCTCAACAAACGGGGAGAGAGCCATGAATAATAAGAAACGCGAAGCCTCGCCGGAACGAGGGAGCGTGACACTGTCTCACAAAAAGCCCTTTAGCATGGAGCAAAGCTCCGCCGGGGCCTCACCGAGGGCCCAGGGTTCATTATATGAAAAGACAAAACAAACAGTTGGCACAACCGTGATCAATATGAAAGGCAAAGCTCCCACACACACAAAAGGCGAAAGTGAATCAGTCATGTTTGACAAAAGACGGCATACTGTTTCCTTTCTGCTCATGGAGGAGTCTAGCATGATTGCTGTTTACTATTTTCACTCCTGAGTCCACTAATGGGATAAGGATTAAAGCTGTGAATATGGTTTTGGCTCATCCATCCCTGTTTTTGGCTCAAATCCCTACAAAAACAAAGGGGTAACTACTCCCTGTTTCTCGTGAAACAGTTGAATATATACAGAACGATGAACTCAGACACTATAATGACTTCTACTTTCCCTTTTCAGTCTAGTTCACTTAATTGATTAACAGAGGAAGCCTCCAGGCTACAAATATTCATTATTTCACAGGAAGAAAAACATGTATCATAAATATTATAATGATATATTTGTGTTGTACAAATACATTTTATTCTAAATCTCTCTGTGACCAAACCCCACCACGTCAGACCACATGGTTTGTGGCTGGAGAAGGTGGAGGAAGGTGACCAGAGACTTGACGACAGACCTGCAGTGATGCAAAGGGTTAAAGCCTTCAAGTCCTGGCACTGAATGCCACAGCGAAAGGATAAGGCCGGCGTTCCAAGGAGAAACGACTTTATTTCTCGATCTGCTGCCCTCAAGTATGTCGCGGTCTGTGGGTGGCCACAGACTTGATGTCATTAACATGTGACATATGTAGAGCTGACTGGGAGTGGCTGGAGGCCAGTGTTTGTCTCCGCCGCTGTTCTTGTGTCTACAGGGCCAGGCAGGCTGAGTCTGGGCTTTGTCAGCAGTCAAGCAGCCAAGCAGTCAGGCCACTGTCTGCTGCTGTTGATAGCGAACACGTTTATCAGTATGCATGACGGACAGTGTGCATGAATGTGTGTTTGCTGGTAGCTTAGGGCGGGAGGAGGCGGTGGCGAGGGGGGTCTGGCTGGTTGTTCTATCAGGGGGGTCCTTGAATGTGGATGTGTGGGCAGGGACACGGGCAGTCCGGGTCCCTTAAGGTTGGGCTGAAGACGCTGAGTTGAAGTGACACAGCTGCTGCTGCTGCTGCTGCTGAGGCAAGGCTGCCTCTCCAGACGGGTCAAGGTTATGCAGAGGAGAATACACTTACGCCACATAGCTTCTCGCACTCACTTACAAACACAGACACCCATGTACAAACTCAGGAATACAAAGCAATGCTCCCTTAACTGCCAAGGTCAAAAACATCTAGTTACTTGTACCTACTATAAGATATTTATGTGTTTATACACTGTGTTTTAACAGGTTATAGTCTGACATTTTAAGATTTTAAAAGTGCGCCAATAATTTAAATTTTACCATGTAATCAAGTCAATGTTGACTGATGCTTCCATGGCATTGGCTGACCCATGCCTAGACTGTTATCATATGTAATACCTCTTACAGGGATTTTGCATTTGCTCAGATTTGTTTGACATTTTGGGAAAAACTGCTTTCTTGCAAAGCGTTGGGTGAAGAGATCGATACCACTGTCATATCTGTCCATTAAATACGAAACTACCCTTGGCATGTGATAGACGCCAAAAGCACCCTTTAGCATCTTTATGAGACGCACTAAGCTTTCAAGTAACTCCAATGTAAACCCATCCAAGGCAAAACTTGAGACCGAGAGCAGACTTTCATCTAGGAGAATTTGTGTTCACTGTAAAACCAAAAGTTGATGTTGTTTTAACCTAATGTTACGCAGTTTACATACAGTCATCATGCACTGACATCATTCGTAACATAATTACATCGCGTCAGGTTACATAATGTAGCAAACATACTTATTTCAACCCAAAACGAATCAAGTTGTTTTGTTGCCTAAATCTGACCGCAACCATTTCAAAACATTAACTACGTGTTACAGTGAGTTTTAGCTGTGCGTCACATAGATTGGCTAAAGGGTGCCCTGTGTGTCACTTTGAGACACCGAGGGGTGTGACAATTTGTCAGTATTTGATGACCTATGAATGAGAATGGGTTGGCACGGAGATGGTTAGCTTAGCTTAGCATACAGACTGGAAATAGGCCAAAACAGCTAGCTTAGCTCTTCCTACAAGTAATAAAGTACACCTGCCAGCACCTCTAAAGCTCACAAATAAACATGTCATATCTTTTTTGTTAAATCTGCTCAAAAACCAAAGTGTAAAAACAGGGTTTATGGTGGTAAGTCCAGGATTATTTCTTGGCTGGGAGCAGTGACTTCCTGGAGTGTCTGCTGCAACCTCATTGCAACAAGGTTCATGCTCCATCTCATACTGTCAAAGAATGACACTTTGGTTTCACCATGAAGATTTTTCTCTGACCTTAACCAAGCAATGGTAGTTGCTTTGAGGTAACCACACCTTTATCATAACTAATTTGCCACCACCACAAGCTTTCTCTCAGCATAGCCAATCAGTTTTAGCTCCCAAAACTTGACAAAAAGAACTGCTGCTGGGTCTTCATCATACCAATAGGGGTATGATCAGATCAACTAAATGCTGGCATTCAAAGGATTCTGTGTCTTCATTGCAAGGAACACAACAACAGTGGATTTAAAGGGATACTTTGCAGATTTTCAACCTGGTCTGTGTCACCATGGAGTGGAGTGTGTGTGCAGATGATGTTTGGCTGAGCAAGAATCTGCCAGATGAAGTGAAATGTGTCATTTCAATTCATCAATGACGCGTTTCACTTCACTTCATCAATGGCAGGCAGGGAGCTCTCGGAACTGGCGGCACGGGGTTTACCATAACACCGTTTATCTACACACAATCCTAATAACGCGGTGACACAGAGCAGGTTGAAAATCAGCAAAGTATCCCTTTAAAAGAATTCACACTAAACTGAAAACTGAGACAACACCTACAAATAAGTTCTCATCATTTTGTGATTCCATGTCTCTTAAACAAACTCAACATAGTTTCAAATCATTTCTTCCCACTGTCATACAGAATCATGTTGTAATGCTGTGCTCGTTAGAGTTGACCTTGCAATCCACCACATCTTACAGTACACTCCACCATGGGTATGTGATAATCACTGAAATCAGCTGCTTCTGTGATTAGCTGGACAGAAATCAGGAATATAAGGGAACACTGGTGGAAGGTCAATTTCAATGCAAAGAGCCAAACCAGTGCAGGTATCAGCTGTGGAGAAAGAGGGAGCTGAAAATCATTAGTGGGATGTGTGGGGGTTCCAGGATTACTATATGTACACCACCACTATTGAACTCCACTTGTGTGTGTCTGTTTGCATTATTAACTCCCTGTTTACTCATCCCCCACACTCAAATATATATACACACACGGTCCTCTGAGAGCCAGTTGTTATTAGCTGTGTTTATTGTTGGAGGCATGCTTGGGTCATACCATTTACAGATACTAACAGACGTGTGAATGGAAGGAGGCATGTCACAGTGGGAGGTCAGACATGAGACAAGAGCATCGATTGCAGACAGAGAGATTTCAACTGAGAGGAGAGACGAACACTTGGTCAATCTAAAGAACACAAAACTCTTAAAAGCACTTAACTGACTGAGGGAGAGGATGACCACAGGTGGAGGAATAAGGCAACTAATGACATTATTTGCATTAATCACAAAGTACTGTTCCACTTTTTAGTCTGTGTGAACTTTTTCAGAGATGCACTTGATTGATAGACCCTGTTGAACATCAGTAAGTCCTACTGGTATCATGAACTGATTCACATTCAAAATCTACATTTCTTTTTAGATAACAAAAACTGAGGGAGTGATTTTGGTGCTTGGACCAAATGTAAGCTGGGTCTTACACATGTATGGTAAGATACAGGTGATAACGGCTGCAGGATTTATACCTTCATGTGATGTGACATTGTGTCAGACATTCACTGCTAAAGAGAAAAAAAAAACATGAGTGCATGGGCTTCTTATAAGTGTTCATATGTTCAAAGTCATTTTGTTTTAACATCATCCAAAAGAAGTAACAATGCAACATCATCAAATTTCATTGAGAAAAGGATATTCTGTGTTGCACAGTGGCCAGAATGCAGGGTATGTAAATAATAAATATACTCATAAATTATGCTGTGGTTGGACAAGATGAGGCCCAAGCAGGAAAATAAGGCACAAAATACAATTTTCATTTGTGCCTTTTAGATTTAAGGGGCAATATCTAATATAATACCACATTTATTGACAAAGGTTTGGCAAAGACAGGAGTCCGCTGCCCTTATGGTCAAAGACTGCAGCAGATCTTTGCAGAGTGCTCTGCCAGCCTGTTGTCATTCCCAGGATCTCAACTTTGGCAGATGGTCTGTGCCCCCAAGTGTCTGATTATGATGCACAAACCACCCTTTAGTGTCTGTATGACACATACTGCGCTTTTAACTAAGGCCTATGTGAACCTGTCTGCAGCAGTGACATAATATAAAGAGTTAGAAAGTCTGAGTAGGGTGAAGGGAGGCAAGGGTTTTTCCTAGGATGGCAATTGTGAATTTGTTGAGGAGGAGTGTTGGCTGCGACAAACAATTACAAGACTTTCACACATGCCCTGTTTCGTTCGGTTCAATCGAACTCAAGTTTGTTTGCCCCCTTAGTGTGATTGGTTTGGGCAGATGTGAACACAGCAATTGCACTCGGGTGCGCACCCAAACAACTGGAAGCGGTGGTCTCTGTCTGGTTACAAATGAACTCTGGCGTGGTTTCGTTTGTGGTGAGAATGTTTTCCGGCCTCAATCTGAACCAACTGCAGTCACATTACGCCTTGTTTGGGTTAAACATGAGCATGTTACAGTCCCAGAGTATTATTAATGTGCACCTCCTCCTGGACTGCCTTAATGCATCAAAACTTGGAGCATAGCCTAGTTTTCAAACTGTATGGGTGTATGGGTATAGCGCTACAATCAACCCACGTAGTTGTCCCTCCATTGTGGCATTAGAAAGTGTCGCATTTATCTTGCAAGCCCTTCTTCAATGTTTTATTTACTTGCTGGATTTTTCTCATGCAGGCATTTTATCTGGTCCGCTTGTAAATGCTGCCATGAGAACATGAACCAACTCTAGGCAATTATGCAACTTTGTAACGAAATGAGTCCCTCGGACCAAAGCAAGACAACTCTAGGTCTGAAAGCACCCTTAGAATATATCTTCAACCACGCTTAACAGTTGTTAACCTCATATGACATATATCACAAGATTGTCCTAGGTTGGCGAAGGCATGACGAAATTGTTAACACTTAGGTAAGTTAAGTTATGTAACAAACAAACCATGATCTTTTATCTAAACCTAACCAAGTAGTTATGTTGCCTAAACCTGAAGGTAGTTTTAGTGCTGAAACCACACTTAACACACTGAACCTGAGCATCCAAAACTGACGCAAGTGGGTACCTGGCTAGTTTGTGTGTAGAGTCACTGATCATGCTGCTGTATTTGATGAGTGGGGAGTGAGAATGAGTTGTCTCTGCAGGAGGTCATCCAAGCCTGCGCAAGCATGTTAAAAAAACACATTAAGCCTGATTAAGCACCATTCAGTGATAATGTCAGTCTCCTGGTTGCTTTCCGAACTGTGTTGGTTGCCTGGACCCCTGCATACCTGCTTGTAGATCTAGCTGTATAATAATTAATCTTGTATTTGATTCTTATTTTGATGTAGAAATCCCATCTGGTCAACAAACAAACATCATCCTGATGCATATCTACATAAACAAATCATTGCAAACACAAAGGGTGTAATCAAAGATAAAATGAGGGAGAATGGTCATGATGTGTTTTAGAGGAGGATGATGAGGGAGAAAACAGACAAACCATATTGTCTGTTTGTAACAGGTTTAATAGAAATTCAGCGTTTGGCTCGCAGACTGTGTGAGACAGAGAGAGAGAGACAGAGAGCGAGAGAGATGGCCTCGGGGCGATAGAGGTCTCTGTTCAGTGTCTGAACAAAATGCCTAGTCTGATCGAGTGAGCAAGGCCATGAACCAACCTCCACCCCTATAGCATCCAGCCCACCCTCATAACACTTCTAACACTGTTTCTGTCTACTGTATCAGTATACGTCTGCCTGCGTGTGTGTGTGTGTGTGTTAGGTCAGGACAGATACATGTAGCTATAATTTCTCTGGCAGTTAATTTTTAGATATATATCATATATAGTGCAGTTTATTTGAATACACATTTAATGTAGGCTACAAGTAGCTATGTCTGTTAAAGGAGAAGGTTAGATTATTATATGAGTGTAAATATGGATAGAAAACAGTAATTCAGTTTTAATTTTTCAAAAGAAAAACAGGACTTTATCAGTATTTACTTTTAGTGTTAAAAAAATGTTGCAAATCAATCAAAACTTCAAGGTGGAAAGTTAAATTTTACAGGTAATTTGGCACCTAAAAACTTTAGTTTTAATGCTTTGATGCACATAACATTTATTTTTTGTAAAAAAAAATTCCCACTACGTAGATTTAAAGGTCCAGTGTATAGGATTTGGGGGGATGTGTTGGCAGAAATGTATTTTGATGTAATAAGTATGTTTTCTTTAGTGCATGATAACCTGAAAATAAGGATTGTTGCATTTTTGTTACCGTAGAATGAGCCAATTGTATTTACATGGGGAGCAGGTCCTTGTCGACGGAGATCGCCACATTGAACTGCCATGTTTCTACAGCAGCCCAGAACAGACAAACCAAGCACTGGCTCTAGATAGGGCCATTCAGGTTTTTTACATTAAGTTGCTTTATTCAGTGTTTTTTACTGGTCTTAATAATGACCTGGTCCGTTTGTTTTGGGAGAGAAAGAGACCTCTGCTGATAATGTGGCTCCTGGTAAAAACCAAACAATGAACAATGAGGGAATTTGAACCAGGAGAAGTTTCAGCTGGTTGCAATCTGCAATCCTCACCATTAGATGCCACTAAACCCCCTAAATCTTACACAATGGACCTTTAAGATGGAAAAAAACTCTGCAATGTCTACAAATATGTTACGAGTGGACATTGCTACAAAAACAGATAATGAGCTGGTGTTACAGGTGCTACTGGACTGATTTTGTTACATTTCAGCAGAGCTAAGCTAGCCATTTGCTAAATTAAGCTAGCTAGCTGCTGGCTGAAGCATCGGACATGAGTGGTACCATCTTATCTAACTCTCTGCAAAAAAGTGAATACACATATTTTACAAAATGTTGAGCACTCTTTCCTTTAAATGTCCATTTTGTAGGAGTTAGTGGCATCTTGCAGCAGAAAGTGTGTTGCAAAAACGGTGGCTTACGTGAAAACACAAATGGCCCTTACTAGAGTCAGTGTTTGATTTGTCCATTCTTGGCTACTGTAGGACAACAATGTTGACTCCATGTAAGAGGACCGATAATAACGTAGATAAAACGGCTCATTATTATGAATATTATATACCATTTTTTGCCAGTAGATGACCCTAAATTGTACACACTGGACCTTTAAAGGGAAACTGCTATATTTTATACTTAGTGGGACTCTGGTACATGAACAGCAGCTTTTTTGGTTTTCCTTTCCATTTTGGTCTCCAATCTTTATTCCCAGAAAAGTTCTCAAACCTTGTTTATTATAAAATGTGGCAATCAATGTTTTCTTGCAGTAGAGGACCTTTTAATGGCTAGACTGATGGGAATGAACATTTTTGATGAACATCTGCTCTAACCTTCAAAAATCTGTGTTTTTGGCGAAAATATTGAATATCGGCACAAGCTATGAGCTGCTTCAGTCCCAAAAATACAATCTTGGCTTGTGAATACCCCTATCAGTTGAAACGACTGTGTGTCTGTGAGTGAGTGTGTACGAAGGAGGGACAAGGAGACAAAGGGGACACTGGTGTGGCCGATGGGCTGCTTGGGTTAGTTTGCACAGCAGCAGCAGGGCTTTTCTTGATGCTGAACCAAGAGGACAGGAGGAGGCCCGGCCATGACGCTCATCACATCTGAAGCCCCCATCTGTACTGGTGTCTCCCCACCAGTCAACTCGCCAACACACACACACACACACCCACCCACCAACACACACGGCTCTAATCTTTTCTGACAGTGCTCACATTCAGTTAGGCCCCACAGTGCTTGTGCATGTCACTGACCATAAACAAAACATACACTCCTCTACGGGAGACACACCACAGGACATGGGGCGTGGATACCGGAGAAATACCACAAGACAGGGGTGTGGGGAGTGTGTGTTGCAAAAATGTGTGTGTGATGTTTATGATGGGTGTATGTATGTGAAGCTTCTAGGGAAGAACAGATGCCTTCAGGTCATGTCATATCTCTGACATTAGGGCAAAGTCATTGGCAACCCAGCCAATGGAAACAAAGAGACGTCAGTAAGTAAGCAGCGGGAATGGGTGCTAGATGAAGTCAACACATTACCCTGTATTTCTGTTTTTTCTTTCAATATTTGGTGGCTTGTTTTTCCAGTACAAATAACTACATGGAAATGTAGCACATGGAACACATCCTCAATCTCAGGGTGGGACCTAGAAAATTGTTTGTTCATTAAAGGCGAAATATTTCAGTACGATTTAACTTTTTTTGGTCATATATGTATTGTTTCAATATCTGATGTTCATATTAAACGTGCCCAAAGTTTGAAACAATGAGGTAAACATATGTAAAAGTAATCCCAGTGAGTGAAAACCTCAGGCTTCAGACCATTCTTAATACCCACGTTTTTTTTTACTACTTTGTAGACAGGCTGATGGACTGTTTCAGACAGAGGGTAAATACAGGTGTTCCAGCACAGACAGTATGAAGATAAAGTGTTTTTTGAACATTAAAACATGTCAAAAAGTTCTACTAGAAACCCAAAATATCAGTCTGAGTCTGAATCTGAAAATGAGCATAATAGTTCCCCTTTAAGTAATGTTACCCTGAGGCTCAGGAATCATCATACTAAACTATATACTGTTCACCAACTGAAAATATGATTAAGTTATGTATTCAGTTAATGAAGTCAGTTAACTTTCTCTTCAACCAAGCCTTGAACAAATATTGATATTCAACTATTCGTTAACATGATTTTTAGATCTATTTTACTATGTTTGACATTTAAATTTATCAGTTGCCACTTGAGAAAGTTTCCCATACTTCCCCAACCTCAACCCTGAGTTTCATTTGCCTAGGCCTAACCATAGAACGTATCCTCACAACAGTTCATATGATAATGTATGAACTAGCGGCCAGTGAATGACGTTGCGTACTTCATGTCAAGTTACATTTTCAATGTAACTATATTTTTAATATACAATTACTGTGATTAGGTTTAAGGAGAAGAAACACTGTGCCAAAGTTGCTTCATGAAGATATGGTAGAGAGTGAAAATTTTAAAATTCCTAGCATGGAAATATCTTTCTTGATTATCACGTGGGTGTTGATGGCAGTCACCTGGTTACGATCAAGGGGCAGCCTGTGGGGCTGAAAATAGAAGCAAACATAAAAGTGCCAAAAACTGCAGTTCCATCAATGGCCACTTGAGGCTGGCCCCAGAAGTCAGTCAGTCCCCATAGACTACCATGTTAAAATGCCCTACTTTAGAGCAAAAATGAACGTGTCCAGTGATAATTAAAAAAAATTGGTCTCCATAGCTAATTTCTCTGTTCGTGACAACTATACGGCAGGTGAATATTTATAGTCAAAAGTTTCAATTTTATTAAGGCTTAAAGGGAAATTTCGGTTTATTTCAACCTGTCTCCTATCGTCCTATATTTGTTTCAAGTGACTAGTGACATAGAAATAATAGTTAACATGTTAGCCGTTAGCCTAGATACAGCCGGGGCATTAGTAGCGTCAGACCTGTTAAAACGTAATTGGACGGGCAACCTTCAAGTGCAAAGTTTGTCCACTAAATAAGCTTTTTTCCACAAAGACCGCCTCATATCGTTAGGAAAAATGTCAGAGAACATATAGAAAATGACATGTAAATGTGTTGTCTTACCTTACCGGTGTGGTGCCGTGTTTGTTTATCCCTCTAGCTCTGCTTTCCAAAGCTCGGCCGAAATATATCTCGCCAGCTCTAGATAAAGCCCAGCTGGATACTAACGTTACTCCAGGTGGAGGTGTCTCGTCCTCGGTCACATCCAGACCTTGAAAATAAGGCTGCAACCGGTCCCATTCCTTGCAACAGAGGCATTTCTCACAAGTACACCACCAATCTCCAGAGCTATGCAGCCTTGCAGCAGCCATTTGTCCTCTACCTGTTGCGCCTCTCTCTCTCTCCTCCTCCGTTCTTCAATTTCACGAAGCTCTAAGTCAGTGTATCCTTCCAGCTGTTGCTGCTTGTTCAGGCACGCTATGAGATCGCTGCTTGTTCTCGCGATATTTCGGCCGCGCTTTGGAAAGCAGAGCTAGATGATAAACAAACATGGCAGCACACCGGTAAGGTAAGACAACACGTTTACATGTCGTTTTCTATATGTTCTCTGACATTTATCCTAACGATATGAGGCGGTCTTTGTGGAAAAAAAGCTTGTTTAGTGGACTAACTTTGCACTTGAAAGGATGCCCGTTCAATTACGTTTTAACAGGTCTGACGCTACTATGCGCCCCGGCTGTATCTAGGCTAACGGCTAACATGCTAACTATTATTTTTATGTCACTAGTCACTTGAAATAAATTTAGGACGATATGAGACAGGTTGAAATAAACCGAAATTTCCCTTTAAAGTTATGCATAATTAAGGGTGTGGCCACTTTGAGTGACAGGCTGTCTGCGGATAGTGTCCTCAGGCTCTCAGTCAGATCCACCCCTTTCTCCTTAACAGCTCCAACTTCTAGTACAAATATGGTCACTTCGGGCTCCCAAAATCCAAGATGGCGATGGCCAAAATGAGGCCAATGAGGCTTCAAAATGGGAGCCCACAAACCAGTGGGTGATGTCACCATGGCTATGTCCATTAGTTTTATACAATCTATGTTTTTAATGTACCCAGTTACCAGCAAATGCCAAATCAAAGTGTGTTTCAGTGCTTGTGTAATAACTTATTGATACGTATATGCGTCCTCCTTCAAAGTCAGAGACTTTAACTGGCTGCTTGAGGACAGTAAACATGTGAAAAGAATCTAACTGAATAAACCAAGACAGAAATTCAGCATTTGTTGTTTCATAGGACACCACTAGATTAAAGGTTAAAATATAGCTTCGTAATCATTATCAAAGAGCAGCCAAGGCCAAAACATAAGGTACCAAAGATATCTGCGTTATTTCCATGAGAAAATGAGACCAGAAGAATGTCTACCAGTGCCATAGCAGTGTTCCCACATATTTATTCAGCCATTTTACATCGCGGCTCGCGGTCTTCATCAGATATCTGTGTGTTTACCATTGCAAGCTACACAGTGCAGTACCAGATACAATTTCTCATGTCGATGATGTGTGTGCCTCTCCCCTCGTTCAAAAGTTTAGAAAAATGACATTTTAAAACTGAAGGAAAAGGAAATCATTTTCATCCTGTTCAGAAAAAATATTGACACACACTCACTCCCCTGGGGTTGTTTCTCATATTTTTAGCTACTGTCAAAAATTATTACTTTAGGTTTTGGTGTTGTGTTTTGGGTAGATGAGCTTCCAGTGTGGGTCCCTGGAGAAAAAGTTTGAATCCCACTGTGCCAGCTCTTTGGCTGCTGGCTGCTTAGCGAATGGAAACACAGTCAGACGTTCCCACCAGAGAAACTGTGCTGTTTACAGACTGTTTTAAAGCGACTCTAGTTCTGCTAAGCGATACACGGTGGAGTGTGACAGGAAAGATGGGAAGAGAGCGAAGATGGCGTAAACAAAAGATCCAAGTGGATGTGAACCAACAGCATCGTGTAGGTGACACGTTCTCTTAGATCAATTATTCAGTCCAACAAGTCCTCATACCTCAACGACAAAGTGTTATCAGTTTGTCAGTGTATTCCAAAGTGTCATTTTCTGATCTGCTGCACCTGTGGTTAAGTCGTGTTAAAGTTTAGGCAAGTAAAAGTACTTGGTGAAGGTTTCAGAGAGATCACCTTCATCATTTATAGACACAAACAATGACTGTTAGTAGGAGACAGGATGCAAACCTCAGGCTCTGTAGTAAACAACACTTAAATGAAAACAGCACTGTTTTAAAACACTCACAGGGCTTTGTTGGTTTGATGAGAAAATTAGAAGCCGGTTCTCACTAGTGCAAAACAGCTGTGTGGAACTACAGAATATCTGCACGTGAATTTTCTGCATGACAACTATGCACAGCAGGTCCGGTGCAAATTATTCACATTGCCTACTAGTCAATACAACTAGAATTACAGCTTCGTATTGTAAGCTTCCGCGAACCAGCTAAATTGGAGTCACAGTTTACATCCATGTCTGTGAAAACAGCGTGCTTCACATGCATCACCCCCTCAGCAGCACAAGAGATCTATACAATTAGCACAGTTTCAAGTTGGACACCCAAGATTAGTGTCACCTATTCAGTGTCTGACCAAATGTTCCTGAGTTATGACGTTGACTAATGGCCAGAAAAGTGTTTTTTTGCAGAATATTATCATGTCACAGTGAAGTTGGCCTTTGTCCTTTTGCATATAAAATGTCATCACTTCATTATTTTATCCTATTAGACATTTGTGTGAAGTTTTGTCATAACTGGCATGTGTTTTCTTTAGTTATGGCCAAAAACATACTTTGTGAGGTCACACTGACATTGAACTTTGGCCTTCAACCACAGAATTCTGATCTTTTCAATCCTGAAGTGAACATTTGTGCCAAATTGAAAGAAATTCCCTCAGGCCGTTCTTGAGATATCCCTTTCATGAGAATGAGACAGATGGTCACAGTGACCTTGACCTCTGACGATCTAAATCCAATCGTTAAACTGCTAAGTCCAAGTGAACGTTTGTGCCAAATTGGAAGAAATTCCCTCAAGGTGTTCTTAAGATATCACATTCACAAAAATGAGACGCGGATGTACGTACGTACAGACAACCCGAAAACATAATGCCTCCGACCATGGCTATCACCGACAGAGACGTAAAAAACTTTTCACTCATGTCTCCTATATGCTCCACTTTTACAGAAATTATTTCACTCACACAAAACACAACATCCTCTCTGCACCAAAGTGCACTCAAATTCTGATGTCAGATGTCAGCTTTACGACTTCTTTCAGTGCGAAAAGAGAAACAAAATTTGTCCTTTAGTGACTGAGACAATATCTGGACTCTTACTGCAATTTCTTTTTAAAACTGTGCTTTACCTTACAGGATATGTAAGGAGAATCCTGATACTTTTCTTGTGCCTACCATTATAGCTGGTTTTAGGTTACTTTTATAAGTCAGTGCGCACACGCAAACACACACACACACACACACACACACACACACACACACACACACACAAATACACTCACACACTCAGCTAACAGATTGGGCATGATTGACAGCTCTGACCTGAATGTGCACATGGCTCCTTACCCTCGAGCTACAAGCAAGCATGCATGCACAGACGCACAAACACACACACACACACACACACACAGCTATACACAATGATGAACATATATTCTTGCGTGTATGACAGAACTATTCACTGTTCCATCAATGTGTGTAGTATGTACAAATGTATGTCTCTATGCATATATGTGTAAATGTATGTATGCACAGATGCACATAATGTATATTTATTTATCTATCCATCTTTCTGTATGCCTCTCTGAAGGTAGCTGTAAAAGCCTGTCAGATGGGACAATCCTGAACATGATGACTTCCAGTTTATTTGGGCTGTGTTGACAAACAATTTATTCTGTGTCATATAGCCATAACACATGTACAGTAGTCTAAATGTGCAATAACTTTTAATTCTAAGAATTCTGAACTCATTGACTGCCCAAACTGCTCTGACTAGACTAAACTCCATCAGTATTATGAACATTTTATTCTACATAAAAAGTGAATGTTCTAAAACACAACAGCTTGTCCTGTATGTTTAAACAAATACATACAACTAGTCCAAACTAGTGAATGAGTTTGTTCCCACTTTTTGGTGCTGTAAGGTCCCTTATGTGCTGACTCAGTCAGTCCCCAGCTGCCAATCAAAGTTGTTGCAACAGCCTATAGACCTGATTTCACTTTTTATTTATATCCGTCTTGACATTTTGAAAAGTCAATCACCCACTGGTTTTATGGTGAAGGCATGGCTCTGTCTGTTAACATGAAGAGTACTCTCTCTACCTTACAGCCTGACCATGGTATGACCTTCTGTCATGCCACTGCTGAATGTTTATACTCTCAGTAATATCATCACATTTTTGTCACTTAAAAGTATGAGACACAAGTTGCAAAAACAAATGTTTGGGTTGTTTTTTGACACACAGTGTTGTTGCCTTTAGAGTTATTTAAAAGAATGATGCTGGCAGTATTCATCATTTTTCTGACTGTCACCAAATCACATGTAAAGACCAGACTGAAAATGTGTCATTCCATGTTCCGAAATAATTTTTAGAAATAACTGAATTTTAAGTATTCCCCTCTCACACACTTTTAGAAAACAGCCTGTCCCTTTTTAAATTATTTATTTTGATTATCTTACCTTCTAATTCTAATTTTTTGCTCTCATCAATAGGCTATATGTGGAATTCATGAAATAGGTCATCAACTACCTTCCCATTGCCAGTAGACAACAGCTGTGTGCACAGCTCTGCAGCAGATGAGTATGCCCTCCTGAGTGTGTGTTTTTTTTTTTTTTTTTTTTTTTTTGGTGTCATATTCCATATGTCACGCACCTGCAGAAAAACAGCTTAGTAAACCGTAGGAAGCAGCATGGAGCCTGGTGAAAATGTTACGGTGGTTTCTTCTTTTTAATATCTGTTACTTGTTTAGTCTCTCTCGGACTACGGACTAATTTGGATCAATGTTTGAGCGCTGCTTGGATGGAGACGGATAGTATTTTGCAGGGCAGTCATTGCATTGCGCCAGCAAAATGGCTAAAATTAACGCATCCATCTGGGTGTTGTATTTCCATCACTGCCGATCGAAGCCGATCAGAGCTGGAGCTGATTAATACCCGTGACGACTGCAACTACTGTCGTTTGACCCGGGTGTGAATGCTGATTATAACCTTGCCCACTGAATTAAAAACCCAAATTTTAGCAGGTGTTAAGCCCAGTTTGGATCAAAGATTCACAACGAGACGAAACCATTTTAGAACATTGCAAAGCAAAGTTGCATCGGTGCGAACTGGCCGGTCTGAGTTTGAATCAAGCTGGTTGATGGTGTTACCTGCGACTCAGCTGGTCAAATGTCTGGCAGCTGGTTTTAGAACATAAAGCACGTCATCTGTTTGTCAATCGGCTTGTTGTAAAGTCCGCTGGTCAAGTCAAAACGACCGCAGTTTGCTTACTTCGTCCCCTCCAAGCCCTCTGTTTCGGTCCTCATGATGTGCCGGTGTTGGACTGTGGGTCGCTACTGCTGCTGGCCGTATGTGCTCGCGTCCCCCCCACCCCAAACACACACATTCTCATTGACTGATTAATTGGTGCTGGTTATTTATATTATTATGGCGTATTAATTAGAACAGTCCATCTGATGGTCTTTTTGTTTCTGATTTCGCTGTTTAATCACTACTACAAATGCACCTGTAGCAAGTATCTCAGTCTTACTATCCTCATTCATATTTTAAGAAACTACAAATTATATTCAGCCACAAAATAAGCCTGAAAAGCTTATGTTCCAGAACCGGCACATTGCAAGTAGTTGCCTGAATCAACTTGTCTCGTCGTGAATCTTTGGTCTGAGCTGGGCATTTGTGGGTTTTTTGTGCAGTGGGAAAAAGGCTTCTGATTAGTTCTGGGACAATAATGGAGCTCTATGGCACAGGGGAGTAAGATATTTTAGGCTTTGGCTGCAGACAATACTGTTCTTTCAGGGGATTTGTTGACCATTGTAAAAATATACATAAGACTCATCTTTTATTTACATGTCTACATACTGTATATAGCCATACTGTGTCAGGACTGAGGGTTGTTGTGCAGCCGGAGCATTGTCTCCGCTCAGATCTTCACTAAAATGAGCCACAGGCGAGTCAAAGTGAGTGTTAACAAGAAGGATACCAGCCGCTTCCAGCAGTGAGCCTTAACTCACCCGCTGGAGCCAACAGTGGGCGAATATTCATCCCTGCTCACGTAATCATTCTGACTTCAGTGTGGTAGATCTGAGGGGTTGTTCTTATGACCTGCAGGGCTGCAGAGGAACTACAGTGGCTTGTTTGGATCATGTGAGCTGGAGGGATGAGGAAGTATGATTATTACTATTCTTTAAATGTCTTCTTTCCAGTGGAGAGAACACAAGCTCTGTCCTTGATGACTTTATGGTTAAACTTCAGCTTCAAGTTTCAAGAAAATGCCTCACTATCCTTTTTTTTTTTTTTGAATTAGCACTTTTATTACCACATACAAGTTTAGGGGGATTTGAAGGGGAACAGATGCAAACAGTCACACTGTGTAACCCTGTTATGTTAGGCAAAAACTGAGAAAATTACTGCCTCATTATCCTGAAATCACTTTTTAATTTGAATGAATTGACTTAGGCATAAAAATATTACATACCATGTTGCGACTGTGTCATGCAAAGTAGTGATAAAGTGTAATAAAGCAGACGTGCCCTATTTCTAACTTTTTAAAAACAGTTTAGTGAAGCTCTGCAAGCACACACACACACACACACACACACACACACACACACACACATACACACACTCTGATAGCAAAGGCGGAGCAGAGAGTAGCAAAGCAGAAAGCGAGAGGAGGGCTCACCATCTTCTCCGTTAAGCCTGGCTGACTAATTCTTGCTGCTAATTTGTGTTTGGTTAATTAACTAATTACTGAGGATGTCTGAGGGCGAGGCTGTCTGTCAGCCTGTATCAGTAATTATTTTCATCGTTTTAATTAGACTCACACACTCCTAGACTCAATTTCTCTCCTCCTACCACACACACACACACACACACACACACACACACACACACACACACAGTCACACATTGAAGCATAAGTAAACAGCCTGACAACAGTATAGAGACCCTATAACGTTGTTATTTGGTCCGCTGATGTTTAAAATATAGGTTGAAGCTAATCTGCATTTGTGACATCACTTACAGAGAAAGAGGACGGCTTTTTACGGATTTGCTTTTGGGATGTTATCATTTCTCATGAATACGCTGCAGGGACAACCCGACACAGAGGGACAGTATAGGTTTATGCCACTGACATGATTGCCTCCCTGTGTGGTGTAGAATTTATTTTAATTTTAAAGGAACAGTTTCACACTTTTGGGAATAAGTTTATTCACTTTCTTGTGGAGAATTAGATGAGAAGGTACCACTCCCATATCAGCCCATTCAATATGAAGCTGGAGCCAGGAGCTGGTTAGCTTAGCCTAGCACAGTGTCTGGCACAGGGTCTGAAATTAGCACCTGTCACCAGCCAAATGCCAGTATACTGTTGGCAATGGAAGGTAAAATCATCAGGCCATTCGCCACTTTGGTGAACATGAGAAACAGATGACACAAAGACATATTTAGTAAGGTTAGCACATGATTGTATAGAGCTACACATTTGAAAGTGACTCGCAACTGCTATATGAAAGCAAAGCTAACCAATGACTATCGATTAAAAAGACACTGTAATGGTAAGGGTAATCGTTCCAAAAAACACAATGCATACTGTTGCGGGGGCTATGTACGGGACTTTTTCTAGGCTGGGTACAGTGACTTACTGGAATCTCCGTTTGTTGCCCTGCAACCTCACAGTGACAACAAGACGCCAAGGAAACGATGAAGAAGGAACAGTCATGGCAGGGTGACAGTGTTCAAGGAGCTAGATTTTAGTGTCAGTTCTATTGGAGTCAATGGGACAGGCACTGCAAATCACACTATAACCCATCATATCTTTGCTGTTTTAACTTTGACTGAAAAATCCCTCCACCAGATTAAAAAAAATACACATTATCTGATGCTTACTGATGTTTTTATCTAAATATGCGCGTTTGTTTGCCTTGTTCTCCAAACAGATCATGGCTCTGTCTAGCAGCTGCATATCAGTCTCTGCTGGACAGAGCCATGATCTGTTTGGAGACCAAAATCAAGACCAAAGATCAAAAATAAATTTCTTTAGTAAAAGTTAAGTAAGCACACAATGAATAAAAAAACAAACAAAAAAAACAAGCAGGTGAGAAAGGTAAAACACGATCCAGGAAGTCCAGTTTGAGTAACATATTCTCAGGTTTCAAGATTCAAGATTACTATGTCCCAAGGGAAATTTCTCTTTGACATAAAGGTTGCCACATAAAAACACATACGTACATAGTGCAGAAATAGACACAGAAAGTGCAGACATAAAGTGCATTTAAATACATGCAACACCGTTCCTCATTTTATACCCTCCTTATGTCCTGAGTTTAGGAGATTACTGATAGAGGGATGAAAGAGCTTTTTATACCTATTCAGGTATCTCATCCTGTATTTAATTGGAACCCTATAGCGTCTACTTGATGGGCGCAGTTTGTACTCTGAATACAGGACATGGAAAGGATCTGTTTGAAGTTTTATCAGGTAGCACAATACTGAACAGTGGTACACTGAGACAGGATGTTACTACTGTTGAGTTATGAAGTTATCACTTCAGTAATTTTATTGTCCACATCAATGATTGCAAGGTAAAAAGAAGTATAGCGTTCACATTACAAAGTTTGTGTTTCTGCTTGCACACGCATAATGATGTGAATGACTTACTAACTGATGGCAAACGTGCGTGGTTCAATGCCAGACAACCCTGAATTGCTCTACAACAGCCTTCTATGGGAGCCATGCTCTGACGCTGCAGTGGATGAAGAGGCTGCATTTTTTGACAGTGTTAAGCCCCGTTTCCACCGAGCAGTCAGGTTCAGTTCAGTTCAGTATGCTTTTTTTCTGTTTCCACTGTGAAAAGTTTGGGATGGTACCAATAGAACCGTTTCATACCGTCCCCATTTTTGGTCCCCCCTCTGTTGGGGTACCTAGCACAAAGATCTGGTACTAAAAGGTGGAGCTGTGAACACTGCAGTCTGTTGATTGGTCAGTAGTGGACAGTCACTCTGCTCAGGGCTGAGCTGTGGCTGGTTTTGAGGCTCATGTAACCACTTTTCATACCGTGGAGAGTTTTATTAGTAAACTGTAACTATAAAATGAAAGGATGTTTTGCTGCCTCTCACAGCAGCTGGAGTCTGAGAAAAAATAACTTAATTCACTGGGACAACTGACTTTTAAGGTGGATCATTAACTTGAAATGTCACTCAATGCACGAGTTGACTACATGAATCCATCAGTACACCTTAAATTTCACTTTAACAACTTTGACCACCACTTTGGTTTTTATATGACACACACTTTTAGTAATAAGTGGATCGTCAAGCGTTTATATATATCAAGTTTGACCAGATAATATGAACTGCATATATTCTAATCCTCACAGAGCATTGTTCCTGTGGGCTCCGGCAACACTAAACCCCTGAGCTTGCCTGCGAAGGACTAAATGCACAACCCCGCTGTTTTTAAATATCCCATGGAGAGAGACTCTCACTGCAGCATGTTTTATTTTGTTTTGAAAATGTCGGCATGCAGCCTCGTTCTGTGGACGATAAACGAGGTGCAGGCTTCCATCTGGGTCACCAATAAGGAAATAAAGTGAGTGCTGGATGGAGCATTGAGTGACAACAATCCCGCCCACATTTAACAGTTCTGTTTGCAGTGGAGAGGCTAGGGTCTAGGGACCATGTCTGAAGGGTTACTGTTGGTTCCAAAGGTACCATACCAAAAGTGTCTGATGGAAGCAGGGCTATAAGGGATTGTTTGTCAGTGTCTTCCAAACCGTCCCACAAAAATAACTTGCATGAGTGTTTCTTATCTGCGTCTTTAAGGTTAGTGAAAGATCACAATCATGATTTAAAGAAACTGACTGTGGCTTTCAGAGTCAAAGTCACGTCTTGTACAGGCAACCATATACCAACATCATACTACTTCAACCTTGCTGAATGGACTCATAGGTTGTTTTGAACCTATGTCATTTGAACAAACAATAAGTGCTGTCACTTTTTGGACAGTTTCACAGGCATTTCCACACTGACAAGATCACACTGTGGGGGAAATGGTAGCACAGGGCTTCTTTGCATCATATAAGATCTGTGAAATAGAAAAACCAAACGGGGCTTGCAGTTAAAGCTCAGGTGCAGAGATCTATCAAAGGTGGAAAATTCAATATTTCCTAACTGTGCAATATGGAATATGATTAAAAAAAAAAAAAAAAAAAAAAAAAAGCATTGTACCGACAAAATCTCTTCTCCTCAGCTCTAAATTTGCTTGTTGAAATTGAATTGTGATTTGTTTTTTAACATATTCTTGTTGTTTAGATGTTTCATGCCCAGAATAAGATGCCTCATCAGCTCTCTGCCGGGTCAGATCCTGGCAGGGAGAGAGAGAGTTGTAAATAGTGAGCAGATCTCTGGCAGAGCGGCCGCACAGCAGATTTCATCCCAAGAAGCCAACTTTAGTAAACAGGCAGAACTAATGAGGACACTGAACACACACACACACACACACACACACACACATACACAGACATGCAGACATCTACACCCACATATACACACACACACACACAACACAGTGTCTGAGCATTTGGAGGCCCCGAGGCCCCGGGGCCAGAGCAGCCCAGATACCTGATGGGAGCAGGGACATCAAAGCTGCAGGATTAGAGAGAGGAGAGAGGAGAGAGCGCCGCAGGGAGGAAATGCTAACTTATTATCCGCTTCCCAGCTAATCCTGTTATCTACAGAATATAGCTGTGTTTAACCCCCCTACACACCTCCCTCTGACAACACACACACATACGGTGTACACACAGAGAGATTCAGTGTTCGGGGGTTCGACAGCCTCCCAGAGCGCCCCCTGGTTCCACGCTAAACCCCCAAAAACCATCTGGTTATGTATCTTAGTTTGAGATCATGTACAAGTGAACTTTTGCCATGTGTTCAAGTCCCAGTCCGCCTTCTAGATCCTTCGCTAGTTAGGCTTATAACGTAGTCCTGGAGTCCACTCCAGTTTTGGGGGGCTTTCAGGTGATGTAACGCACCCTCTGGCAGACATATTGGAGGTCTACAGATCAGGGTTGCCCCAGGCTGAGTGAGCCACCAAAGCTGAATATCATTTAGTTCCCCTGATCCATTTTCATTTGTGCGCCTACATTCACAAACCAGATTCAATACGGAATTGTCCTTTAAACCAAACATAAGAAAGTGTTTGCTAAAAACAAAGCTACTGTTCAGCTAAAATGATTTAGTTAGATGATTTAGTTTAGTTAGTATTTAGTTCAAATACCTAAAAGCAAGTTATTTAATGATCCTACCACAACAAAATTCTGCTTTGCAACACTTAAAAGACAAACCTGAAATGTTTTGCTTTTAGGTTGATGTGTGTTTAGAATATTTTAGTCACAGATATTTGTTACAAGGGTCAAGAATGAAACTCGATCACATGTTGTGATAAACTCCTGTATGGCGGACATTTGGAGATGCTCTCCAAATGCTGCAGAAAAGTTGATCAGGTCTGTCAGGTTGTATTCTGCTGATTGACAGTTTTTCGTCACTTAAGAGATACCTTTATGTGCACTAACTTTTTCTGCTTCTTTGAATAAATTCAGCACACAAACTAGCTGTGACAGCTTCTGGGCAGTGTTTTAAAATTTGAAAAAATAGGATACAGATGATTATAATATTTAGGATTTCAGCTTTGATCCGCATGTGATTTATACTCAATGAAAGTGTTCTGTATACCTATAAATGGATCTCACGTGGCATTACAGGCTGTTTTGCAGCCTTGTTGGAAGTTCACAGCTCTAGCAAGCAGCAACTCCCAGGGCTAGAAGCCAGTGCGAAAGTGCCAAAAACTGCAGTTCACTTAACGGCCACTTGGGGCTGGCTCCAGAAACCAGTCGCCATAGACCTCAATGTTAAAATGCCCAACTTTACAGCAGAAATTTACATGTTTAAGGCCTGATGCAAAAACGGTTTTGATCTCTGTAGCTAATTTCAACACTCATGACAAGTGTTAGCAGGGGTGAATTTAAAGATAAATCACACGTCTGCATTTTATTAAGGCCTCAAGTGAAGCCAAATTAAGGGCAGCTGCTTTGATTGACAAGCCGTCAGCCAATAGTGTCTTTGGCTTGCCCACATATGATCACTTCTGACTCCAAAAGTCCAAGATGGCGACAGCCAAAGTGCTGAACTCAAGGCCTCAAAATGGGAGTCCACAAACCAATGAATGACATCACAGTAGTGACACTATTATTTTAACATTCTGTGAGCTCTAGTAAATAAAAAAAAAAAAAAGAAGCAATTTCAACCATGCTCAAATAAAAGATCCTCATCTACTTAACTGACGTAATAGTTTGGCTTCTTATTAGGCTAACTACAACTAGCTTTCATTTATTTGCCACTTACAGACTTGAGTTTATGTACGTATAAATATTGTTGGTAAAGCTAGAGCCAAACACAAGTACCAACATTAATGCTATCTTCAAGTGCTCTACACAAACTCCTCAATTTGCGTTCAACTGTTGCACATTCAGCTGTCTCTGCTTCGTAAAAATTACAATATTAATACAATAATTTAAAGATAAAACAACACAACATACCTGGCTATTGTTTTTTATTTGAAAAATGAAGACAAACATAACTATTTTTTTATTGTATAATAACTGAATAAAGATGAGAAGTACAAATTGTTTTTGTATGTACCGAACTTTCAATAATTTAGGAGGCAATTTATTCATTAATTGAAAATTCCTGTTCATATTAATTTCCAAACAATACCGTGTGATAGTTGCTGCTCTACTCACTCTAAACATCACATATTTGCATATATGACAGGTGCTGCAAAGTCAGTTTGTAATTTTACAATCATATTTATTAGACTTTTGGGTAATGGGCCTCAAATTCATTATGTTTCTGACAGCATGTAGGCAGCATATGGACCACTAATCCCCTCTGATTAAGCTGCAATATAATGTGGTATGACAGATGATTAGCTGGCACATAAACAAACTTTTGACAATGGATATTTACTGGCCTTGATGTAAACCATGATGAGATAATTATACACCAAAACAACTTCTTTCACCACCACAACATGGCTGCATGAAGGTAAAGGTGCGCTGCTGGATAATCCTGCACATTAATTTACTGCAGGTACAAGAGTTTACTCCTAGGCATAATTAGCTCATTGTCCTCTCTGACCATAACACCTGTAAAATAAAGAGAGGACGAAATAAAGAGGGGGAAGTTGAAAGAGAACATTCCTTGCAGATAATGTTTATGTGAACAGAAGTGGTAAAAGAATATGGTGTGCTAATACATGTAGATGAAGTGAAATTGTCATTAGGCTAATCAGCACTAAACTAATTGGGAGTCATGGACCCTCCTATCTGCTAATTCTAACCCTAAACCCCAGCCCATATCTGCAAGCAAATGGAGGAAGAGAGAGAGCAGGAAAAGTGGAGGGAAAGAGCAGAAAATGAGAGTGAGGTAAAGAGAGGAAGAGAGAGATGAAGCCTAATTAAGAGTGCTGGGATTTATGCAAATGAGACGGTGCTGATATGGTAATCAGAGCCTGCAGGGCCGTAACAGGCTGTGTGCTGTACGCTGTGTGTGTGTGTGTGTGTGTGTGTAAGAGGCTGACAGCTGGCTGTGAGGAAGGTCAGAGCCAATCAGGCTCTTACTCTAATGCACACTGCCCTCTGGCCACTCTACCATCTCTCTGTGCTCGCTGGCTCTCGTTCTCGGTGTCTCTCTACCCCTCGCTGTTATCCTAACCCTGCTCTCTCTCTCTCTCTCCCTCTCTTTTTCTTTACATTTCACTGGTTGTCTGTCATGATGCGTCTTGACACTGCACACAAACTCAAACCTACACACAACAATTGTTTTCACACATTTACTGACAAATGGACTTAAAGACACATTTGTCACTTACATCCGGCCTTGAAAAATAAACTATGTATGTATCATAGACTGCATAAAATAATGGACGGAGCTACCATGTGTGCATGCTGTTTTTTTGACTCCCATTTAGTTTGGCTGTCGCCATGTTGAATTTCAGAGCCATAGGTGTTTATATTTGGATGAGAGGGTGGAGCTATGAAGGAGCAAGTAGTGAATCACCCCCTCTACAGATGTCATGAATGTTGCTATTAGCTATAGACAGGCCAGCCGTTAGGAAATATGGACAAGGGGACAACATTTTCAGAATACACCATTTAGAAAAATGGCAATATTCCCTTTTCCCATGCCAAAATTTAGCTTAACTTTCAGTGGTATTTGGCCCCCTTTCTGACAAGATAGCATAACATAGTTGGTACCAATGGATGCCTTAGGTCCTCTGGTTTAATATTTTACCAGTGTCTCCACTGTAGCTTTAAAACCGAGCCTGATACAGCAGATTTTATTTGCTAAAAGTTACTCTGCCTCAGTTCTCACCGTCAGCTTCACCTGCTGCAAAGTTGTTGTTTTTTTGCCAGACATTTTTCGCCTCTCTGCTCCTTTCATTTCTTGTTCTCTCTGCACACTGACTTTTCTTTTAGGCGACCCTGATTTTTGGTGAGTCATTCAGATTTAGCTTATCCGGGGGGGGGGGGGGGGGGGGATCAGGTGGCATGCTGAATGTGTTTTATTGATAAAAATAAATGTATTTATTATGTAAATACATATAACTTGTACTGCCAGTAATATAAGTCAGTAAGTAAATTATTGTACTTTATCCCATTTAAATGTCAACCATGGACCTTTTCATGGGGTCCCCTTGGCCTTGGGCTGGGGTCATCTGTACCCTTTGACCCCCCCTGACAGTGGGCCTGGCAACAGAGCCCAAAAGTGTTTTTTGCACCTGGCTGTAAACATGTTTATTTCTGCCGTAAAGTTGGGCGTTTAACATTTTAACCTGGGGGTCTATGGGAATAAATTCACTTTAGGAGCCAGCCTCAAGTGGCCATTACAAGAAGTGCAGTGTTTTGCACTTCCAAATTTGTTTCATTTTTCAGCGCCGGAGGTTGCTGCTTTGTACTGTATGTATGTATGTACATATATGTTGGTTAAAAGTTATTGGCTGCTATTATCATTCCTCTTGTCCAAACTGACATAGAAGTGATCATTTCCTAATGTGACTACACTGTAAGAATTAAAGGCTGAAAATCCTCATTCTAGTTCCATGTAAAAGTGCACTCTGAAGCTCAGCTGGGGTGAATACAAGACTTAAGCAAACTGACTTAGACAAATCACAATTCAAAGTCTATTTGGTACAAGATTCCCTCTTCTGTTTCAGGGTACAGCTCTCATGTTTCAAAAAATGTGGTTTGAACAAATCTGAACAAATTCATAATCAGTTCAAATTAATTTGCTTGCAACCCAGGCCTCATCAATGTCGTAGATTACATTCTGTTCATTCACAGTGCCTCACATGACTGACAAGCTAACTGTACAGCAGCTGCACTTCGCAAACAGTAAAAACAGACAAAGCCCAAATTCTTTCAAACATTTCTTCTCAGATGGTTTTGTGTCATGATTATCTGCTCAGCACGGCTCGCTGGTTTTTTTCATTTTGTATTATTTTTGTAAGCAAACAGAGCAATAGGGGAATGAGGTATGCAATTTTTCAATAGACAGTGCATTTTGGGAACACCCCCACTGAGATACAAGATACAGGCTGCTTACAATACACTGCAAACTTTATTGAATTTCAAATATAAAGTTAGGACCCCATGATATCAATGATACAATAAGTCTTCCAATCCATATGATCACATCAGTTTTATGTTCCTACCCTCTGAATACAACCCACTGGAGTATTTCCTAAATTAGCGCACATACCCGTGGTTGGATAGGGGTAAAGAAAAGATAATGCTCTGGCTTTACGTAAGTACATCATCTGTTACTAATTAACCTAACACATACGTCACAGATGTCACTTGACATACGATATGCTACATTAGGTTGTTAAAATAAGTCAATGTTGACTTTTGGTTTCGCACGGGATATGAACACCAGTCTCCTGGGTGAAAGTCCTTTGCTTTTTTGGCTGTTTGACCCATCCACCTCTCCTCCTGATTTTCTGACTCCTGTCCTGACTATACCCAACTTTCTCCTTTGCTGCGATAACAACTACCACAGCCACTGGCGGTCTAACAATAAGCATAAATATGGATAATAATTTCTACTTGTAAAAATGACCTATGTGGTTGCATTTGGTCTCCAGTCTCCAATGACACTATAAACACCATTATCCTCTACATGAGCAGTAAATAAATAAAATAAACTGACTAGATTAGCTGTATTTATGACTTTTTTTTTTGAGAACTTCTTACTGTGGACACTATATGATCTAATATGTGATTTAAAAAAATAGTAATACTATATATTATATAGAATAAAATGTTAGTGTTCATATATGGATAAATCTTAATTACTCAACACAGTGCAGGCTATGTACAGAGGACCACAACCATGGTCTAGCTGGTTGAAGACCTCTCCATCACCACAGACATCTCCAATTTCGTCAGCAATTCAAATATGTGTCTGGTGTTGTGGTCATTAATGGCTGTTACCCCATTGAAAAAAACAGGCATCTTCCTTTAATAGTTAACTAACCACATCTGTAAACTAGAAAAGTGCACCCGGTAGAATACAGATCTCCACCAGGTGACCCTGTTCCAAATGTAAAGCAGCCTTCAGAGCGAATGCTGCCAAACTAGACAATCAATGTGGTGCAACTGTGCTGGGTGGAATTATCCCTCCTGGCTCCCTCACAGTCAAGATGGCGGCGAAGATGACAGAAGTAGAGACAAATTCATCTCCAATTGTGTCTAACTTTAGTGGATAATAACATATCACGTATGGAATTAATCTGCAGATTCTCTGGTTCAAAATGAGACCAAACTTCACGGATGAGGCACGACAATGAAGACCAACAACAGACTAAGTAAGGCTTGTTGTTTTTAGATGAGCCGATTGCCAGAAATGCCTTTTGCTCTTTGCTTCTGCTCTGTGATTTTGTTGATCACTTGTATGTTCTACTGGCCGATTACAAGAAGTATGGAGTTGGGATGCCAACTAGCTCACCTGGTAGAGCAGGTTATGTGCAAAGGCTGTGTCCTTGCTGCAGCGGCCGTGGGTGCAATTCCAGCTTACGGCCTTTTGCTGCATGCCATCTGCATAAATCTGTCAATAAAACAGGTTTTTCAACAGTTGTGGATCATTACTGCCACGAGAGGTCCTCGAGCATACGGTCATAATTGTGCGCACAAAATACTACACACAATCAAACGCAGGCTTATGCCTGGGAGCAATAAAAATAGACACAAAAATGGTGACAAGCAAGGATGACACCCAGACAAGAAGAGGGGTTTTTGGTGAAAAATATACTATAAAATGAAGACACATATTAAATATGTTGTGTGAGATAAATCAACAATTGACACATGGTTTAAAACTCAGGATTAGAACTTGAAAAATTAGTTTTTAACATCACTGTCTCTTTAAGTTAACTACTCCTACAAAATAAAATAACTCTCCCTCCCAACAAGAAAAGGGATGACATGGACAGAATGTCAGACTGAATTAATGAAGAAAAACAAAACGGCACTTTGTTCTGATTATTAGGCTATCTGGGACACATGGATGACTTTGACAGACTCTCATAACGTAACAGGTGAGTCTATTAAAAGAACAGCCTCTTCTGTACTGTGACTTTAAAGCAGCTCCCTCCCTCATCACTCAGACTGTCTTCACATGTCAGCGCAGGATCTCTGGACCTCACAAGTGGAATGAAACGCAGAGCTTTTTGATAATTGTTAAATGCTCGCATATGTGCATGTGCACCAACATGAACGGGGACACACACACACACACACACACACACACACACACACACACACACTCAAACAGAACCCAGGGCCATGTGGCCATATCAACACATCTGAGTGTAATCCAGTTAACAGAGTATCCCAAATGACTAAATTAATCAGAGAAATACTATCAGGCTCATCTCTCTGTACTGCTTTGATGTGTGCACGCACAAAAAAACACACATACTCCTATACACACACACACACACACACACACACACACACACACACACACACACGGATACACATATAGAGGAGGAATTAGTGTGGAACATTGGTCTAACTGAGAAATTACTTTACCTGCTCTGATAATAAGGCCTCAAACCCATGGAGGGGCCTGTGAGATACTATCATTATACTCGCACCCCCCCGGGCATGGATACACACACATACACACACACACGCACCTCTATTGTATACATGGGAGTGAGAGAGATCAAAAAGATGCATTGATCCACGACTCCAGATAGAGAGCACAATAGCACAAAAAAAGATCATTACTGTGGTTCTGCTGCACCAGCAAAGTTCACGTCTTCACCAGTGACATTATTCTTAATTGATGATTTTGCTTTGTAGATACAGTACAGGTTACTGTTTTGTTAACAGAGCTTTGACTTCCTTATCAGATTTACTCCAGATGTTACAGCTGCCAACAGCAGAACAAAAGGTGTCTTGATTCTGAGACTGAAACGTGGAATGTCGGTCATTTGATGAATAATAACATCTAATAATTAGATATTTTACCACATACTCTACTGTGTGGTAAGAGAAAGATCTTTTGTTTGACGAATTTGAACTATAACCAGAAGTTTGGTTTCAGCTGCTGGCTATCAAAATCACATGACTAGGGTTGTTTTGGTGTAATTTTCTTTGTGATTAACTGGAAACTTAAAGTAGTCGTCTTCACTCAGACACAAACATGAACTCTTGCGACGCCTGAATGGACAAGTGCATCACTAGATTGTCATTTGCCTTCTTTGCTTCACATCCTCAAACCGGAAATATGTTTCAGTTGTTCCAAAATTTGTGAAATTTATCCTGAGGTTCTGAATAGATCTGAGGCAAGAAAGAGACCATGCATTTATAGGATCAGTGGTGGATCTTCCTACAGGCGACATAGGCAGCCGCCTACCCCAGGAGAAATGGTGCAGTGGAGTGTATGTGGAGAGCATTACAGTCGGAGAAAATGAAAAGAAAAAAGCCATCTGGGGCACCTACGCAATCAAGATGATGACGGAATTTGCACATACGGTTATCTCTTTTTGTTTATCATGAACATTGTTTATTAGCCAAGATGTTTATTTGTGTTGATTTCTCATTAGCTCTTGTTCTTGTTAGTAATAAATGCAATAAATATAAAAGTTAATAGGATTTGTTTTGGGGATGGTCGGGGGGGGCTTGTCTGGGGCCTTGAATATGTTAGGTCTGGCACTGTTGTATGTTCATAGTTTGAGAGTTTCACAACAAGTCACATCAGTACTGAAAGATTCTCTGAGCATACAGTAGTTGGCACCAACATGTGGTCCTACACATTTTCTACTGAGCTCAGCTGATCCTTGAGGCAAAAACTGAGTTTGTGAAATGTGGTGCGGCTTTGTAAAGTTAGTGTTGCAGGTTAATAACGATAACAAATCAGCCAGAAATCACTCATGGGCAGCCTATCTTTCAATACATGGATGGTACATAAATTAAACTTTTAATTACATAAAAGAAATCCAATGTCACTTCAGTGTCTTCATGGTGTATGAAAGAATTTGTTTGACAAGAAGAATTCCAGTTTCACATACTCTGAATGTTGCTTCAGAGGTGTTTGCCATCTTGCCAGTAAACATTTCTGGTACCTACAGTATGAGCGTTTTTAGCATGTAGCCACAATCCAATACTTCTGGACCATTTTGGGTTTTTCTGCGTTGATTAAAAAGGAGCATGTTAGCAGAACCAGGTGGCTCTGAGCTAAACCAATGCTCACGAGCAGAACCCTCCATTAAAATAATGAAAGCAATAAAAGCAACAACAACAACAACAGCAACAATAAAACCTTTGGAAAACATTTCATAAACCATCAGCAGCCAATTAGAGGAGCCGGCACAGGCTGTGCTGCGCTTTGTGTGTGTGTGTGTGTGTGTGTGTGTGTATGTGTGTGTGTGTGTGTTGGGTATTAGAGCGTTACAGCGCCCAGCCCGGCTGTGCCCTGCAGGCCCGACCTTCTAATCATTATCTGTCTGTCTTATTACGCTCCAAACCGGGCCACTCTTAAATAAAATATGCAAAGGTTTCTTAAATGATGACCCGAGGCTGCGCGCGCCGCCGCTGCTCTACATGCTGTTAATCTGAGAAATGCAAATTCCCTTCATCTCGCACTCGCCTTTATTAACTTTTTTGAATTTAAAATTCCACGAACAATGAGTTCTGTCAGCTTCTGAAATGATATTTTCTCTCCTCTTTTTATGTGCGCACGGAAGCGAGTTTAGAGCATGAAATTACCAGGGGAAATATGAGCGGTTTCATCTCTCCCGCACAATTTAATTGGCTGCTTTGCAATTATTAGTTTTTGCTGCTAAAGTTTTTTTTTTTACTTTACTGTTACTGTTTCCTTAAAGTGGCAGCTCACAACAGTGTTTTATTTTTCCCATGTATACATGTGTGTGCATGTGTGTGTGTGTGTGTGTGTGTGTGTGTGTGCCTGCAATTCCACTGCCAACCATCAGCCAGCTGCTCTGATTGGATAGCTGATTCCATGTGATTTGTGCAGTGATTTGATATTCTGATTTCAAATTCAGTGATGTTGGGAGAGGATCAGGAATCTCTCCAACAGATGAAAATCAGATAGACACGTGGATGGAAAGATAAACGGATTGGATGCTCCACTTTATGATGCAAAAACATGTTTTGTAACATCTGTGTCTTTTTCTAAATTCAACTCAAATACATTTTGGTGTTCTTGACCTCCAGATTTCACACACAGGAGGATGTCCAATTCTCAACTTTTTCATCATGCGCCTCTTTTCTACTTCCTGCTCTGTGTCCATATTTTTCTCTTTCTCCGTAACATTATTCGCCCTGCTTCGATCCCTCTGTCATTCACCTTCTCTTCCATCTCTTTCTTCCTCTCACAGGCTCAAACAGCTCCAGGTGAGCAGGAGCGTCTGACTTCACCTCTTCATACTGTCAGAGCAATGTCTTGATGTGTTCATCGCTGGATTTTTCATATTTAAACTCTTTGTGTTTAGAAGAAGGACAACTCGGGTTAGATTGGTAATTTTACAATAAAGGAGACTGTTCTGACAGGAAAAAACATCCATCATGTGTGTCAGGTGCTTAAATTGACCCATGGCAACATTTGAATTCCCTGTGAATTATTACTTTTCTGTCAGGAGCAAAGGCAGAGGTAGCGTGATGTTTCAGCGTTGCAAAACCACTTTGTAGCTGTGTTGTGGCAAATGGATGGGTCAAAGAGGTCCGTTCATCATTTCCTACCAAAACTGAGCATTGCTTGTTTATTTCTCACCACGACTGCAACCAGCCTTAACTAAGTAACTTCTGTGCCTAAATTCAACCAAACCTTAAACCTGACTGAGCTGATTTTTGGACACTTGGGTCAGCACATCAAGCTGTAAACACAATACTGACATGTCACTGTATAAAGTATCTAAGCTGCCTATTTACACATCCAGGAGACACATAGGCCTTGACATTTAAAAGAAATACTTCATCCACAAAATAAACCATTTGTGTATCAATTACTCACCCTGTGATACATTGAATTTTTCTCGCATCTTTCCATAGTGAACGAAGAATCCAAAAAACAGAGAATTTTCTTGATGAATTAGAGTAAATGGGGGCCACATTTAACAGCAGGAAAGCTTAAAAATGTATTCACAAACTCTCACAAAACTCGGAGTATAATCCAAGTTGTATGCTCAGTACTTCCCAAACATACATTTTGCTAAAAACCTTACTATTTAAAACACTTCCACTTAAACGGTCTCAGGCCTGGACGAGTAAACACATGGTAAATGCATGCAGTTTTACTCAGCTCAGTGGAATGCACAAGCGAGTTCAAATCTGTCCCCTTGCCCGGGCATACAGAAATGTATTAAATAGTAAGGTTTTAACAAAAATGCTTGTCTTTGGGAAATACTGAGCATATGGCTGAATAAGCAAGGCTTGGATTTTACTGCATGACTTGTGTGAGAGTTTGTACATTGGTATTTTGAAATAGTTATGCTTACTTCAGGTCATCAACAACTTTATCCATTGAAGGATTCTTCGTTCAACATGGAGGCATTAAAGAAAAATAAAGTTTTCTTCATGAATTCAATGCAACACAGGGCGAGTAGCTGATATCCAAAACGGTCATTTTGTGGCCTAAGTATACAGTACAGGCCAAAAGTTTGGACACACCTTCTCATTCAATGCGTTTTCTTTATTTTCATGACTATTTACATCGTAGATTCTCACTGAAGGCATCAAAACTATGAATGAACACATGTGGAGTTATGTACTTAACAAGAAAAGGTGAAATAACTGAAAACATGTTTTATATTCTAGTTTCTTCAAAATAGCCACCCTTTGCTCTGATTACTGCTTTGCACACTCTTGGCATTCTCTCGATGAGCTTCAAGAGGTAGTCACCTGAAATGGTTTTCCAACAGTCTTGAAGGAGTTCCCAGAGGTGTTTAGCACTTGTTGGCCCCTTTGCCTTCACTCTGCAGTCCAGCTCACCCCAAACCATCTCGATTGGGTTCAGGTCTGGTGACTGTGGAGGCCAGGTCATCTGCCGCAGCACTCCATCACTCTCCTTCTTGGTCAAATAGCCCTTACACAGCCTGGAGGTGTGTTTGGGGTCATTGTCCTGTTGAAAAATAAATGATTGTCCAACTAAACGCAAACCGGATGGGATGGCATGTCGCTGCAGGATGCTGTGGTAGCCATGCTGGTTCAGTGTGCCTTCAATTTTGAATAAATCCCCAACAGTGTCACCAGCAAAACACCCCCACACCATCACACCTCCTCCTCCATGCTTCACAGTGGGAACCAGGCATGTGGAATCCATCCGTTCACCTTTTCTGCGTCTCACAAAGACACGGCGGTTGGAACCAAAGATCTCAAATTTGGACTCATCAGACCAAAGCACAGATTTCCACTGGTCTAATGTCCATTCCTTGTGTTTCTTGGCCCAAACAAATCTCTTCTGCTTGTTGCCTCTCCTTAGCAGTGGTTTCCTAGCAGCTATTTGACCATGAAGGCCTGATTCGCGCAGTCTCCTCTTAACAGTTGTTCTAGAGATGGGTCTGCTGCTAGAACTCTGTGTGGCATTCATCTGGTCTCTGATCTGAGCTGCTGTTAACTTGCGATTTCTGAGGCTGGTGACTCGGATGAACTTATCCTCAGAAGCAGAGGTGACTCTTGGTCTTCCTTTCCTGGGTCGGTCCTCATGTGTGCCAGTTTCATTGTAGCGCTTGATGGTTTTTGCGACTCCACTTGGGGACACATTTAAAGTTTTTGCAATTTCCCGGACTGACTGACCTTCATTTCTTAAAGTAATGATGGCCACTCGTTTTTCTTTAGTTAGCTGATTGGTTCTTGCCATAATATGAATTTTAACAGTTGTCCAATAGGGCTGTCGGCTGTGTATTAACCTGACTTCTGCACAACACAACTGATGGTCCCAACCCCATTGATAAAGCAAGAAATTCCACTAATTAACCCTGATAAGGCACACCTGTGAAGTGGAAACCATTTCAGGTGACTACCTCTTGAAGCTCATGGAGAGAATGCCAAGAGTGTGCAAAGCAGTAATCAGAGCAAAGGGTGGCTATTTTGAAGAAACTAGAATATAAAACATGTTTTCAGTTATTTCACCTTTTTTTGTTAAGTACATAACTCCACATGTGTTCATTCGTAGTTTTGATGCCTTCAGTGAGAATCTACAATGTAAATAGTCATGAAAATAAAAAAAATGCATTGAATGAGAAGGTGTGTCCAAACTTTTGGCCTGTACTGTACGTTTAAGTTGTCTCGCGTGACCAGCCTCCCTTACTTCGGAATGGGAGTCTGGGGACATTCGTCTTTCGTTTTGTAATAGAAATGGGTGGGGATATCCAGACCACGTGTCGGCGTTGCCATAGGTACGGCACGTTGTAAATCCTTAATTTCTCCAATCTTGTGGATGTTGCAGCTCTGCAATATAGCTGAATCAAATTAAATCATATCCATTTTAATCTCTTCTTGCGATGCACTAAACACCTTTCCTGTTGTACTACGGACAACAATTCGGGGAACAGCAATTCCGGTGTAGGCGGGTGTAAGGCAAAGCTAATCAGCCGTTGGTCGAGGAAGTACGTAAGTACACGGATTTGGATCCAATCACATCACTGCCGCTGAGAGCCAGCACTAGTTCTATTACAACTTTCCTATGGCAATGTCCACAGATGACAGTCAGCCAGCGTGCTGACATCATCGGCATCTGTGTAAGTGACTAACGTTTAAGCTGCTTTTAGCTCTGTTTTTGGTCTCCACCAGCTTCTGAGTAAAACAACTCTGTCTTCTAGCTGCTGAATGCTAAACTCCTTTTGCTAGTTAGTTGTTAGCTTTGTCTGCCTGCTGTTTAATGCTGAGCAGACTGTGTACAGTGGGTTTATCACAGAAAACAATTGACTACTGTTGTTGAAAACAAGGTAAACAAAAGCTGTGGGAGTGAATCAAAACGGTATTAATGTCATGGCTGTAAAATCAAAATGACCTGAAAGACACTAAAACACCTCATAGAACTGAGAGGTACCATAGAGCTGTGGATAATTCAGAGTCCAGGTTTGTCACTACGAGTGACTTATTCTTCTCTACATAGTCATTTGATCCATGTTAATATAAAAACACTAACTTGTACAGATCCAATTCACAGCACAGGCAGATCAGAAAACAGTGACAGTCATTTCCAACACTTTTGGGAGGCAATGACAAACACTGTAGCTATTCTGTCATTTAGTTTGGAATAAAGGAATAAAATGTGAATTACAAAACTTAAAAATCCTGTTAGGAAAGTTCCTGACAGTTACACAGAACATTAATATAAACTTCACATTTGCTCTCTCAATTTCTCTTATTTTGTGTCTATAAAAAGATGTCAAATTGCCCTAAAAATAACTTAAATAACGCACTTCTTTTGCTTTCATCGTATCCTTCTCCTTAGACTCTCTCTTTCCTCTCCACCTCCTCCTCTGGTCTCTTCCCTCCTGCTTGGCGGCAAAGAGTAATGGACGAGGTTATGAGTGTGTGGAGGCCTCAATTGCTTCCGAGGAATAATGACTCTGAACTAATGTTGATTAGAAAGAAAAAAGACGCAAACATAACGAGGGCTCGCGCCTCATTCCCCTTAATCACCCTCCTTATTTACCTCTCTGCCAGAGTGCTCAATCTCAGCTCAGCTTCAAGGAGGGAGCCGGGATGTGATCAGGAACACAGAAACCATAGGGAAATACAGAATATAATACGTTGGGACACTTAATAGTGATATTTATAATAGTAACCATATTCTGTCAGCTGTCTGTATTAAATCCAATATTCTTATAGGGTTTATTGTGAAGCTTTAGATCAGTTTTTTGGGGGTTAACTTTTGGTGAAGGTGCGTAAGGTTTTCTTTTTGGTTTCAACGAAGGGGAAATTCTTGGATTGTTGTTAGATATTCCTTTCTCCATCTTAAGTCACCATGCTAACACTTAATCCCTCGTTCCTAGTATGAGTCAAGCTCCAAAACCAATGGATCCTACATTACCCAGAATGCAATTCAATAGCATCATTTCATTAGACCTTCCTTGCTTGGTTAACGTTCACATCATTCAAACTCCATGTCCCCAGTTTGTACTGCAGGCTTTCTCTTATACATTCTTAGTCTTTAAATCCAAACTAAGATAACACAGACAATTATTTTCTTCGATTCTGAACTACATTATGTTATATGAACGAAATGTACAAATGTAGAACATCTGTGATATGCAGATACCTACAAGGCCAACATTTTATTCTGGTGACTGGGCTGACTTGTCACACATACTGTGGCAGTGGTGTTACATTTGTCACACATGAACATAATTTCTTAGATTAAATTGCAAACAAACTTTGTCTCCAGTCCCAAACTCTACAAATACAATCAGCCACACACTGATAATCATTCATCTACGAAAGCTCATCCAGCAAATTAAAGACACTTTTCGAAAGCCCATAAATGAGCAATTCAGTCTTCGGTCTCAACTAAATCACATAGCAAACAAGAAAAATCTCTTCAGGGAGATCAGTAAACAAGTCTGATCCATAGCTACTGATAGTGTACCTGAACGTTGTGCACAAAGAGATCTTTGACTAAAGTGACTCTTTGCTAAGTCCCAACCCTCAAACACAGACTGGCCAATCATAAGCCCTTTTTAGATAGGAATTGTGCAAATTTGCAGGAAAGCCCAATCAGTCTTCTTTCAGCATTGGCAGTATGAAAACAAAATCAGGGAGTGCAGCAAAATGCCGCCTGTTTACTTTTGTTTATACAGAATGCACCTTTTTCGGGGCAATGGGGGGCGTGAGCAAGTAACAAAACATGTAGCTCAGCGTGTGACGTAAACAGTGATGTACTCCAAAGGAAGCCGCGGCTGGTCAGTCCTTCGGCGATTCTCTCGTAAGTCAGCCTGTCCTTCATCACTCCTGTCATCTGACGGTTAATGGTCTCTTCGTTTGCGAGGACAAGGAGGGCGCGCAATTCCTTGTCTCCCCAGTTGCTCATCTTTACTGTAGTGTCTGTCAGGTTTGCGTTTCCTTCTTGCTACCAGTAGCCTACTAGCTGCTCATTCCTACTATCAGCTGTTTCCTGTTTATCCACCGCCTGTGGCTCGCACGTGCGGCATCATCAACAGCTCCTCCCACAAGTCATCAACAGCCCCTCCCGTGGCGGAAGGGCACCTCGTTCTTTTTAAACCAAAAAGATTCCGCCAATATGACTACCCTACGAGGCGGAAAAATGGGCACCTCGGAACAACTCGCCAATCCGGCTCTGTGCGTCTAAACACTTGCAGCTTGCCGGCAAAACGGCCCAACATTCGTAGAAAATCTGGCAGTATAGAAGGGGCTATAGTGTAGAATTGGCCAGCTCAGACTATGGTCCGATAACATCATGGCCGCGCTCCGTATACTCTCATGCAGTCATATCAGATTTCCTTAATTTTTTTGTGGATTTGGAGCTAAATGTTGTGCCTGGGGCACGTCGTGTATTAATGATACTCGTTACCTGGAGAGGCTGGAAAAAGATATACGTTTCTTCCCTGTTGCAAAACCAAAATCAAACCCTGAAAAGTAGGGTTAGCTAGCTAGCTACTGAAGATATAGCCTACTGAATGTATACACATGCTGCTTTTGCTTTTTAATGATTATAACAGTGAAAAACAGACCGACCCTGCTGTACAGGAACCAGTGAAGGGAAGCAAGGAAACTTTGTGAAACACTGTGTGCAGATGAAATGTGTCTGGCTTCCCTCGGAGCTTTCCACCTGTTTGCTAGCAGAGGTCCAGGCACTGGCAGCATGTTCATCTGCGCACACTGCGATGCCACACAGCTGGTTCAATATCAGTGAAGTTTCCGTTTATATATTCATTGTCTTCTGTGGAGATCAGCAGTGATGTGGTGGTTCCCTTTTACACTGCCAGATTTTCCGTGAATGTTGGGCTGTTTTGCCGGCAAGCTACGAGCGTTGAGACACACAGAGTGGGAGGAGCTGTTGATGACGCCGCACGTGCAAACCACTGGAGGTGGATAAACCGGAAACAACTGATAGCAGGAATTAGCGAGCAGCTAGTAGCAAGAGGGAAACACAAACCTGACAGACACTGTAAATGAGCAACTGGGGAGACAAGGAATTACGCGCCCTCCTTGCCCTCGCAAACGATGAGGCCATTAACCGTCAGATGATGGGAACGGTGAAGGACGGGCCGACTTATGAGAGAATCGCCGAAGGACTGACCAGCCGCGGCTTCCCTCCTAGGTCACTGTTTACGTCACACGCTAAGCTACACGTTTTGTTACTTGCTCATGCCCCCTATTGCCCCGAAAAAGGTGCATTCTGTATAAACAAAAGTAGGTAGGCAGCATTTTGCTGCACTCCCCGATTTTGTTTTTATACTGCCAATGCTGAAAGAAGACTGATTGGGCTTTCCTGCAAATTTGCACAATTCCTATCTAAAAAGGGCTACTGTGATCTGTAGCCTATAGTTCGGCTTTAGCTTCTAACTATCTTTGTCTTTTTAATCTGTTGTTGCTGCTGAGTCAGTTTGACATCCTGGATATATCCTTCAAACACAAACTGTAGACCCCTCTGTCTGCTTCTCTCTGGAATCGCATTTCATATTTCCTAAAAATCAGATAATATTTCTTTATAGAGTGCAGTTAGTTACAGTGTGGGCTCTATGCTAGCTCTGACAGCTTGACGGACCATCATAAAGGGGCGGGGCTTAGCAAAGGGCCAGTTCTACTTCACATAAATCTCTACACTGTAGACATCAGACACACCGGCTAATGAAAAACAAAATCACATCAGCCAAAACAATTTAACTGTGTGAGAATGAAGGTGAGAGTTTATTTAGTTTTCTGTGTATCGAACTCTTATTCTCACACTGTATCTGCAGTGTATGACAGCATCATCAGAAAAACATCAGCAGATCCACTGTACTGCAGTTCATACTTGTACAGGACACAAAGGTGATATTCCCACTGGTAGCGTTTTAACATGCCTTCTCTAACTTTCTAACTTTAAAGTATTGTGTGTCTTGCTGTGTACCTCTTTATACATGGCATTATGATCCTGGCATTTTGCCTCTCAATGTATTAACTGCTCATAATAGAACTGCAGACAGGATTAATTTACACTGGAGATTTCACTACTCTCATCACTTGTGGTTGATGTCATACCCACTGAATATGAGAGATCTGTTTGCTAAGAAAACGTGGAATTGCATCGTTAAGTACAGACGCTGGGAGTCAAACGGTTGAGTTAAAGTGAAAACAGCAGCAATCATATCACACAAAACTGATAAATAAAAGGAAAAGATGTTGAAAACATTTGCTAAACAAACCCTGAGCAAGAATTCAGAGTTCTGCACAGTTCAGTCTCATTCCATGTTCCCAAATGACGTGTACACAAAGCCCACACCTCCTCTGTGCTGAGTTGTATTTCCACTCTACAAGCATTGTTTCATTTTCACTGTAACACCCCACACCCCCACAATTACAGCATTTCTCCGCTCTCATCAAACTCTTCCTATTGTCCTTGGCGCACAATTGCTGTACTTCAAAGTATTTTTACCACCAACAACCCCCCCCCCCCCCTCCTCATCTTTCTTCCAACCATTTTGTTTTGCTGTCAGTGTTCAGTAAAAGAACTTTCAGGCTGCTTTCAAACATGAAGAAGACGCTGATGCTAATTCACTGCAGCAACACAAAGCATTGCTTTGTTTTTGAATACAGTAGAGGAACAGTGAGCACAAATATGGAAACAAACATAACTCAAGCATAATAATCCTACATTTAAGGAATCTTAAAAGCATCTCCATATGATCAACGATGTCACAAAATCTGCAATGTTGTCGCCATGGAAACAAATTAACGAGTGCATGCGGAGGATGTGTGTGTTTGTGATGGATTGTTGTGATGCTGGATGGAGGAGCAATTGATTAGGCCCGCCGGATCGTTGCCAGGAGCGCAGTGCATTGTGGGTGATGGAAGAGGAGGCGTCGGGGGGTGCGCAGTGACACCTGCACATGCATGCAAACAAACATTTACACACAAACGCACACAGATTTATCTATCCTGTGATATTGTTGGTATTGAATAATTCAATGATTTTATCAGCCCCAACCACAACAAATGACTTAATTATGTTAATCTGAGCCAGAAACTCACAGAGAGATGTGTGTGTGTGTGTGTGTGTGTGTGTGTGTGTGTGTGTGTGTGTGTGTCTGCAGGATTGACAGGAGCCTACGGGCTTCAGCACCGAAACGCTGATCTGGAATTTCACATCCTTATCCCGAAAGCCTTAGGACACACACACACACACACACACACACACACACACACACACACAGCCCAAAGAGCCACCGGGCGATTAGCACTACCCTACCTAGAGTCTTTTGATTTGCATACCAAGTCAGATGGAATTCATATCAGTGTGCAGCAAGTGTAACACACACACACACACACACACACACACACACACACACATACACACACATGCACACAAACGTACAGTATATACATACCGAAGATTATGCACAAGCAAAAACACCCACACACTCACACACATAGTGAGTGTGTAAAGTGAACACAAAGCAGTTGTGAGTGCGTTGCTGGCTCCTCACTGAGGTTATAATTCAGCATGATGGACTGTCTGTGTCTGCAGTGTATCACCCAGGGCAACACACACACACACACACCTGTGGTCTACACACAGTGCCAACATGAGGACGAACACCCAACTGCTCCACAGTGACACAAGAAATGAAAGTGTACATGTTTTTAATAGCATTACGTTTTAGACTACAAACAGCGCTGACAGAGAGCTGAAGGTATGACATTGTGAGAAAAGTTCAGCTGTTTGATAGTAAAGTCAATGCAGAGACCAATTACTTTAGACAGCTCTTTCCAATAGTTGATATTGGCTCCTTTAAATGTTGACCTGTCAAGCCAGAACTCTGCGGATTAAAGAGCGCATAAGACAGCATGTAGACAATCACAGACCTCCGAAACACCTCACAGAAACCCTGTAATTATATTACATTAGCTTTAAGAAATAAGGTGACTCACTTGCTGATTAAGCAGCACAGAAAATTTGTGCTTGTGATCTATTTTTTATCTTTACGGGAGATGTTTTTGTCCGTGGTCATGTGTGTTTACTTATTTGTTTGTTTTTCAGACAACAGTTTTCTTCACAGATAACAACGAAATCTGATGGAGAGATAGGTCATTGGCCAGTAACATTGACTAGTTTTGATGCAGATGTAAATCCAACTGAAGGATTGGAGGAAGTATTGCAGAAACATGAATTTTTGCACAATTTTCAGAGCTTAAGTTTTGCAAAGAAGTTGGTCACCTCTCTCATGCATCTCCTGTTTTTACCATCTGAACAGCAGTTAGTTTACTGATGCAGATTGGGTCATTTATTTGAGTGTAACAGTGAAAGTTGGATGGTGGATGATGTGACAGCTAGGTGAGATGACTGCCAAGCAGCAGATTTCTGTTCAAGATCAGTGACATTTCCAGCCATGTTTGTGCCGACAGAAACGGTTACTTTTCTTACAAGACAGGATATTTCCAGTCATGTTTGTGAAATCAAAACTGAGTGTTTTTAACAAGGGGTTGGGGTATTTCCAATAGTTCAGTTTGTGGCTACAAAACCAGGTATTTTTTATCAAGAGTTTGAGATATTTAAAGCTGAAAAGCGCGTATTTTTAACAAGAGATCAGGGCATTTCCAGTCGTGTTTCTGGCTACAAAACCAGGTATTTTCAACAAGATGCCCATACATTTCTGGTCATGTTTGTGAAGACAAAACTGCATATTCCTAAAGAAAGGTTGGGACATTTCCAGCTGTGTTTATGGCTACAAAACCAGGTCATTTTAAACAAGAGTTCTGGACATTTTCAGCCAGGTTTGTGGTGACAAAACCGGGTATTTTTAGTGAAAGGTTGGGACATTTCCAGCCAAAAAGTTTGTATTTTTTATTGATGACAGTTTGGGACATTTCCAGCTGTGTTTATGGCAACAAAACCTAGTATTTTTTAACGAGAGGTCAGGGCGTTTCCAGTCATGTTCATGGCTACAAAACCAGGTATTATTTAACAAGAGTTTGGGACATTTTCAGCTGGGTTTGTAGTGACAAAACTGGGTATTCTTAAAAAAAAGGTTGGGACATTTTCAGCTAAAAAGTGTGCATTTTTAAAAAAGAGTTCAGGACATTTTCAATCCTGTTTGTGGCTACAAAACTGGGTATTTTAAAACAAAACATGACACTAACCAAGTGGTGTATATGCCTAAACTTAACCATGTGTTAACCACAGCACTTTCACAACATAAAATTGAAAACTGAAATGTATAGAAACATAATGTACTAAGTATATAAATTTCACACATGAAACCTACAAATTTGCAACACAATTACAGCATTTATTCTGGCGATTGTGTTGTCATAAACTACTGTAGTTGTATTGAATTAATCGATATAAACCATGTACGTTGAGTTATTGTTACTTCAAGATTTCTGATGCAGATCCAGGTGTAAAATTAACACACTATCACAAAAACACATTGAAAGGTGCAGTCTTATGTGCTCTCTTACTTGTTTTTGTATCTGTAGTAATACAGGAACTACTGACATCATGCCCTGAGTGTGTAATGTCTCTAGGGATCAATATTTTGTATTTGTTTTAGTTCTAACTCAAATAAATCAGTGTTTATGTAAAAATCTGATAAAATAAGCAATGATACAAAAAAATCCAAATGAAAATTAATATTCCATGTGCACCAAAACACTACAGTTTAACCAATAAAAGTTTTACATGTATTTAAAGGGACAAGCAAAACCTCTGCCTTTTCTCATCATTTTCTTCACTTTATTTGATCAAAAGCATTTTCTGAGTCATCAATATCACAAATGAACCTTATTTACTGTCAACTACAGTCATCTTGCAACACGAAACAACAACCAGTTGTGTAGGGAGATTAAATCTGGATACAGATAAGTTTTGAGCAGAGGTTTCTGTTTCTTTTACTGTCATATTTAGCTATGAATTTATTTTATCTTCCTCTACACATAAGTTGCACTTTGACAATAAGAAACAAACTAGTATGCTCTCTGCCTGTTTATGTTATTCTCCTGTCAAAGATCCAGCGTTCCCTCAGTCCACTACACGGTATACACCAACAGTCCAGCAGCACAGCCCAGACAGAAACACTATATTTGATGGAGGCCATGAACGGCTTTATGGAAAACAGCTGTGTTGAATCTGTTCCAGCTCTGTCTTTTTTTTTTCCCCACCTCATGAATGAAATTTCCCATGCTGCACTGCTCCAGGCTCTGGCACATCTAGGAGGTAGAGCGCTCTCTCTTTCGCTCTTTGTCTCTTTCTTTAATGCCTTCAAACACCTTATTGCCGTTCGTCAATTACTGACACACATTTTGGCAACAAACACACCATTAATTGAAACATTTAATTAGCATTAAAACCAGCAGTAATTAACACCTTTTCTCCAGCGCTCTCTGAGCCAGGCTCAAATTCTATTAAGGCTTTAAGCGGCTCACCATTTCCCTGCTCTGCACTGGGTTTTTGTAGCATCCACAGATGTGTGTGTGTGTGGGTGTGTGTTTGCGTGTGTGTGCACACTCAGGGCCCCAGGTAAGGAGCCTCCGTGAGGAGTCGAGCACCAAGGCCAGGCCTGCTGGGTGCCCAGGGGAGAAGAAGAAGAAAGGCAGTTGAGGAGGGAGGCGAAGGCGAAGAGAGAAAAAAATGAGGGAGGAGGTCAAGATGGGAGGGGAGGGGAGCACGTAGAAGAGGGACGAGGGAGAAATAAGGTGGGAGGCAAAGGAAAGACATGAATGAGGAAGGGAGGAGAGTGAGCGATAGGAGGAGGGCTGGTGAACGAGTGAAGAAGAAGAGGAGGAGGAGGAGGGGGGGGGGGGGGCGTGTGAAAAGACAGTGAGAAAGAAATAATGGTGAAGCAGAGCGCCTGTTTGAACACATACACAACATGAGGATTAACAAATACTCTCATGTGTGTGTGGCAGAGTGTTTTACATACAGTACGTGTTTGCACATACTTCTGTGTGTGTTCATGTGTGTGTGTGTGTGTGTGAGGCCTACTTGGAGCCAAAGCAGGGGCCTGGATTAGTTGGGTTTGCCAGGGCTGCGGGGCAGGATTAGCAGGCCGGGCTGCTGTCTGATGCCGCTCTGCCACCACTAATGGCATTATTAATAGGCAGCTAAAAAATTCATTAAAAAATCTATTAAAAATAAATGTGTTTTACATAAGACTTTGCCCCAGGTAGAAGTGAGGGGGGAGGCAGGAGGGGAGAGAAAAGGGGGAGAGACAGAGCTGGCGATTGTTAGCTTTGAGGTCAGCTGAATATCACAGTTCAGACGGTGGAGAGAGAGAGAGGGAGAGAAAAGGAGTTGTAAACACACCAACACTCGTCTGACTGGAAACGTGCTGGATGTGGGATAATGAGGCTAAACCAACAAGACCGACGTCGCCGCTCTGCTCAGAGAGATGTCTACAGAGCTGACGTCAAACGCCGACAAGCCTCAAAGTGCATGTTAAACACATGTCTGCGGCTGCTGCTGCTCGCTGTCAGTCTGCCTGTCAAACACTGGGACGACAGATTGTGGAAAAAGCGAGAAATAAAATGTCTTCAGTCCACTGGAGATGCAAATAAAGCAAACACGGGCGTTTTGTCCAGGTTGATAATCCACAGTTCTAAATAAATAAATGACAGTGTTTACATCTGTGTATTTCTGGGTTGCTCATGGGAGCAACATGACGTATAAAACAACAACAACAATAACAAGAATTATTCAAAATGCAGGATATTTAAAGGCTTAATTATTTGCTGCCAAGTTCTTCTCCAGTTTCTAACAATATAAAACTCACCTCTTATTCATGTAATTTTTTTAATGAAATACTTTCCTGATGGTGTTTACAGCACCAAAAATTTCGTTTTTTTCTCAGTATGCATGGTAATCAATTCAGCCTATGACCATACATTTATATTACTGTAGGGACGGGAAATATATTGACATTATATAACTGTGGTGATATAGCATATACATAGCTAGAGATTGTCTACATTTTGGATTCTTCAGGGATAAAGAAGATTGAAATCTAATTCTTATCTAACTGACAGGTCTGAAACTAGTGCAAAAATGACACCAAAAATATCAAACAACAAAAAGCAGGGCAAAATTTACCTTACTTTAAGAAAAATAAACATGCTTTTCTACAAGCCACAGTTTTAAAATGTTAAATACTGTTTTTACATAAGCACCTATATAAGAATTCTGCCTGAATTGTCTAAAATCTGCAAAACATTTGTTTAAATCAAGAACTATCTGATAAAAAAACTCATAAATTATACTGAGATACCCAGTCCAACCCATGGATGCAACAGAAGACCTTTTAATTCATCCTTGTGCAGTGTGCATGTCCTATGGCTCTATATAGGCTATAGGAACAGTTAGGAAACAGTGTGCTGTTCACCTTTGATTCAGAAATCAGGCCTCATTATTCCCATATAATGGATTTAGAAACTGTACTATATACACTAAACCAGGGCTGGGCAATATGTCAATATTATATCAATACCATGAAATGTGACTAGATACCGTCTTAGATTTTGGATGTCGTAATATTCTCAGTTTCCTCTTTTCCTGGTCATAAAAGGCTGAATTACAGTTAAGTGATGTAATTTTCTGAACTTAGCAGACTGTTCTAGCTGTTCTGCTATTTGCCTTTAGTCATTACATCCACATTACTGATGATTATTTGTCAAAAATCTCAGTGTGTAAATATCTGGAAAGCATCGATAGCCAAAACTACAAATTTTTATTATGCTATTTGATCTTCTCTGTTTTACCCAGCTCTATCATTCTGCAATAAAAATAAATTATTGCCACACTGAGCTCACATTCATTGCCCCAAAATATTGTCTGTATCAAAGTATTTAAACTGATTAGCCTCTTCAAATGAGTGAAATGGTCGGGGATTATTATCTGTGAGGAAGAGAGAGAGACGAGGAGGAGGGAGAGGTTAAAGGTGAGGAGGTTCTGCTTTGTGTGTGCCCTGGGGACATTTAACCAAATCAGATTAACAACAATAGCTGTCTACACACACACACACACACACACACACACACGTATAAAGAGTGGGCGTAGGGGCCCGTTAACACACCACAGCTGCTAGATGAATATGTTATCTTTGCACTGTAAATTTCTCAGGAAATTATTGTTTCATGTTATGTGCAATCACAACAGTGTGAGAATTTTTTCCTCCCTCAACTGTGCAGTTTTTAATAACCAGTGATATTTTAACATTTAGTACTGATTTGATGTTGATAAGACAGCCTGTGCCAACCTTGACAACCCTTGAAATACTGCCCAGCATATTTTGTTTTTAGGATAGCAGGGGATACTTGATAATAAAGACACTTGTAATGAGCAAAGCTGTATTCCTGTTGCAAAGTACTTCATCAAACAGTAGTTCAACTCTTCAGTGAAATCTGTGAGGGAGGTTTTAGGTGTAACTCGCAGGAGCACCATGACCAATATATGAGACAGGTGAAAACTGCTCAAGTTCAACAACAGGAAGGACAAATGGGCACAGCGCACTGGGTAAAGCTCCCAAAACTTAAGGCATTTTTTTCAGTATAATATTCAACCAGGTCTTCATAAGGAAAATGGCTTACTCGACAAAGGAGAAAGTACAGACCAACAAAACCAGTTACTTGTTAACATGAGTACGGACATTTCCAACCATATTTGCAGCAACCAAACTAGGCATTTTAAGCCAAAATCCTAACCCTAAACAAGTGTTTTTTGTGCCCAAACCTTACCACACATTAACACACAGCACTGTCACAACATAAAACTGAAAATTGAAACATAAACTAAGAAATGTAAACTTTCAACATATCCACTACAAATGAAATATTTAAATGTAACATGTCCATGGTTTAAAAAAACATACATTGCCAACATTTATTCCGCAGATTGAGTTACATGAGGCATTCAAACTACTCAAATATCTTAAAACAAGCAACACTGCATAACACAACATCACACAAAATTCAACAGACCATGCTGAACTAATCTTGTGAAAAATATCTTTTTATCGATAGATATCAATACTGAATATTTGAAATGGTTTCAATAATCATTGACTTAAGTATCAATACATTGGTATCAGCTGTGTTTACCACAGTCATTCTGCAGTTCCCTGCAATTAACCAAAAAGAGAAAAGTCGTGGTCGTCATGTTACAGCCTTCTTATATGTATCTTTCTATACGTGTTTTAAACTTTATGCCCTCAGAATCAACTTTTTCCTGTGGTATCAAAAATGGTATTGAATGTAACTATTTTCCAGTGTCCTGTATCCACAGTTTCCAGCCGTATAGAACAACTACCAGACAAGTGTTTTAAATAGCCATAATAGCCTACCTATAAAAGGCAATAAAACACTTCAAATTAATAAATAGAAAATAATCTAAATGAAGACGCAGCCAACTGAACAGAGAGACTAATCAAGGGTTTAGTGGCAGAGGCAAAGGAGGAAAAGGACTCTGTGCGCCATGCATCAAAAAAATCACCAAGCAGCTCACCATGGTGGACTCAAGTGTATCTCCGGTCTGTTCTACCAGGAGACCCACTGTGTATTGGAAGTCTTCCTGGAGAACTTGATTCATGATGCTGTCACCTTACTACACTGAGAATGCTCAGAGGAAGACTATGACTGCCATGAATGTGGAGTATGCTCTGAAGAGGCAGAGGCACACTCTATGGGGCTTCAGTGGATAAAGAGATCCGTTTGTGATTAATATCAAAAAATCTGATCTGCATAATATACGTTTATACTTCAGTTGTCTTGGCAACATATCTTATAGGTCACTCGATATCAGGGCATTTAATATGCTATTAATGAATTGATTAATCTGGCATATTTCCAGCCACACATTTTGGCCATTGATATCTTCATCCGCCAGACAACTACATGTGATACTGACAAAGGTTGGCATATACCGGCTTACGTAAGCCCTGATTGTATCAAAGTTTAAAAAGTCCAGTATCATGACAATAGTACGCTAAACAGACATAATAAAAGAGAGGCAAAATTAGCCCTTCAAAAAAAGGTCATACAATCAAATTCAGACTGTGGATACTCCCAATCTTGTCTACATCAAAGCCATTACCCATGCACCTGGACTAAATACAGGACAGGATGTGCACACAACTAGTTTTCTGCAAGTAATCTGCACTAATCCTTATATCCCCTGGAGGTCAATAGTCAACATGTAGACTGTGGAATAATTCGCATACAAAAGCATCAGAACCAATAAATACTTAAAAAAGCAATGATGAACTCTTCCGTCCCGTCCCCAACTTGTATACAGCCAAAGGTGACTCACATGTTGACAAACATGGCTTGCCATAGCAAAAGGCAAGTAGGGTTACAACACTGCAGAAATCATAAGGAACGGGACTATTGATAAGATAATTGATAATGATCATTTCAAGCATTAGTTTCACAAGAACAGTAAGAGGAAAACCAGAACTGATAGGAGTTAAAACAAAAGAAACGGCATCTATCATCATTTCGGTGCATCCCTAATGATATTTCAATGGAATAAATTACTTATTGACTTATTCATACTTCAAAAACAGCATCAATAAATGATTAACATAGGGGAGATCAAAATAAAATAAATAGATGAAATAAAAATCAACCAGCCACCCTCCTCCCTTGACAAGTAAAGAACGGTCCCTTCATAAGTAAAGAACAGTCCCTTAAGTGCGGTGAGGTTTGTGGGCCGTTACCTGCCACAAAGAGAGAAATGTGAAAGGCTCATTTCTCCTCTGACACGTCACATACCTATGTGCTGCCAAGGCTCGGCTGTTCGCGTAGTTTTGGGCAGTCATGATGCCAAGAAGAGGACATTATTGGAGCTGGACTTCTCCGTCACCGGTAAGCCTATGGCCGCCATATTTGACAGGAATACATTCCTGTCTGTGTCTGTGACCCCCGTTCAACCCACAACGGGCGGGATTCGCCTTTCGTTTCTGCTGCTGGTTGAAATCTGTAGTGGCACAGTGTGCTGAATAATTTATTTTGCTCGAACAAAACTATTTTTAGTTGCAAATGCGAGTGCCATGACGGACGGAGTAAAATATCGCCACACTGCCCGCATTTTACTCCGTCCGTCACCGCACGCTGTTTGATTGCGTTATCAAAACACGCCGCTATTATTCGGCCTTGCTTTTCACTTAATCCACCGAATACCGAATGTGTGTTTTTTTGCTACAGCTTGCAAAAATGCATATTAAAATTTTACAAACTATTAAAATCAACATTTTTTTGCTTAATATGACTGACACCAAGTAAACTGCTCATAGCAACCACTACAAAAACTACAGTATCAACTGAAAATCAGAGATAGGATGATACATCAGTCACCGTGTTTGTTTTTAGGGGAACATTACCTCCCTTCCAAATTAGTAAACTAGACACAAAATGTCTGAAACTACAGTTATTCAGTAACAGTAATCCAGTCTGATAATCCTTATGTGAAGCCAGAACCTATATATCTCTGATGTCAGTTCAGAGGTTTCTGAAGCTGGATTTTCTTCTGAGCCGTGACACTAGATTTCAGAGATTTTGTGCTACTTTGGGCTGGAATTGAATTTGGCCTCACATCATCCATCAAATGCTTGTTGGGTAGATATCACGAGGTGATTAAGAATATGTCAGCAAAGGGAATCTGAATCAGAGCCGTAAAAAAAAAAAAAAAAAAGTAAAACGTAACTTACCAAATTTGGGCGAGGAAGGGCAGAAAGTAAAAGGCAGGAAAGAGCACCTCCCGCTGTGCCGAGAAAAAGACAGCAAAAAGTCAGCAACATTCACACTCAAAGCAAACATCAAACATCATCAAACACACAGAATGAGACACTTTGATCTCCCAGGCTCCACAGGAAGCCAGCATCTTTAGAAAATCCTCCAAATGTAAATTAATTTACTACAGAAAGAGATCCCGAGGCGCTGGTGTGCAACCGAACAGCAGACATCAGAGGGTTAAACCCAAACTCTGCAGCTCAGCCCACAGAGACAGTTCAGCCCTGGTGAGTTTTTCTTAACTCTGAGCCATGCATGTACGCCTCCCCCCTCAAACAGCCAAACTAACACGCATGACAGAATTTTACATTACTCCTGAGTCGATTACTGAACACACGGGGAATCTGTTTGTGTTGGCATCTCAGCTCATCATTACTGACATCAGGGAAAAACTGTTTGTCCTCAGCAGGCCTCGTTTCTAGCAGAGGCCTTTTCTGAGTGCTGAATGTTGAAGGAGAATTTATGATGTGGAAGCAAACAGAGGCCTTTTTAGCTGTTGTATTTCATGCTGAGTGTTTATTAACGCTTGTGCAACAACACTAAAAGATTTGTCTGGATTTTTGCAGTCCTGAAAGAGCATGAAACTTACATGAGCCGTTAGGATGATGGCACGCTAAGCACTGTGAGCTATTTTCCATTTACTGGAGGGTGGCAGTCAATATTAAACCTGTATTTATTGTTTTTTCTTGGGCCACTTTGGAAAAAGCTGTAAGCTCAACATCCACCAGACACTGAGCAACATCAGCATTCATCTGGAGTCAAGTTACTGGCTGACTCCATATCAAAACATTCACTGGAGCAGCTTTAATTCCATTTTGTTTCCTACCAACATTGCCCAGCTTAAAGGGATGGCTGGGATTTTTTGGGGTTGTATGAAGTACTTATCCATACTTAATGTATTACCTACAGTAGATGGCGATTAGCGAGCTCCCAATTTGGTGAAGCAGATAGGGGTACAACCACCGAAGCTCAACAATGCACTGCCACTTGAAAGTCTACCTTAAAAAAAAATCATTATCAGGCTAAGACGACACTATATTTACAACATTTTAAACAATTTACCATGTTGACAGCCCTTTCCTTTGGTACTACTTTCGCTTAACTGTAGAAGTTATGTATTCCTATGCATAAGAGCAGCTGTGCCTCTCACTGTATTACACCATAGGTTAGCTGTTTGCGTCAGACTCTCAGGGGTTTATGGAACAGACAACATATATAAATATAAAAATATGAGAATATGACAGCAACGATAAAGTGCCATTCACTATGGACACAAAAGGATACCTTTATCAACCAGAGTGTACAATAAAGGAACTTTTACAGAAAGAGACTGAACGGGCTGAAAAAGAGAGGGGAAACTTCTGTGAAAACAAGAGACCAAGAAAGACCAGAAGCTAACAGTGTAAACTGTAAACCCAGGTCCACAGAGACCTACTACTGCTGCTGCTGCTAGTGAGCCTTGGTTTCAACACAACTTCAGATCTTTCTCAAAAAGAGGATGGCAGTGCTTCACACTTAACTGGCTGTTTGATAAATAATTTAATTTAGCATCATTTTACCTGGTTGGTTACAGCAGTGCTCTTCACCAAATGTCTCTCTGGCCTATTTGGTAGTGGTTTTACTAATCCTCTTGAAAGAAACATTCACTACAAATGCTGAGGTGTCTCAGTCTTTGTTTGAACAGCCCAGAATAACACAAGCACACGCCATCTTTAAAATCTTTAGAAAGGTTACCTTACATTTTAGTCTGATGGCACAACAGCCCTTTCTAACCTGAACAGCAGAGCACAGTTAGGCCTTTATGTGAGAACACAAAAGTTCTGCAGTTGAGAAAATGTAGTGCCAAAGAAACGGGCTGTCACTTAAAACCTTTTATTTCTTCATTAAACTTCCGTTAGTTACAGTTACAAACCACACATTTATATCTTTATCTCTTACCTCTTTGTCATGGTTTGCAAGGCTGCTTTGGTGAGCACTGCGGTCACAATTACTGTTATAAAATGTTATATAAAAAAAAAAAATAATAATGTTATAAAATACTGTTATCCCAGCCCACAGCACTGCAACAGAAAAGAACATTATGTGTATATGTTAAAAATCTATGTTTATCTACAAACTTCTTGTTAAAAAACAACCTAAAAACTAGATTTAAAACCCCTAGTTAAGAACATTGCATTGTATCTTCTTAGTCATACTGTAAGTACAGGTTGCTGTAGATAGATGGCCTTTAAAAGAAAAGGCTTCAGTTGTTGCTCATATTGAATAGGTAACATAATTACATAAAGCAGGTATTTGACCAATAATAACATGCTAAATAGTGTGTGAAATGCTAGAAATTCACACACATTTTTCAATTGTGAATCCAAAGTTTTCACTTTTTTTAAACTTACTTATCATCTATTGATCATTAAAATGTTTATTGGGAATTATCGTTTATTTCAGTGACACCCACCATGCTTTGTGTGGGGGCCATTTTTGCAAAATGACATACATGTTCTCACTCCCAGCTCATCATATCAACACTTCGTCAGTGGATTTTCACATCTACATATAATGCGTTAAGTATCCTCAGCGCGTCTGTTGTTGATATTCTGGGACACTGTGTCAATTTAGGCCCGTGACATGCATTGTACCTGTATTGTATGCATACAGTATCTACTCATTAGATGCATAACGTCTTTTTCAAAATAAACTTATATCGGTAAAACACCTCATATCTGTGGTTTATTGCTTTGCGCAACAAATGCACATGCTTAAGTTTAGAAAAAAATCATCATGATTTGGCTCAACATTCATACAGGAGGCCAATAGTGAGCTCCTGTATGAATGTTTGTTGGACTCATCCACCACCCCACCCCTGTGCCCTATGGGGATTTCAAGCTCCTTATATTATGTTGCTGCACGATGGCATTTCCAACTGTCAACCTATCCAAACTGCCGTCCATAGACGTATCATATCACTGCAAAAGGATACCTTTTGTCATCTGTGTCTGATATCAGCAAGAGAAGAAGAACTAGTTCAGAAAACTATGCAAGATCTCTAACTCAAAAGTAAGTACATGCAAGGTGAGAAAAAGCACTGTCATTGCCTTTTACTTAGTTTTTGTGGGTGTGCATGTGTGTGTGCATGCACCTGCGGTGTCTGTATAAGACACGATAAGTCTATAAAAAAGGCCACCTTTTGGGATCATACTGTCTGACTGGTTGGCCACACCGGCCTGAGGATCACCAGTGTTGCCACATCACTGGTTACACAACACAGGAGTGTAATAATATTTTAAAAGAAACAGGGTGAATATCGGTTAAAGAAGAAGAGGGCACAGACAAAACAGCATCGCTTCCCGTCACATCACCTCCAGCAGGATTCTAGCTGAGGAATGCTCGGCATGCCGTCTAAACATCTGTCCTTCAGGTTACGGTCACGCGAGAGCTTATCCTCTGCTGACTGACATGCTTGTCTTTGCCCTGTCAGTGTAGAATAGCTGGTAAATGTGAGAGCAAGACTCTGTCTCTCTCCCCTATACCTCTCCTTCACACTGAGAGACATGCCGCGGCCCCTCGGTCCCTCCAACCTGCCTTGAGGTCCTATAATCTTTTTACAATGTGTTGAAACAGAGCAATAAATCTGTTAGCTTACAATCTAATTTCCCTGGCCTTTTCCAGAAATCCTCATAAACTTTTGGCGCCCCCATTAACGGCCCTATTGAATCAGAGCGCTTAATCTGCTTCCAGGTGAGGGGTCAGAAAATGAATGCTTTGAGATCCATCACGCTGACGGGAGCAGAGAAAACTGGGCGAGGGAGAGCGCTGGGGAAAAGGGCAGCATCTCTTCCTCATAGGTCAATAGCAGCCAAGAGAGTCAGTCATTCACTTTTTCCCTCAGCGCCGCTCTCATTTTCCATTTAATATGGACATCCAATTAATGTGAGCACGTCTGGGGCGGCTCGGATCCCCGTGAATTATGGCCCATCATCCTCCCAGTTATGGCGGGAGGAGAGGAGAGGAGAGGAGAGGAGAGGAGAGGAGAGGAGAGGAGAGGAGAGGAGCAAGAGAGAAACAAAAAGAGAAACAAAAAGAGAAACAAAAAGAGGACAGAGGAGTAATAAGGAAAGGAAAGGAGAGGAGAGGAGGAGAGAGCAAAGAAGAGGAAAAGACATACAAGGATAGAAGGAGTAAAGAGATTGGAGGACAGGAGAGGAGAAGAAAGTAAAGGAGAGAAGGCAATATTAGAGGAGAGGGGAGCAGATGAGAAGAGGAGAAGAGAGAAAGACGAGGAGAAGAGAGTAGGGGATGAAAGGAAACAAGGAAAGGAGAGGAAATTAAGAGCACAAGTAGAGGGAAGGAAAGGATGAAAGGAAAGAGGACAGGAAATGAGGAGGGGAGAGGGAATCAAGATTGGAATGGAAAGGAGGAGAGAAGATTAATGAATAGAGGAGGAAAAAAGAAGAGCAGAGAAAAGGAGTAAGGAAAGGAAGAAGGAGAGGACATGAGAGGAGAGGAGAGGAGAGGAGATGAGAGGCGTTCCAGAATTAGAGATAATTGATTGGTTGTCGGGGCAGAAATGGTTGCCTCTGATTGGCTGCTAGGAGGAAGAGCCAGATTAGATTCCAAAGTGGAGCGACAGACACCTGAGCTGTGTGTGTGTGTGTGTGTGTGTGTGTGTGTGTGTGTGTGTGTGTGTGTCCAAACAGCATTACACCAGGGCCTGTGATATTAAACCTGGACAGCAGCACCTTATTGTCGCAGCAACAGGGATTTGTCATTGTACCTCATTATCCAATTAACACCATGTGGGCCGGCGGCTAAACACACACACGCACCGGACCTTCCTCTGTGTGTGTGTGTGTGTGTGTGTTAATATGTGGGGTTCAACAAAGTTAAAATAGGAAATGTTGGTTTAAACTTTTAGCTCTGCTGCCAGCTGCTAATAAATTAAACTTTCGCCTTTTTAAATTCACGACACAGAAACAAGACTCCCGATCATTAGAAGGATTGTTAATTATTTTAAAGCTCTGAAGCTTGATACAGTACTCAACTGATTGTATTCAGGCTCTAACAGAGGCACGCAAACACACATTCATACACTGGAAGCATGCAGCAGGTCCTCACGGCAGCTTGGCACGCAGGGCTCAAAGTGGACAGATTGAAACCTTAGGTGCAGAGCAGAGAATGAATGAAAAGAAAACAAACTAATAAAAGAGCGTACCAAAACATGGGTCATGCCTGTATTCCCCCAGATTTGGACACGTTTCAAACTAAATGAAAAAAATGTGCATTTCATTAAATGCTAATATCTGAGTGGAGCTCTGTGGACTCTCTTTGATTGTGTCCCCGCTCACAAATAGATCTCTCCCTGATTCTGGAGGAAAATACGGGAGTTATTGCGAGGATACACAAAGTATCCCAGTGCAGAGCCCTCTAAATCCCGATGTCAGATGTTTTATTATTAAAACTCTCAAACATTCGATCCACTCTTTGCAGTTCTCAGAGGCTCAAAGGCTGAGAGGAAGAGAGAGATGGGACAGGCTGGAGTCACTTATAATGGCAGATACAGCCGACACACATCTTAACTGATCGTCTAAACACCAACACTCGACAGACTTGAAAAAACACTCACAAATAAAAGTGAAGTGCTGTGTATCTGTTGGAGTACATAACATTTTAAAACTCTGTCTTCATCTGATGAGAGGCAGACAGGAAATAAGGGGAGGAAGGGGGATGAGTTCACTTTGCTGCAGAGTGATATGCATCTTACATCACTACTGCCTTACACATCATTGATTTACATTTATCCAGCTGTAAAAAAAAGTACAGTACAAAACAGCTCTGTGTGTTACACACAGTTCCCACATGTGAACAGCAATAAATAGGTTCCCTGTGAAGGATTTTTAAATCAAATTAAATTAAATTAGATTAAAATAAATATTTGCCTCTTTATAAAGACATGGATGTGCGCAACATACTGATACAGTCATTTAAAAATATATTCATAACTTTTTGTACAGGCCCAGTAGCCTGGAAATCCAGACTCAAAATCTAGAAAGATTTTGAGGCATATTAAACGCCGCTGCACGCAATTGGATAGCACAATGGCCAATCAGAGCAAAAAACAAGGTGACGTATTCATTGCACTAAGCCCCATTTGTTTGCCGACCAGTGGGGCTAACTGATATATTATGCTTTTGCCGTATCCCATCGGCAAAACAGCAAAAATGTCCTTCCTGGAAGCGAAGGCTTCTGGGGCAGTCTTCTGTTCCTCTCTCAAGGAAAAAGATAAGTGTAGTTGGCTTAGCGTTTCTTCCAAAGCTACAATGAATGGACGTGGTCCTTCGGCAGCTGCCATCTTGCCTGTTTACTTTTCGACTCCTACGGCGCAGCGCTGTCCTCATCATGTTACGCCCGCCCAGAACCCGCCTCTGTCAGATAGACTGATCTGATTGGTCCGATAGGTGATTCAGCGGGCTCTGCTCGTCGGGGCCAGATCCCCGTGCAGTGCAAATTAGAATGTGCTAGGGGCGGGGCATCTGGATTTCCAGGTTATAGGCCCAGTTGAATATGGCAATAATAATGTGTGGTTATCACAAAATCCCACAGCATACCTGGATTGGCATCATGGCGCACCATTTGAGAACCAGTGCCTTAGAATGAGATGTTTATATCTCCAAAGGGAACGGGTTTCCATCCACTGAGTGTGCCATGTTGCACTGTCATGTTTCTACAGCAGCCCAGAAGAGACATACCAAAACACTGGCTCTAGATGGACCATTCCTGTTTTCGCATTAGCCACCATAGCCCCTCTGCAAAGAGCTGAACAGCATTGGAAAAGCACTGTTTTTTAAGGTGAAACTGCTTCCTTCTGTGTTTTTACCAGTTTAAATCACTGGGTCTATTTGTTTGGAAGAGGAAGAGACCACTGCGGACAATTCAGCCCCTGCTAAAAACCTCCTGAAATCTGGATCTTAAGTTATTCGAGAAAAACGGGTTAGCGGCCTCTCTGCAACAAGCCAAACAGCATCAGACAAACACTGATTTCTAACATGAAACTGCTTTATTCAGTGTTTTAACCAGTTTAAATTAGCTGGTCTGTTGGTTCTGGAGAGGAAGAGATCTCTGTGGATAATTCGGCCCCAGCTAAAAACCTCCTGACCATGGACACTGAAGGAATTTTAATCAGAAGGTCACGCTTGGCACATGGGAGAAGTCTCAGCTGGTTACAATCTGCAATCCTCGCCGCTAGATGTTACTAAATCCCACACACTGCTTGAGCTTGTTGTGTCATGTCCCACCATAAGTGACAAAATGTTGTGGATCCAGGTTGACCTGTAGGTGCGAGATATAGTCTAGCAGAGTACTGTGGTCGTAAATTTGAATGTTCATAAATGGTTTACAGTGTCGCCTCACAGAAAGTAGGTTCTGTGTTTAAACCTGCCGGCTGGCTGCGGCCTCTCTGTGAGGAGTCTGCAGGTTCTCCCTGATCTTGTATGGGTTTTCTCCCACAGCCAGAAAACATGCCAGTTCAGGTTGTGACTCTAAATTGCCCCCTGGTGCTAACCTGAGTGTGAATAGTTGTCTGTCAGCTCTGTGATGAACTAGCAACCTGTCCATGGTGCGCCCAGCCTCTCAGCCCCCTAAAGGATAAGTGGGTGTGGCTAAAGGATGGATGGATCTTCATTTAGGCTTCCAGATAATGGCTTTTGAGAGCTGCGTTCAGGTTGCGTAAAAGCCACCTGAGCTCGTATTGCTCTTCCTCATTAGACTCTACTTTAAAGCTGTAGATGAACTCTCACAGCTGTGATTCTTGCAGGTAGAGAAACTGAATGTCTCTTTAAGAGAGACACATGCAGTTTCAGCTCAGCCGCACAAGAGATAATTAAGAAACCAAAGTCAGTCTTTTATTAAAGATATCTCTATCATAATGAAACAATGATACTTTTAATATGTTTAAAGTTCTGATAGTTTCTTCGGAAAAAGTGATAAAAAAGAAAAGAAGGATACAGAATAGATAAATCACAGCCATTTACTGTAAAATGAAATTACATTAAAAATAACTTTTTCTACACATGAGGATTGCATAAGTATTCTGGCCTTGGAGGAAGCTGGATGGGACTGCAGAGACCGTGTGTGTGTGTGTGTGTGTGTGTGTGTGAGTGTGAGTGTGAGTGTGTGAGTGTGCGTGTGTTGACAGTGTGTATCTGCACTGCATCGTAGCTGTGTTTTTAAAGGCCTAATGTTTCCTGACATCTCACAGTTAAAGTATCATAGAGGCAGAATGATCGCCCCTGGCTAGCGGGAAAGAGACTGCCTGGGGCCTTTCGCTCTGGGCAAGAGTGTGTGTTTAAGTCAGTGTGTGTGTGTGTGTGTGTGTGTGGTGAAACAGCCTTTCAACATGCAATATTCTCTGTGTCATCAGCTTAAACAGCTAAACAGGGTGTTCAAGGGAGAGAGGAGGATGAAGACAGGAGGAGGGAGGGTAAAATAAAAAAAGAGAGAGAGCAAGACGGAAATGGAGGGAGAAAGCTCTCACGGCCAACACACAGCAGTACAGCGCCGGACTCCTCTTTTAATGAAGGAGGAAATGAAGACGAGGGATGAAGGAAGAAGAAGAAAGAGGAGGAAAATCCTTGTGTTAAGTCGACTCTTATTATCTCATTATGCTCCCCTCTCTTTCCCCACTCTCACACTCTGTCTTTCTTTGAGTGTGTGTGTGTGTGTGCCTGCAAAGTGTGCTGCGATCTCCATTAGCAGCGATGCCAAGAGAGAGAGCCGCGGTGTTAAAAACCCGTTTGTTGCTGTTCCTGAAATAATCAAGCGGATTTATATATTCCGCGCTAAATTATTCAAGTGTTTAAGGCTCAGAAGTTTGAGCAAATTGCTGCTTATTTCTGCCTTTCCTCGTGTTATTTAAGTGCAGGAGGCAGAGTGGTAACGATGTGCACCACCAGGCTGGGAGCCAGCTACTGTAGGCCTGGACTTGAGGTCTGATCTCCTCTTATTAGCACTCCCATATTCCCCCTTTAGTGTTTTTTGTATCTCTAGCTCCTATAAACACGCAATTAACACCAGACCTGGGTGTTATTCTACAGACTACCACAATGCAATTAGTGCTAAAAAGTCAGGCTCTTTAATATTCTTAATGTCAATGTAGGTAAAAGCTGACAGTGTGGCTAATAGAAACACAAAGCAATACCTTACAGATGTATTATTAGGACACAGCTGCAGTGGTTTTTGGCCCATAGCTGCCAGTGTGCAGGAGCAAGTGAGAGAGGAAAGGGAGGGTCAGGGTACAGTAGTGTATAATGGTGTCTAGTGTGAGTCCACACAACAGATGAAGTCATTTCACACTCGTCTGTGAATGAAATGAGAGCCCGGCGATACCATCTCCCCTCGCGCCCGCTCTCTGCCAGCAGAGCTTTTGATCTTCCCGAGCGGCGCCGAAATGATCTTCTGTCCGAGTTTTTTTACAGCGAATCAGTGCCGGACAATTCTCTCCCTCTGTCCCCATTTTCTGTCTCGTTCTGAAAAAGCCGCCAAGCCAAGAGTTCAAAGCTGGAGCGCAGATGAGATGAGCGCCACTCGCGAGGAATTACATTAGTGCCTGACTGTCCCATGTGCCGGCACGCAATACATCAGAAAGAGAAGAGAATATTTTCATGTCTTGAAGATGACCATATAGTGCTGTAAAGGGCTGAGAGAGGGTTATTGCAACACCAGCAATCCTGTGGCATTAACCTGCATCCTTGTCCACTGGACTGTGATCAGGTGGAGCAAGAACAAATCTTTGCAGGTGATCAGAGACACATTTGACCACATTAATACAAAAGTGGAAATGGCATGTGTTTCCGCTGCACATAAAAAAGCAACAGAGAGGGTTTAATAGCAGCACACACATTTTAATGTATCTTTGTGACCAATCAAAACTCCTGGAGCACCCTGTATCCTGGTCATCATTTAGTAGCAATTCTCTGAAGCACTCTGGAGTCAACAGGGGACTGATTACCAGTTACAATTACCTTCAATTAAGGTGCACTCAGACATAATGAGAAGCAAATTTTCTCTCCCTTTATTTAGACAAATTTGACCGGAGACATCACAGTCTGAGTCCATTTGCCCCAAACAGCCAACATGCAGACTATACAGACGTTAGCTTTAGCTAGCTAGCACTGAGCATCTCTGCATCAGTGTGTGTGGATTCAGAGTGCCTGTGTGTGTGTTTGAGTGACACCTCAAACTCTGACTGATCTCTGAACTCACCGGGAACTCCAGCTCTTTTTGTTATTTTGCTTCAAACCCCTCTCTCCTTTCTTTCTTGTCTCCGCAATTTCATGAATTGGACTCATACAGCCACCGGATAAACCTCATCTTTTTTGCTGAAACACAACTTTGCCTCGATTCGTGCCACACAGGCAAACTAACAATTGTTCACATTTGCATTGATGTCTTTGACTGCAGATGAATTTCTGCCACTTTGTTCATGTTCTGTTTTAAGACATGTTGCTTAAGATTTATCTGGACCTGTTTTTTGAAGGCAGCAGAAGCTTTGAACACAGAACTGACATAGTACCACCTTTAAGTTGACATGATTTCTTCATAGCAAAGAGTTGCTTATCTACACATCCAGCAGACACAGACCAAAGTTAGCAATCATTTGAAATCATGTCTCTGGAAAGCTAATGAATGTAAGTCTAATATTCACTCTCCTTTTCGCTCTGTTTTTGGTCTTCACCATCTTCAAAAACCTAGTTCTTTAGCTGCCAAATGCTCCACTGTGTTCACCAGTTTGTTGCTAACTGTGTCTGTCTGCTGAGCAGGTAATGTATGGTAAGTACAGTCAGGAACACTCCCTGGGTGTACAAGAGTGGGCCCAAAGCAAGACATTAAATACCCTTTTTAACCTTTAAGCCATGTCAAGAATTAGGAAGGTGGAGGCTGAAGGCGGACGAGGCAAAGCTTTGCCAGCAGGAGCAGCATTGGTGTGTGGCAGTACTGGCGTAGCAGGGATCAATTTAAATTGACCGCCTTGTTGTGAGAATGGGCTGTGATTGGTGTCTGACTGATCAGAAGCAATGATCCAATCAACTGGCTGTCAGCTGGTTACAGCTAGGGCGTATGACTTCCATGTCCTGCATGAACTAACACAAAGCTCCATTTATAATGATTGGATATTGAATTTGCTGGCCGAAAGAATACTATTGGTCCAGTCATCCTAATTAGGTCAATAAAAACCCTTTGATGACATTGCGTGTGCTTTCAGCTTCTGAATGGCTTACATACTGCTCATAGACGCTTTGGCCCTCTGCTGACACAGCATTTACAGCATCACAAATGTTTTAACATTGCTGGGTTTTGGATTTTTCTGTAAAACCAGCACTGACACTCTGGAAAATCCTGTTTACTTTGTTAAGGTTTATCTAACAGCACATCTGTTTCGCCACTGCTGAAGTTCTTCTTTGTCTTATGGCCTTTTTTTGGTGGCATCTCTCCAGTTCTTTGGCATGTGCAAGACACAACACCTGCCCTTATATAGTGTTTAGGCGTCATTACCTATGCTAATAGATAACTTGTGATGAAGTTGGATTCATCATTCAGCAGACCTGGGTCAGAGCAGATCTGAATGGTGCATCTTTAGTCTGTAAACTGTATTAGATGTTTTCACCTCAAGTTTTTGTAAAAGCTGTGACTGTTTGCGAATCTTCCACATCTTGGGCTTCTTTTTAGCAATGTTACCCCATTTTCAGATCTGTGATTGTATGTAATGATGGCCAAAATTAAAAACAATAAGAATGCAAACTGGAATTTCTCGTTAAATTTAGAGGTCAGTGAGTCAATGTAAAGTTCTAAGAAGGAGAAAGAGAAGGGAATTTTTTTGTCTTTTAGAAAGTAAAGTCATGACAGATTCTCTTCCTGACACTGTTTTCCTCTCCCACCCCACACCCAACACACCCAACACACACACACACACACACACACACACACACACACACACACTCTTCCTGTGTTCATGTGGAGTGAAAGCAACATGCAGGGAGGGAGAGTTGAGCCATGAATCATGACTATTATCATTAGGTTAAGCACCAACCAACCCCAAAGGCAGTGGAAGCCTCTGTGGAGAAACGGCACTCTAAATGAGCCTGATTATTATTATTGTCCTCCAAATGAGAGTGATTAGTATTGATGTCTAAATGAGCACTGAGGTTATTATTGCCCTGATTATTATTATTATTATTATTGTGGCGGCGTTATGAGAAGCAGGGCGGCCTCGCTCATCTTCGCTTCATTCACTTTTAATTCCACAGGCTGCCTCTTTTACCGCTGTGACACACACATACATGCACACATACACACACACGTGCATACAGATCTAATAAAAACCTACAGAACAGTTGCACATACATGTTTACACACTGGTGTGTATGCAAAAAGTTGTATTCATGCAAACACATCCTCGTGCAGACAGCAACCTCCTACATGAAGATGAACACGCACACACTCTTTCATGCATGCACATACACACACATATGCCATGAAATACCCACGTGAACCCGCACTAACCTGGAGGAAAGCTGCACACGGCGAAGCCGCAATGTCTGATGGAGCAGATGGAGGCAATTCCCTGCGTTCCCTGAAACAGAATAAATAAATCATTATTACATCTGGACAGATAACAGATCTGAGGAACCAGCTGAAAGGAACGTCGCATATGTTAATTCAGTTAACGTGATCGACATGAGGGGCCCGTCATCCCCACTGACTGTGTTGTTTTTGGAGCTAATCGTTGCAGCTAATCAGTGAGTAAACACGGCTGCTTTGGTTTGTTTCAGTCCTGGAAATGTATTCTAGTTTATTGTGATTAAACATTATAAAGATGAGTAAAATCCGCCATATTCAGCATGTTTTCCTGCCTAATTCTTAGTTTTAAATGGTGAATTTGGAGCTAGGGATTGGGTTTGGAGTTCAGATTAGAATTAGGCCTGTCTGTGTAGATGAATGTGTGTGTTAGTCTGTGTATGCGGGTGTCAGGACAGCTGTCAGATCACTTCGCTGATTGGCCAATATGACAGGCATCAAAAAGCGCCGTGGGAGGAGAAAGGAGGAGGCGGGCTGCCCAGCTGTCAATCACTGCCAGTCACAAGTCCAGTTCAGCCAACAAAGCATCACCTGAGCCCCCAACACACACAGACACACACACACACAACCATATAAAGCCCACATGTACAAACATAATCCATAAATCTCCATGCATACATCCTGAAACACACAACGCCACATTCACATAAAAAAAAGCCACCTTCTTCTGCTCTGCACACACACTGACTGACTCTATATCATTCTCACACACACACAGTCGTCAGTCTTAACACAGACAGGCATTCACTTTGACAGAGTAATTATGACGTCCCACTCTGAAGGAGCCCTGGGCTGAAAGGTGAGAGTTATCGATCCTGAGCAGGAGGAAATTTATCAATGTCCAAACGCTCAGCTCTGACAGGAACCCAATCCACTTAGAGCGCAATGTTCAAACTGTTCAGGTCGGCTCAGAAAACACACCTCTGCTCAGTTCAGAAGAGAAGCTGCAAGCTGGGATGAAGGCCAGGTGATGGGTCGGAGGGTAACGCTAGATCACCAGACAATTACGCAAGAGTCACTATGGGGTTTTAATTTGTCGTCAATAAGTGCTTCAAATTAAACTACAAAAAACACTGTTTATCGCTGTCCTCTAAAATGACAAATGGAAGCATGCTCTGATCAAACACCACTATTGACAGGACAACATCATCATAATTCAACAACTGTGCCTTCCAAACCAACACAGCTAACTCACTGTTGAACAATTAATCTGTTTAATGACGTGACAATGCTGGGGTTTGGGTACGGTTACATTTAGGACAAGCAGGAACCTCCAGGGCTGAAATAAGTGCTAAAACTGGAGTTCCCTAAATGGCCACTTGAGGCTGGCTCCAAATGTGAGTCAATCCCCACAGACCTCCATGTTAAAATGCCCAACTTTTCAGCGCAAATAATCATGTTTACAGCCTGATGAAAAAAAAATAAAGTTTTGGTCTCTATCGCTAATTTTCCCATTTATGGCAACTGTACGGGGGGGTTGAATTGTGAACTCCCCTGTTAACATTTTATAAAGGCTTTAAGTTACGCAGTTATTTACAGACATGACAGGATGCCTGCCATGGTTTCTCACTATCTTGTCCACAGCTCCATCCATCAAATATGGACACTTCTGGCTCCAAAAAAACACAAGATGTCAGCAGCCAAAATGCCAAACTTGAGGCTTTCAAATCGGAGTCGGCAAACCAGTAGGTGACATCATGGTATTATTTTATACAGTCTATTGTTTAGGCAGAAAAACCACTTGGTTAGGTTTGGGGAAAGATTATGGATGGGTTAATATAGCCTAAGCATTTAAGCATTTTAGTAAAGGTTTTAGAACAATCCTGGTCATATTTAACAACACGTTGTCTACTGACCAAAAATGAAAAAAATGAACTCTTCTGTATTATAGTTTCAAGTTTTGTTGCCCCATCCACCCATCCCGTCGTCCTCCCTATGTGGACTTTGGCTCTTTATTACCGTGATCTGACTCTCTTTTTTGCTAACATCGTGAGAACTACGGCTGCATGTGTTCTGCTGCTAATTCCAAACATATGTATACAAAGACACACATACAAATCAGTGCAGAATTACTTCAATTAGAGAAAAACTGGTATCTCATTTGGTCTCGGTAATGAGAAGTATCATTCTGACATCTATTGAGAGGCAACCTGTTTTAGGAGGAAAATAGTGGAAAAGCAGGTCAAAGGTGAAAAGTTGAGTGCCAGTAATAGTGTGTTGTGTTGTAGCACACAAGCAAGTCTTACTCTTGTCTAAAAGATTTTAAGCGTCATGGCTATATATTAGGCTGATTTCGACAATGTGAAAAAGGCTGAGATTTCAAGACAAGACTCCATTAGCGAGACCTACACACAAAACAGACTAGAACAAGCAAAACATACAGAAAAGCATTTAATTTCTCTATAGGGCCCATTCTATGATGTTGTAAGACCCTCATTATAACAGTCTGAGCCTGGTAGTGGTAAAAAGAAGCACTTTTAATAGACATAAGTTGGGTTGTAGTTGCCAGGTTAGCAATCTAGCAGCTCGCAAACACACACAGACACACTGCAGTATATAGCGCTCACAAAACTTTTAATAATAAAATGACACTCTTTGTTGTGCTTCACAGTTGGCGAAGTAATAACCCGTGCAGCATTCTTGCACACTCAGTATGTGAAGCTATTGCATCGTACATCGTTGCCTGCAATTCAGTAGGTGCTGTCATACATCAAATTTGATGTCGTACCCAAGTTTATTAGATCCATGTCACACAGTGTAGCTTGCACTAAATTTATAAGATTGCTAAAATCTGGGAGTCTGTAGGAGGCTTAACACAATTGTTTTCAAGGAAGTGTAGTTTCATTATTGATTTGGATTTTCAGGCTGTTCCTGTTGTACCACCCAGCCTCAGCTTATTGTGTTCAGAAAGTGGAATGTTTGCCGTTATATGTAAATTACCAAGGGAGTGATGTTTGTGTAATTACATCAATCACAGATTACGCTTCTATTTTAATTGAATGAATTTTCAATCATTTGTTTCCTCTCTGTGTGTTGCCCACAGTCTGAGCTCCGGCTCTGCTGTGACTGGTGTTGTACTGAAAGCTTGTGTATTAATATAATAATATAAATAATAAATATAAATAATAAATAAATAATATAAATATAATAATAAATAATATAAATATAAATAATATTTAGAGTGCTTTAAGAAACTCCCTGCACTCGTGTTGGTTGGAGTCGCTAACATTTATCTTTGACTGACAGATCAAGGCATTAAAGCGTGGCTTACCACAGCTTGAGAAGCAAACATTTTGATATCGAGCTTGTAACAGACTGGAATTCTTACTACAGGAGTACTCTCGCCTTATTTTAGAAACCAGAGAGCGTACTGTACCTCAACGAAACACACAAGCAATGGCCCAGAGTTTTAGGGTACATGTTTTAGGGGACATCTGACATAAATCTAAATATGAAAAAGATGCAGGTTATACAGGGGACCTCACAGAGTTGGGTTTGAGTCCTGTGTGAAGCCTCTTTCCCACTGCACAAAAAACCCACTAACACCCAATGGCATCTGGCTTTGTATGTAATGGGAAAGGTTACAATTGGCATGCATTTCTGGGACAAATAACACTGCAGTGGACATGGGTATTTACTGACTCCGGCTCCGATCAGCATTGATGGAAATACAAGACCCACTAATTTTAGCCCCTTTACCGACGAAATGTAATGATGCGCCACCACAAAATACTGTGCATCTCCGCCTATTGATCACGTTTGAAAGAGAGAATGAATAAGTAAGAGATTAATACAAATAAGTAACCACTATAACATTTTCACTGGCCTCCATGCTGCTGTCTGCTGTTTACTAACCTGTTTTTGGCATGTCTTTGACGTTGAATGTGACACACCGAGTTTTCCTTTGTTTAAAAAACCTGCATACACATGCTAACTTTGGTGGAAAAGGGGTGAGTCAACATTTGCTTGTTATTTCTAGACTTGATTGACCTATTATTTTCACTTTTTAGGATATATATAAAGCTGACGAATATGCACTATATACTTAAATTTTAGCAGAACAGCTGAATAGACCTGTTCGTGTTAACATCATATTGCCCAAGAATATACACCTGGGTGTAAATAGCCACATTAGCTATTTACACCCAGATGCAAATTGTACTATTGGCTAAAGACACCTGGGTGCTGAAATCATCTGCCTACAATAAAAACTTATTCAAATTTGCATTTATACCTTATTAATTCTAACTCTTAACTCAAGCCCTACAACATTACTTTGTCTTCAACTTTGTCTAGAAAGGGATGGCAAACTTTTTTAACTTGCTGTTATGGCATTGTGTATTTTCAAGATATAGTAAGTAATACATCACAAGCTTTATGTTACTTACATTATGAACTCTATAAATGGACAGTGAGGACTGAATAACACAGACAAGGATAGATGTTTTACACTGCAGATATTACAGCTAAAAGGGTAGAGAGATGGCATGATAACAGCGTATGGGGATATCTCGAATTTGGTGTGTAAAAAAATGCAAAATGACCTGTAGTTTTCTGAATGCTAACAAATGCTCAAAGTCTCTATACTGATTAGGGATGCACCGATTTATCAGCTTAAAGGGATAGTGCACCCAAAAATGAAAATTCAGCCATTATCTACTCACCCATATGCCGACGGAGGCTCAGGTGAAGTTTTAGAGTCCTCACATCCCTTGCGGGGATTGGCGGGTGGCGCAGCTAGCACACCTAATGGCAGACGGGTGAATAGATAATGACTGAATTTTCATTTTTGGGTGCACTATCCCTTTAACGTTGGTATCGGGCAATATTTGCCTTGTTGACTGCCATGGTTGGTTGGCAAATAAGATGCCATTCACCTGGGAACAATAGGAAATCCCTTTGAAATGAACAGAGATCTTGCCAAGGACTCCTTCGAGAGGGCACGGTAAACTCTTGACGCATCAAAGGACACACCCTATTGTTGCCCTGATATTGCTACATCGTGAACAATCAATCAGTGTTGACACTGGCAGGAGGAGAGCTACTTAACGTTAGATGTTAGCAGCCGCCAGCAGCAGCTAACAGCTCATGGAAGTTGCATTGAGTAAATTATAACATTCTCATGATGTGTTTAATGTCATCTTGTAAAACGTAGTTTTTGGCGAGAGTTTTTATAGCAATATAAAATGGATATTATAAAGGGAATATTCATATCTTATATGTAGTACAAAGGCCTCTGAAGTGGTTATTTTTTAAAGATGTTTTTCATGTTAAAGATTATATAAATGGTTATTTCATGAATTTGTATGCTTAGATTTGTGGTCATTTGAAGATAGTGTAATGCAGGGCTTAATTAGGCCACTTTAAAACAGTTCACTTATTTTTTAATCGTGTAAATTTCGTCTTTTCCCTGGCTCAAAAGAGGTAACAAATAACAATGAAAAGAAAATAAACAACGATATAAAAACATCAGCATGGGTGTCGGCTATCAGCCAAATTATTATCTTAAACATCAGTATCCGTATCAGTCCAGAATTTCAAAAATTGGTGTACCCTAATACAGATAAAGATCAGGTGTTGTGATACATAGCTCTAGAATGGCTTCTACAGGTGTAAATAAGGAAATAAACCCAAGGAACACTTTATTCATCCTGAGTGACTGCAGTAATTTGCAGTGGTAATCGACACAATTAAAGAAATGCAATAATGTAGACTCAGTGGTGGAATGTTTTGTCTTCCTAGCAACATGTTGATTGCTGCTTTGATTTCACGGAAACACTACAGGAAATGTTGGACCTACTACTTCAGATTTATCATGACAATAAGTAAATATAAAATGTTCCTAATGTACCGACTCATGTATCTTTTATTTCCTGTGCTGTATACATGCAGATTAGAGATGCCATATTTTCGCACCACATCAGAAAGGATTAAAATGGTCTATTTATTTCCTTGAAACCATTTTAGCAATTTTCTGGATCATAAAGAAACAGATCGCTCCGACGATTTATAGCAGCTTGGTCAATATTTCTGTCAGAAGACTGCTTTCAAAATGAGATTGTCATGAGAAAGGCCCGTTGACTGAAACGTCAGCAAAAAAGTGTGGTGAAAAATACTATCCATTAGGGACGTTTGTGTGTGTATGTGTGTGTGAACAATCTTTATAAAGTTTGGATCCTATGCACCACGAGGGAAAACACACAGTGTGTCTCTGTATGTGTGTCTGTGTGCGTTATTTGTCTTCCCACTCATCAACTCCACCATCATACTAACCGAGCACCTGTGGACATCTGCCTACAGCCCGAGGCCATGTCCACACCTTCATTTTTCTCAGACAATGAGTGGAATCATTTCCCCTCACACAGACCTCTCCATCATTATTGACACAGAATTATTGATCAGGACCTCGGCCGGTAAATTACAACCTATTAGTCAAACTCTTTCCCCCAGTTTTGAAACGACCAGAGAGCAAAAAAGGTTTGATGGAGTGAGATTATGGAGAAGCTCTGCGTTCTGCTGGGCGGTTTACGTCGCTGAGTGCTATTATATATTCTGGAAATTCCTGTTTTTCTCCTGTTGAGGAGATTTATTAGGTGAATGCAGATTAAACAGCAGACAAACATGCACTCGCCTGGCCCATTCCTCAAGGTGCCGCTGCCACTGAATCAACATTAGTTCAAGGAAGCCGAGGTTCCAGGTGAAATCTACAACATTGAAGTTAGAGAGCACACAAGCTGCCTCACTTAATTTTTTCTCTTTTTTTTTTTTGATGTTTTGCCCAAGGCCTATCCTACTAAAGAGAAGTAATTTGGCTTATCTTATCCCAGAGACCTAGCAGCTGCTTTTTATTCTTTTTTGTGAGGTCTTTTTTCTCATTTAGTCCAACAAAGATTGTCCTCATAGATTGACCTTCTCTGTGCCTGCAGGCCGTTGCCCTCATGCCAGTAACTAGATAACACACTCTATCAGAGATTTGAGAAAATCATTGGGAAAGCAGTGGGGCTGATAGTGGCATCAATCCTAACCTGACACCAGGCTGGGTCAACCATTTATCTCTCCACACCGCCTCTGGTCACAACAGCGGCCATCTTGCTCTGCTACATCCTTCTTTAATAACCTTGGCCACGTCTCTTTGCAGACTGAGAGGATAAGGCGCCATGGCACTCCTCGCGCCTCGCCTGATTGCCGCCGTTTTTGTTTGCATCTTACCCGTGGAAAATCATGTTCAAACACATTTACTGTGTGTCTCAGATCGACAAGATTCTCCTACACAAGCAAACACACACACAAGATGTGTCTAACAAGAGGGCCAAAGCTCACAAACTCGTTAGCGTAGGAGTTAATGGTGACTCCACTGTCATTAATTCCCCATGGTGTTTGACTTAAATGCTTCTATATTGGTGGAGTGAGAGATTCCCAGAGGCCTCCTAGCGCTGAGATCATTGTTTTTCACTTACTAACAATGAACTTATGATCAGAGCGCTGCAAGGCTTTTAAAAAATGCCCCGCAGGATCATTACAGACCCTGTGTATGTGTCTGTGTGTGCGTGTGTGTGTGTGATGCCAATGAGGCCGGCAGAGCAGCAGTGTGTCCGAGGCTCATCTCAGTGCTCTGTGGTGCAGCCAGGATGAGAGGGGAGGTTAAATGGGGCGTCATCAATCTCAATGAAGTGCAATTATTTTCTCACTTATTAATCATTGCAGGCTAATAGCTAGTGGCAAAGCTGGGCCCGCCATTTGTCAAACTTAGCAGATTTCTGTAATTTTGTTTCCCCGTTTCCCTCTAATGTTTGTGTAGACTTTGGCAGATATCTATGGAGGGCTGCAATAAGTCTGTGCCTCCAAGTATCTATCTCCTACCTGCACGGCAGAACTAACTGAACTTCTCGCTGTTTCTCCATGTGAGTGATTCTCTCCATTTCAGAGCTGAGTGACTATTTCATGGTCTGTGGCAGAGCAGAATGGAAAGCTTTATTTGCAGGGTGCAGCATGGACGGCCTATTGATGGTTAACTACGCTCAAACCCTAACAAACTTCACCCATTACTCTGGACTGTTGCTTGTTTGTGAGTAATGCTACTATAAGATGCACGTGCATTTACATTTCATTAGACACTGTACATATGCTGAGGCAAGAGAACCAATACATTTAGACTGAGTAACAGCACTGCTATTTGGCACTGTACATTTATAAGAAAGGTCATTAGCTGCACTTTAATCTAACAAATTGCAGCTGGAACAACACCTAATCAGGTAATACTGATGTCACAGTGACCACACCCTGGAGTACACCTCTACATTAGAGTCAGCCTGCTCTCATGCACTGTTCATAGGTATACCTACGAAGAGTAATACACCAGAATTAGTATAAAACACACAATCATGAGCCAGTATTTAATGTACAACCCATGTAATCGGGAAGGATGCAATCTTGTGGCAAACACGCTAACAGGAGTAAAGAAGGAAGTAGTATAAAGAGCAAAAGTCCACAAAAGAAAGGCAAACTGGGGTGGTGGATGGCTCAGACAAACAGGACTTTCCCCCAGGAGACCAGTGTTTGTGTCCCTTGTGAAACCAAGTGAACTTTGAGTTATTTTAACTTATACAACAGTTAGTTCCGGCCCTGCAATCTGATTGGTAGAGAGACAGTAAAACCGTGACGATATTGGAGTACAACATCACGGTTATTTCACTGTGTATGTATCACTCCGCCTCACAGCTGATTGCAATCGACAATCAAATCAAAACTGACGGTTAGTGTCAGTTAGGTCAGCAGTTGCGTTGTAGGCTAATTAATTCATCCACTGTCAAACAGCCAAAAATATGGATTTATTTCCTAAAATAAGTTTTGAATTGAACTATGAATGGTCATCAGAGGAAGATGAGGGAGAGGAGAAGCTGAATCCATCTGAGCACACATCCAGGTTTGTCAGTGTTTCATCAGCGGAGCTCAATGACTTGGAGAAAAGCAACATACTGTCAGATCAGAAGGCAGAGTCGGCTGTGCCTGTGAAGCGACAGTCCACCATGTAGTCACCAGAGACTTATTTCACCGGCTGCACAATTAATGGAAACGTGCAGATAAATGTGTATAAAGAGTAAGTGCCTGGCGCACCATGTCTGCGTTACATAGCAACGGTGACAGCGGAGTCCTGAGGGAACTATTTTTGTTGGCGGAAAACAAATAAAATGCTTAAATTAATCTATTTTGTCCTCATTTTTCAACATTTCTTAATCAGCCTTGCTTATTTAACGGTTGAACTGTTGTATAAAAGCAATATCACACTCGAGCTCGTGATGTTGTACTGTGATATCGTCACGGCTGTGATTCGGTCGTAGGCACGAGGCCGCAGGCCGAGTACCGAAGACAGTCACAGCCGTACTGATATCACAGTACAATATCACTCCCTCTCGTGTGATATTGCTTAAGTACGTCATCAGCATGTTTCTTTTTTTTTTTTTGGGGGGGGGGGATTTTTGCCTTTAATGTAGTGTGAAGTGACAGTGTGAAATGGGGAGACAGACAGAGTGGGGTGGCGACATGCAGCAAAGGGTTGCAAACCGGAGTCGAGCTCGCGACCGCTGCAGCAAGGCATCGCTTCTATACATAGGGCGCCGGCACTATCCACTACGCTACCAACGCCCCCATCAGCATGTTTCTGGTCTTAAACCTAACCTATGTAACTTTACTTGCTTTAACCTAACCTGGCTAGGTAACGTTACGTAAAATACGTAATTTCATGTTGAGTAAGTAACGTGACAACGCCAATTATGGGGTGCTAATTTGTTAGATATCATATGAACAGTTTTATGATGACATGTTGCTGGAGTTGAGCAAAACCAGGATTTTTAACTGCCGTTACACTGCTCTTTAAACAAACACTAATAAATATTTTTATGGGATCAACAGATCAGTGACTGTGTAATGTGAAAGGTTCATAGTGACGAACCCACAGAGAATGACACTTTGACTTCTGTTGCTCCTCTTAGCTCAGTGGAGCTTTTCAGCATCTTTCAGCTCATTGTGTTAGACTAACGACCCACCACATTCATTAGACACTTCCATCTGATTAACCCACTGTACTTAACACTATTTGTCGAGCACCAAACAGCAAAGATAAAGGCAGGGACTAGCTTTTGAACATTTAGCAGCTATAGAGCCACATATATCAGCTTGTTCTTGTTCTAAGGGCATCACATACAACCACTTTGTCACGCCCCTCAGCTTGTTACATCAACACCAAAGGCAGGCTTTGGCGTCTTTATGAGACCCATCAGGCTTTCAACTAACTCCAATGTAAACCCATCCATGGCAACGCTTGACACTCAGAGCAACTGAGTAGTTGTATAAAGAGAGAGCAAGTCTATGTATGGCAGGTAGGAGGGTGAGCGGGACAGCGTGAAACCAAAAGTCAGTGTTGTTTTTATGTGACGTTACACAATTGATGCATGGTTGTCGCACGCAGACGTCACTAACATAATGTAATTATGTCACGTTATCTAACAAATGTGCTTGTTTAAACCTAACCAAGTCATTTTGTTGCCTAAAACTAACCATGTTTTTCAGCTGTTTGGGCTGTGCATCGCAAACACATTCTCTTTATAAGATGTTAATACGACAATATTACATTTACAGCTTGTTTGTTTGTGCCCAAATGGCAAAAAATATCTATAAATACAACTTTGGAAAAAAAAATGTTAAAACTGTTTACAACACATTTTAATAAACCAAATTATTAGAAGTGGAAACTAAAGTTAACAAACCAAAAATGTTGATTAAACCTTATGGACGTAGACATGATCAGTAAGTTTCAATGTTGAGAACTACAGCTGCTGAATTCACCCACAATTGACACAGAATTTACAAATGAACTGATTTAAGGTGGAGACTATTTTTCATTTTTCTCAGCACCATTATCTTTAGCTTCCATTCTCCGTTATCAGCCTACATCACAGAACTTAAAGCTCGGTGACTGGATGTTTCTTCCTGAAATGAATACTGGGAGTTAAAATTAACGTCTACCTTAAACTTTTGCAATTATGCACACTAGCTTGTACCTTCCACAGTTCTAAAAAAATGTATACTGATGATTCAACCAGGAGTTTCATGCTGATTCAAGTGTTATAAGTGCTCATGTAACACTGTCTATGGGAACAATGAATGGGACTTTTATGTTCAACGTTTAATATGAATTGAAAAATATACATCATAACTAAAGCAGTTTTTCCTTTATCTTTATATTTTAGTCATTTATTTGCTTGTTCGGTTATGAATATTGAATTTTAGAGAAACACTAACATTCAGAGGTCACATGATGACAACTGAGCTATTGCCACGACAGCTGAGCAAACTCGATCTGGTGGGGAAGGAATTATCAGTGGTATAATGTACTTTTTTTTTTTTTCAACAATATCTTTATTGAATTTTCCAAATTTAGAAAACAAAACAAAACAAAACAAAAGGCCGACAAAGTGACACAAATGAGACAGTGTGTTAACATACAGGTCCTTGTATAATGTACATTTACTCAAGTACAAATATTAGAGACCATACACAACTTGGGAACTTCCAATTTCTGTTTTTTCCAATTTCTGTTACCTTCTTCACTACATTTGAGAGGCAAACACTGTACTTTATATTGTAGTACGTGTACCTGAAAAGCTATATAGTGTTGTTATACATATATATATATAACTATATAGCCTATAGTTATAGGCTAGTTATTTGTCAATCCAACTTGGCCTGACAAAATATAACCTCAAACATCTTAACTAGAGACCATCTTGTGATGGGATCTACTCCAACTGCAATACAGTGATTCATGACATAAAATGAATGTGGGCCAGGGGCATGAAGTGGAGAGGAGTCGATGGCCTCTTCCCCACTTCCTTACACCCCTACTTCCTGCCCCCTTGCTCGGGCCACATGCTTCTTTAAACACGGCCTTCATTGTGATCTCTATTACACACCTGTAAAGTTTTGTGAGTGCATCTCACACAGTTGTGACAACTGTGTGAGATGCAGCCCTTGCTGTTATGAGCTGAAATAGTGCATCACAAAAATAATCTAAGTATATAACTTAGGGTTATGTTATGTTAGTTGATTTATATTTTACATGCAAGCTGAATCATCATCAGCCAACACAGTGTTGAAGAATAAACTACTAACGACTTGTAAAATAGTTTGAAATACATGTTAATGCATCTCATAATATTTAAATTTAGAATATAATATTACACTGACAGTGGACATTAAGTACCTTTACTTTTGATACTTTAGGTACAATTTGATGATAAGACTTACATACTATAATATGGAAATATTGATTTAACAAAAATATGGATACAACAAAAGATCATTTTAATTTAAGCACAGGTCACTGCACCTTGTCAGTAGTCTTTGCATTCTGTAATACCTTGCATATGAAAAAGCTCTGGATCACAGCTTCAGGAGAAACTTTTCCGCCTGCAGCTACAAACTTTCTGGGGCTCGACTGCAGGATGCGGAGGCTCAGCAGCTCAGAGGCTCTGTGTGCCAGATGTGTCAGGCAGCGTTGGCTGCAAGAGGCAAGACAACTGGTTGCGTTCATAGCTATTGTTACCCTTTTCTATTGTTTGGTTTTCCTGACGTCTTAATAGTTTCTTATAAATTAAATAAATACTAAAATTTTCATCTATTAGCAACATTTCTTTTCATCAGTACATGTATATGTCAGACAAATGTGTGTGTGTGTGTGTGTGTGTGTGTGTGTGAATGAGAAAGAAGGAATGATGTGAATAAGATTTAGATTTTCATATAAAAATGTAAATATTCATTGTATTCAATAATGTGTAATTTGACTCACAATAATGTAACCTCAGCGTTCACAGTACTTGATTTGAGTGCCAATAAGAAGACACAGTGATGCATAAACAGTATGGGTGTGATTATCTGTAATTTGCCCACAGCTAAATAATGAAGAGCAGACAGATGTGTTTAAAGGCAGTGAAATAACACAGCCCTGTGGATGTGTTTGGTTTGGCAGCCTTGTCATCGAGAGCTGTTGGTAACTGTGTGAAATATATGGATGAATGTGTGGTCACTGTGGGACATCTAGTGGCAACAAAGGGGAATGACACTCTGCTGTAATTATGTATTTGATCTAGTGAATGGCTTGTGGTCGAATAAATTGAATAAATTGTGTTCTAAAACACCATCCTGTTTTATGTCTAACTGCTGACACTGAGCAGCTGCAGCACCACTGAGATCAGTTCCCTCAACACTAAATCTGACATTTTATTACCTCAATTTGTCTTACCCCAAATACAGACAAGATGAGTTAACGTTTGTCAATTAAAGCAACAAAGACAGAAGAATTATTGTGGACCTAATTTATCAAATTTAATGTTAATGTCATCAACAAATCTGGAGATTTCACTGAAGCACAGTCATGGTGAAGCCCTGCTTTGGCAATGAATATTGTTTATCATATACACTTGCCATGTTGTGCTATGTAGCAGCTGTATCCAGTATAATGTAGCATTTTATATATATATGCTATGTATTTGTATTGAAGTTTTCAAATTACAACAAAAACCACCTATCTAAACCACTGAATGAATGGGCAAATACCTAAAAATATGGTAATAAAACAGAGTTGAATATACAAATGTTTCAGCAATTACAAGGCAGATATTGGACTAAGTCATTGCTTGCAAGTCACAAGAAGGTCTCAAATCTTTGCACTCAAGTCACAGGTCAAAACAGGCAAGTCCTGAGTCAAGTCTCAGGTCAAGACTGGTAAGTTCTGAGTTAAGTCCCAAGTCCTAAACTTTGATTTTGAGTCCTAATCAAGTCATGATGTGTTCTCCACCAAATTTATTTCCATTTTAACAACATAGTCACAATATTTAAAATTTACAAAAAACATGAATGCCAATTCAAAGTTTGTATTTATTCATTAAAACAAGTTTGTTTTAAGTTTTTGCATCTCCATCTGTAATAACTGACCTGCACATTTTACACACTGCAGTACGTTTTTTTGTTGACCATCATGTAGTTTTTGTACAGTAATGAAATTATCTTTGGTATCATTTATTTCCAACTGCCACTTGGTAACGTAACATTAGGGCTTAATCTTTCTCTCCTGCAACTTGACTGGATGCTGAAATCTTGAAAATCACATGGGCACACTTGCTGTCCTGCACAGACCCCCGTCTTTGGCTTTACTGATCAGTAACAGCACTTTGTTTCAGAAGCTCCTCCATTTATTTTCCAAAACTGCCAGATTTCCTTTGGTAATGTTAGTTTAGTTAGTTAGTTAGTTAGTTAGTTAGTTTTAGTTTATTTATATATACAGTACAGGCCAAAAGTTTGGACACACCTTCTCATTCAATGCGTTTTCTTTATTTTCATGACTATTTACATTGTAGATTCTCACTGAAGGTATCAAAACTATGAATGAACACATGTGGAGTTATGTACTTAACAAAAAAAGGTGAAATAACTGAAAACATGTTTTATATTCTAGTTTCTTCAAAATAGCCACCCTTTGCTCTGATTACTGCTTTGCACACTCTTGGCATTCTCTCCATGAGCTTCAAGAGGTAGTCACCTGAAATGGTTTCCACTTCACAGGTGTGCCTTATCAGGGTTAATTAGTGGAATTTCTTGCTTTATCAATGGGGTTGGGACCATCAGTTGTGTTGTGCAGAAGTCAGGTTAATACACAGCCGACAGCCCTATTGGACAACTGTTAAAATTCATATTATGGCAAGAACCAATCAGCTAACTAAAGAAAAACAAGTGGCCATCATTACTTTAAGAAATGAAGGTCAGTCAGTCCGGAAAATTGCAAAAACTTTAAATGTGTCCCCAAGTGGAGTCGCAGAAAACCATCAAGCGCTACAACGAAACTGGCACACGTGAGGACCGACCCAGGAAAGGAAGACCAAGAGTCACCTCTGCTTCTGAGGATAAGTTCATCCGAGTCACCAGCCTCAGAAATCGCAAGTTAACAGCAGCTCAGATCAGAGACCAGATGAATGCCACACAGAGTTCTAGCAGCAGACCCATCTCTAGAACAACTGTTAAGAGGAGACTGCGCGAATCAGGCCTTCATGGTCAAATAGCTGCTAGGAAACCACTGCTAAGGAGAGGCAACAAGCAGAAGAGATTTGTTTGGGCCAAGAAACACAAGGAATGGACATTAGACCAGTGGAAATCTGTGCTTTGGTCTGATGAGTCCAAATTTGAGATCTTTGGTTCCAACCGCCGTGTCTTTGTGAGACGCAGAAAAGGTGAACGGATGGATTCCCACTGTGAAGCATGGAGGAGGAGGTGTGATGGTGTGGGGGTGTTTTGCTGGTGACACTGTTGGGGATTTATTCAAAATTGAAGGCACACTGAACCAGCATGGCTACCACAGCATCCTGCAGCGACATGCCATCCCATCCGGTTTGCGTTTAGTTGGACGATCAATTATTTTTCAACAGGACAATGACCCCAAACACACCTCCAGGCTGTGTAAGGGCTATTTGACCAAGAAGGAGAGTGATGGAGTGCTGCGGCAGATGACCTGGCCTCCACAGTCACCGGACCTGAACCCAATCGAGATGGTTTGGGGTGAGCTGGACCGCAGAGTGAAGGCAAAGGGGCCAACAAGTGCTAAACACCTCTGGGAACTCCTTCAAGACTGTTGGAAAACCATTTCAGGTGACTACCTCTTGAAGCTCATGGAGAGAATGCCAAGAGTGTGCAAAGCAGTAATCAGAGCAAAGGGTGGCTATTTTGAAGAAACTAGAATATAAAACATGTTTTCAGTTATTTCACCTTTTTTTGTTAAGTACATAACTCCACATGTGTTCATTCATAGTTTTGATGCCTTCAGTGAGAATCTACAATGTAAATAGTCATGAAAATAAAGAAAACGCATTGAATGAGAAGGTGTGTCCAAACTTTTGGCCTGTACTGTATGTATGTATCCTGAATATATTGGTTCACATTTTTAAGAACCTCCTTCCAAAAACTTTTGACCACATTACATTTCTATAGCTAGTAAGCTGCTGTGTATTGATAGCTCCATGTGCATTAATGCAGTAAGGTTACTCCACACTCAGGAGCCACTGTGGTTCATAGCAGCAACAGGTGAATGAATACAATGAACAAACTTTTGCTTTTGGCAATTCCCAGTGAATTTGTAAACTTATCCGGCAATGAGGAATTCCCCAGTGTTAACTCTTAATAAATGTATACTTTGAATAAAAATGTAGACTCTTGTTAGCATAAGTGAGCACATGAATGTTGATTGCGGTCAGTTAGTGATTAGTAGCCTACATTTTAACAGGGTGAACGGACCCGGTTCGTTTCACTGAAAACCAAATTAACAAAGTCTTTCAGAGTAATGTTAATAAAGCCTCTGAACTAGCTGCTGAGTTAGTTAGCATGGCGCATCAAAATATAACATTAAATTATTTCTGCCTTTCTCAACATGCTAAACGTCGTTAGCTCGGTTAGATTCTCAACAGTTTAGCCGTTAAGTCCAATTAACACAAACCGTGAGTACCAACAAATAATTCATTCACATTTACCAGTATGCTAACACCAGTGAGAAAATAGCGCTAACGTCTTACCTTTGAAGCCGCTATAAAGTCCGAATATGTGTCCATTCCTCGGTTAAATGCATTCCCTCAGTCTGTCAGGGTCCACTGACCAAAAATATCGGAGGGTTTTTCATATCAACTTAAACTAATTTGTGAATATTGTCAGGTCAAGTCCATTGCTAACCGTGTATGCTCACTTTGTTTGTCAAACGGACCGCAGTTCTTCCGGCACCATGTTTTAGGGTACGCTTGTTTCTGTTACCTCGTTGGCAACAGGACAGAAGCGCCCCCATCTTCTCTGTGTATTTGTCACTCCGGGACAGCCCTGTGAATGCAGCATGCGCTCCCAGTTTAATGTGTGTCTCAATCTATAAAGTGAGGTATCTTGGTTAATATTTGAAGAACAAAAACAACACTGATATCATAAGAAAACTGTGACTCTCCTCTTTCCAACAGTGTCTGGGTCCGGACACAGATGGAGAGACATGGCAGGTTAACAATGGGGACAAAATCTGGTCATTTTGATTACTGATTGTAATTATTTTGCTCTTAAAATGTGTCGTTGTCGTGATGATGAAATTCTATACACTACACATTCTGACTTTTTGGCTGTGCCTGCATATCTTTTGTGATTACATGAATATCACACTGTTTCCTTGTTTTAATCTCTTATGTGTTTTATCCACTGTTTATAGTCCCATAGCTTATCTTCTATCTGAAATTGTGCAAATAAATAAAGTACAGTATAGTAACCCCAAAGATGTGCTGCTTCATGTAGTCAAAAAACAATGCTTTTTTTTATATTGTAGTATTCGTATCTTTTTGTATCCTTAAGTGCAAACAAACAGGAAATTTGTTTGATATCCGGTCTGGGTATAACATTTAGGATTATATTTGATTCATATATTTGCAGATGTTTTTAAAACAAAAAATATATATATACAACAGTGCAGAAGAATTGATTGAATCCTGGTGGAGAAACTGTAAAACAAATACATCCTTAAACATGACAAAGTAATGGAAAATAATTATACTTTCCCAACACAGAAATAATAAATGTCTTGTTGGTGGAAATGTAAAGTAATATATTTTGCGTGGTATGTATGTGGTGCTTTTATGTGTCTTCACCCAGTTCTAATAGTAATCTCTTACACCTAATTACACCCAAGTAGTTGTGGCCTGGGTGATGTAGACCCTCTCCCATTGAGGAAAGGTTGGGGAAAAACATCACCTAAACTCTTAGTGGTTTAACACTAGCCTCAGCTGTGAAATAGACTGTGAAATAGTGCTTCTCACTGAAAAAAGCAGAAGATGCTTTCAGGCAAAAAGAATATTGTATTATATTCCATGTGCAAAAGGTGAGAAATTGTGAGGAAATTTTTCACACCTGCCCACAAATGGTGTGTTGACTAAATTCTCTGGCCCTGAGAGAGGAAATCACTCTCTCTTCTAAACAAAAACCATACTGTGTGCTGTATGTGTTATATGTGACATTAGTCAATCAAGAATAAAAGTTTTATTTCCCATGTGTGATCTGTGACCCTTCATCCTCATATGAAGACATTACCTATACTAAATGCTGTTTAACTTAGACCTGTTGTCCTGTTTTGGGGACACTTTATGCGCCATCTAGTGGTAGTGAGACCACAATACACCACTACATGTAAAACAAGATGACAGCCATCTCTGCCAAGTCAGTCAGTAACAAGGTAAGACACTTTTAATTGGTAGGTACTTGTTTGAGGACATTGGGACTTTATTGTTGTCTCATTTGAGAACATTGGGACTTCAATATCATCTCGTTTGAGGACACTGGGACTTTATTGTTGCACTATCACAGCATTGTACATGGGACAATTAGGTGTGACAAACAGTTTTCTGCTTGGGTATGGAGCAAGGAAAACTCACCCAGAGTTACAAAATGACTTTTAAAAATAAACCCAATGTCCTCATATGGGGACATCATTTAAAAATAGATAAATAAGCAAAACTTTCAAAGACAATTACTTCGGTTTTTTTAAATTTATCAGGTCCTACTAATACCAAAATGCTGGGAGAAACTGAAAATGCATACCAAACAAAAGCTAGGAGGATAGATCAATTAGCTTCAGTATGTTCATGTACTGGCCTGTAATATCAAGCCTTCACCACAAGAGGTCCTCCTTATGACAGGAAAGATAGACAGACAAGTGACAAACAATTATACAGAAGGTAAGAGCTTCTACATGAATTTATTAAATCTAATGTAACTTTAATATTTGTCAAACATAGTTAGAAATTCAAAGTTTGACACCTTGAAGCTGTGTTGCCTTTGCAGACTTGATGGCACTTAAAATTGTGGCCTCAAACTTTCCTCAGCTGACTGATGATCACCGCCCAAATTTACTTTGTAATCTGCATCATAAGATTAATGGACAAGACATGCAATTAGTTTACAATATTATGAAATGCTTCAAGCTCACAGCCCAGAACAGAGCTGAGATCATTATAGAGATTAATGTTCAATAAAGAAATGTTAGTCTTTCGCTCCTTTCATTTTCTGTCACCGTGTTTATCACATCAGCTGATAAATTGGCTGTTTGCCTAATTACCAGGACCACCGATCGCTCGTGTTGTTTTCCTTTCCTGTAGCACACAACTCCACATATGGCCCCGCTGTCCCCGCCCAGCTCTGGCAGGCTCCTACTGTTGTCTCTCCGCCCAGTGCGTGAGTGAGTGGAAGATAACAGTGGAAACTGGGCAGGGTCTGCCTGCGCATGAAAGTAGTCTCTGTGCGTGCGCAGTCTACTTTCTCTTCTGAGAGATGACACGCCGCTGCGAGCCTTTAACTGCGCTTAACTTCCACTCGCCGTGACATTTCTGTCCTCTGTGGGCGTTTCTGCGCGGATACCGGCGCTGGTGCTCAACTTCGGGAAGTATGTGGCTGTGTTGTGTGCGCTGAGGAGGAATGCGCGGATCTGGTGCCTTTTCCTCTTTGGTGTTTTTCTCTTTCCACGAAACAGTGTCGTGACTTAAGCCAGCCCGTTGTGTCCAACAGAGGTATCAGGTGTTTTATGTGAGCGTGCAGTCGACTGCCAACATGCATGATGATGTGTAGCTGCACCCTTGCCTCTGACAGACTGTTTACCTGTGTTGAAACGGAGGACGGTTTGCACGTCGTGCCTGTGCAGAGGCTCCATAGGTAACCGCCGTGCGTAACACTGGCTCTCCATGGAGGACTGGTGGAGGAGCCGCTCATCGCAACCCACACTTTAAGACAGTGAGTGACCCTTGAAACATGATGAGTCAAGACCAGGACGGGATATCCTTACCGGTGCCTTGCTTCGGAGTTTGTCCCAACAGAGAGAGCATCGGCGGGGAGAGCACCGGCAGTAGCAGCGGTGGAGGTGGCGGTGCCTCCGGTGTCCCTGCAGCCGGGACTTACTGGCAGGACTCGGTGATCAGCAGCGGGGGGCTTAGCCCGACCCCAGGGAGCTGTCCGATGGACGGCGGGGGGTTGCTCTCCACCGGAAAGTCGTGCAAAAGCAGGCCGGTGACGGTGGCCTATGTGGTGAACGGAGAAGCGAGCCCGCAGAATAACGCGGAGAGCATGGCCCTGCAGTGTCTGAGGGACGCCTGCGACACGGTGGGCAGCAAACTGGAGACGGTGAACTTTGGCAAACTGGACTTTGGGGAGACAACGGTGCTGGACAGCTTCTACAACGCAGGTGAGTCAAGTAGAAACTCCCAAAACTGACCCTGAATGCTTCCTGTTGTGATTGTTTACGTCAATCCTTAAATGCATTTCATAGTAATTCAATCTTTGCTCCCCCCCATAATGATTAAACCACAAGATCAATAGCCAGTCACCCCTGACACGCTGCTTCATGAAGACATGTCACAGGAATGTTTACCTCTCTGCAAACTAGTTTCAGGGGTCAAAGGTCACCCTCTGCTGGATCACCACTTTCCTGTAAACTGTTTGCCTGCAGGACAGGTTGCTCTGAGCTCCCTAAACACAACACATAGCTGATCATGTCAGGGCTTGAGGGCTGCAGCCTTCATGTCACAGTTATTTCCACCCTGCACAAGCAAAGCTGGAAGTCTTTGAGCCAAAAGAGCATCACTGGGGTTGTTTAATTTGCTCCACAAATGTGGGGACGATTGTTATATTTTCCCCCCCACGCATAGTTTCCCCGCTTCCATTGTGCGCCTCCAGTATTGTGCCGGAGTGTCATGGGTTGAGCCATGAGGCTGGACTTTCCACTGGAATCTACGGTGCAGAGAAACAAACTTGAACCCTCTGACTGAAAGCACTTTCCCCCCCACTTCTTAGTCATATTGTATGTGTAGTAGTTGGCTCCTAATCCTACTGGAAAGCTTCAGTTGTATAATAAGCGCTGAAAAAAAACTCTTTGGAAAGCAGACCTTTCAGGGATTGTGGTCAAATAGAAAGCAGCTGTAATGTACAGGGCAGGCCAGTGTGTTGAGGTGCCAGGAACAGCAGCCAGTGTTTGCGTTTCACTCACATATTTGGTATCAGGATTTGTTCAGGAGATATTGCAGAAGTAAAACTATATAACCCAGATGCCTGTAACTGCTACAGAGAAGCAGAAAGCCTTGTAAAGAAGAACACCTTTGCAAAATACCAGGACATAAGTCTCAAGGATTCAATAAGGTGTGTCATCAAACTGTAGGGAGCAACTGTGTTAAACGAAATAAATGTTTGTTCAACTATATCAGTGATGATAAAAATAAAATAACGATAAGGATTTACCTGAGAAGGACAAACATGAATGAAAATGTGAATCCTTTTCGTCTACAACAAGGACACCTATAATAAACTGCTTGTAAAAGTACTGCGTGCACAAAATACATAACACGGCAATAAAAATCAGGACTGCAGCTATTAATGTTTAAAACTTATTAATGGAGTCTTACAGTGATCCAAGTCTGCAGCTGTAAATTTCTAACACTATTAATGGAAGTGGTTTTGGTCCAGATGCCCTGCAGCTCTTTGCCAAAAGACCGTCTGATTAACTAGAGAGCCGAGCAGACTGGAGAAGGACAAACACCTGCCACAACCTGGCAACCCAAAAACTGCTCATGTGAACAGCCTGCAACTAATCTGTAGAGCTCTGTAAGGTGGAGTCATTATTTGTGACTTACACGTCTTAAAAACTTTGTTTTCCTTTAAATTTAGCCCAGTTTAGAGTGAAGCAGAAAATTAATCGGCAACTATTTTGATAAATCAGTTTATAGTTTCAGTCTTTTTTCAAGCAAAAATGTCAAATATACTCAAGTTTCCGCCTCTCGAATGTAAAGAATTTTTGGTTTTCTCTGTCATATATGATAGTACATTGAATATCTTCATGTTAAAGACTGTTTGCTGCACAAAAAGGCAATATGAAGATGTTATGTTGGGCTCTGAGGAACTGTGTTGGCCATTTTTATTCACTTCTTTTTGGTATTTGACTAACTGATTAATCAAAAAAATAGTTGGCAGGCTAATCAACAGTGAAAGTAATCATAAGGTTCAGCCCTAGCCCGGTTTTAACTGAGATGCCTCAATGTTTTTGACCTCCAAATGACTAAATCATTGCTTACTAGGATGTTTTTTATTAACCAAGAAATGAACATGCTGATGTAAAAAGCACCCGAGTGAGAAGCAGATTGCAAAAGTGATTCTTAAATTGAAAAGCTGGTAAAAAAAAAAAAATAGTGAATATAGAGCAAAATAATGCCTCTAATTGGAGTTAGATTGATGCCACAACCAGCTGATTGACACAAAAAGTTTTTTATTCACACATAAGACCGTCAGAGTCCTTCTTAATAAGAGTGTATTAGTGAAACCAGACAGTTGTGTAGTTTCTGTTCAACAAAAGACAGGCTTGTTTCTTGTCATAACATCACGTTATTAGTTGTACAAACACACGGGGCTCTCTACCGCTTTCTCTCTGTTTTGTTATTTTTTTTTTCAAATTGGGTCGTCTTCCTCTGAACTACTGTGGAATTTTCTCATAAATTCACATGGGAGGGCAGAGTCATTTTCCCAGAAACAGTCTGCCCTATCTGTTCAAACACACTCCGCTTCATCCTCTTCCTGCACCAGTGTGTATGAGAGATGAAGGCCAGACAACAAAAACTTTTAAACAATGAGCTCAGAGCCCGTCTGAAACTACGCGGGTCCCTGCTAATTTGGAACGATGAGTTTTCCAGATTCAGATACAAGCTGTTCCTGACTGTCCTTAAATGTCCTCCTCACATGATACTGTGGACAAAGACAACATTTGGCTGGGAGATGGCAGAGGCTGATTGCCAAGCCTCCAGGCCATGACAGACAGGAAATGCTAGGGCAAAAATGTAGATGCAAACTTTTGTGGACAATAAAGAGTAACCATATCTTATCATTAGGGGATTTGTTATTTACAGCGCAGCTATTGATCACAGGTTCTGCTCCTGGAGTCAGACATCAGATCTGAAGACGTATTGATCAGATGTTGTGTGAACTCAGTCTGTCTTACTCACAGTGTGATCACATATTATTGACTGAGACCAGCCAGCAGTGATGTTATGTAAAGAAGAGAGTAAATAAACTACATGCTCTGGTTTCAGTTGTAAAAAAAAGAATCATCAGCAAACAAGTCTATGTTTGGTTAACAGTAGAGCTGCAGCGTATGGTTAGTTTATTATCAATGAATCTAGTGTTTCCCACACGACCTTATTTGGACAAGCTGCCCAGGTATATTTGGCAGCCAATGTTAGCATCTCAAGTTTTTCTATCCATCTGAGAGAACAATACCATTCGCAGTCGATTAACTAGTGGACCAAGCTCCAGCCCAGTCCATAGGGACCTGGGTTGGGAACCTTAGGGTCGCCAGCGTAAGTCCCTATCCGGACTAAACATGGAACGTGAGCTGTAGCTGGAGACGTGCCAGCTTGCCTACTGGGCACTATCGAGCTGCCCCTGAGCAAGTCACCAGACCCCCAGTTGCTCAGGGCGCCTGTCCATGGGCAGCCCCCTCACCCTGATGTCTCTCCATTTAATGTATGTATAGGTCCTGTTTGTGCATGAGTGTGTATTTGTCCTCCTCAGATACAAGCTGTTCTTAACTGTCCTTAAATGTCCTCTTCACATGATACTGTGGACAAAGACAACAATTGCCTGGGAGATGGCAGAGGCTGATTGCCAAGCCTCTAGGCCACGACAGACAGGAAATGCTAGGGAAAAGTGTAGATGCAAACTTTTGCCGACAATAAAGAGTAATCTTAGGAGATTTGATATTAACAAATCCCTCCTCTGTCTGTCTGTCACAAACACATCGACAGCAGACCCGTCTGTGAATAACCCGTCCTTTCCACGCAGACTCTGAAGTTCATGTTAAAGGGAAACTGCTGATTTTCAACCAGCTCTGTGTCATCGCAGATGAATGAATGAACAGTATTAGGCTTCCTGCTGTGGCACCAGCGCTTAAATCTCCCCGCCCATGCACTGATGGAGGTTTGCGGAGTCATCAGTGATGCATTTTTGCCACCCCCACCCCCCTCCCCCATTTGCAACTGCCAAAGATAGAAGGGAAACACTGGAATCTGTTGAAAAATGTGAATCACAATTTCCAAGAGCCCAGCATGACGTCTTCTGATGTCATGTTTTGTCTGAACAACAGTCTTCAATATAAACATAATTAACTTAATATGATATGAAACATTTGAGAAGCCAGAATTAGGTAATATTTGGTGGTCATGCTTTCAAAATTACGTACTTGGCAATTCATTTTCTGCAGATTGACTAGTCTTTTATTGACCGATTATTTCAGCACTGTGTAACACTATTAAGGCCTTTAAACTCTGACCTTGCAGGTTCATTTCATGTCACGCTGCGTGGGTTTATGGCTGTATTTACACAGAAAATAAATACAGTGTGTAAGCAGTGAAGGTTATCCATCTGCAGTGCTTTGAAAATGCAACACATACAGAAAAGGAAGCATTGGGCTGATTTTATTTTATTTATAAAAATAAATGTGTATAACAATGTTGCTTCGGCAACCGTATCGTCTCATGTCATATTACAGTTGGTTGTTGCTAGATTTTTCTCTTTTCTCTCTGTTAATCTCAAAATTTAGGCAACAAAAAGCACAGTCTCACAGTGGGATCTTGAATGGATGACCAAAGAATACACCATGTTGCTCATATAATTTTCAACTGTTATCTGCCCCGATTTGAAGTTAAATGGCATTTATTTACAGATTTTTACAGTATATCTGCAGCAACAGAGTCTGACAATAACAATCAGTGAAGCGCATAACCACAAAGAATTCATTCCTGTTGCAGTGAGTTGCTGCTTCTAGTGGTCTCTAAAACAAGTTTTTTTTCTAGGTCACAAAAAAAAAGCAGCAGCTGAGATCGATACACTTGTGAGCATCTGTCATAGGTGCTGGTTCACTCCTCCGTCTGGCCTGACTCATTGTGAGTCATCGTTATCATTTATCTAGGCCTAACTGTTGAACTCCCCAAACTAACCTTTGCACAATATTGACCACACACATCCCTGAGTAAGCAGAGTGCATGATGGTTTAGTGTTGTTTTTAAATCCATCAGACTGCTTCTGTTGAACTGGCCTTATGTCAATGTGAGCTGCAGAGGGAGAAGGAGTTTGTGTTAGCTGGATTCCAGATTTCTGAATCATCATCCATCTCTTAAATTTTTGTCAGTTCAGAGGTCTTGTGAATGGCTGGAGGTACAACCAAGCCAGTCAGCTTTTGTAGAGGGGAATAATGGTGGTGATTTAATCTCATGGCGCCAGTCCCAGAATCCAAATAATTACATGTTTCCAAACAAACAAACAGGGTAACTAATGTTACCCTGATCTGATTTGGTCTGATAACATTTCAGAAGTTTAGAAAAGCCACAGGAATAAATGATTTTATCCCCATTCAATTTAGCGCAGCGCTACACCAGAAGTTACCTGTTCGGCCAGTGGAAGTAAGATGCTCGGCGGAAATAGTGCCAGTCATCTTTGGATCATCATGAACTGGGCCCGCATTCAATGCTGTATCCAGTTCTCTTATACCACCCATGGTTTTGACACAGGAAACAATATGCAGGCCAGCTAGCAGCAAACAATCTCGAATTACTGTTAAACAGTGCACTAAAATATGTTTCTGAAAACATTTGGGGCCATAAATGTGCAGCGCAGTAACGGAATCTTGCTTTATATCTGATCAGCACTGCTTAGTTTTACAGCTCAGTTTTTTCAGCCTTTGGTTTTACAATACAGGAAACTGTTTGGCGCCCACTTCCTGTTCACATATTCTCATATAACAGCCAAACAGTGCACTAAAATATGTTTCTGAAGACATTTTAGGTGAGAAATAGGCAATACAGTAACATAATTTTGGTTTATATTTGAATGGCACTGCCTAGTTTTACAGTTTGATCTGACTTTTAGAGACACTCTTGGTACGATACTCTTTGTCTCTGTGGTGCTGGGCACACAAAAATCTAATTTGAGCTGAGCTTGAGATGAACAGGAAGATCTGGGCTCGGTAAGAGTTTACCACAGCTCATTTACACATACTAGCCACATTGTCATGACACAAAGCTGGTTGAAAATCCGCAAACTATACTTTTAGATATCATCTCTGAAATCCGAACCACACAGTGTATTGAAGGCATTTGTTCAGAGGTGTTTTTTTTGCTGTGTTTTTTTCTCAGATTGAAAAAGAAGTTCTTTAATAAGCCCATCTGTTACTTGAGACAACGAGCCGGGAGGATTCAGTGCCTAGCTGTTTCTCCTTTGATCACCAAAACATGTAAAATAAGCTGATAGGTTTGATTGATCGCTGTGTGGCTTGTAGTGCACACACGGCAACAATAAAGTACTGAACAGTTAAGTGGGCTCGCTCGATATGTTTCAAAATGACTCATTACTTTGATCGACGCGATCACAAAATAACAATTCATACTAATGCATGTTGAAACACATCCAGCCAAAGTAATAACAAATCACTTCTTTCTTCTGAAGTATGACAAAGACAGGAAAATGCATTGAGTTTGAACCAACACATTTAATTTGTGTGACTCTACAGTGCCTGAATGCCCAGTTGCAATGTTCACAAGGCAGCAGTTAATATTTATCAGAGATCAATTGTACAGACTTGTGCTGTTCCATCTATGTGAGCGGATTGAGTGTTCGGTCATAGCTGTGGTATGCAGAGCTTTATCTCTCCAGTCGATCATTACGCTGCACTGCTGTGTGATTTACAGAGAGCACAATGGGTTTTTGAACAATTCCTGACCACTCTGAAAGCAGCTTTTGCCTCAGTCTGAGTGTTTGCTTGCCTCTTGTTTTTCTGCTCGACTTCGCCGCTCACCACTCTGCCAGCAACACAGATACGGCTCACAGTTAGTTTTCAGGCTGTCCACTTGTGCTTTTACTTTGGTGTAATATTGAGATGGCTGAGAGAAGCATTTTATTGAGCTCTCAGGTGAAGCGGTCACAAGCTAACAGGTGCATTATATTTGTATTGCCTGGAGTGGTCCTCCACTACCTGCCCTAAAGATCAGTGGGATTACTCTGTTTACCAAAGTTGAACTCAATGAGAAAAGTTTGTAAAGGTTCACTTCGTCCCTTCGAGCAAGTCCACAGATCGCAACGATCCGGTTTTAAGGGGACCCATTACGCTTTTCAATATTTTCTGTCTTACGCAGTGTTACAATGAAGAATTTTTATATCAAACACGGCCAAAGTTTCAAATAAAGTAATGCATATGAGCAAAAGCCTGAGGTTTCCTACCTTTTTGAACACCCCTTTTAACAGTTTTTTCCACTCTGGCTACAGTATGGCATCAAGATTTCTGTATATGGTCTTCTACTTCAGGCACGCTACTATAAGTGTTTACATTATGTAGCCTACACTCATGCTACATGCTAACGCCAAGGAAACATGTAAACTTGGTTGCCGATTTTGTTAAATTTTCCCCAATGTAGGATCATATTTCTGCTGGAACATATCTGATTGTGTTTAGAAGCTTTTATTGGTGATTTTTCACGGCAGAAAGCGTCGCTATTCTCAGTTACAGTCATTCCGCGGCTACAATGATGCTGTAACGTACATGTAGCTAAATGCTAACGCGAAGGAAACATGTAAACTTGATTGCCGATGTTGTTGATTTCTCCCCAATTTAGGACCATATTCCTGATGGAACATATCTAGTTGTGTTCAGAAGCTTTTATTGGATGATATTTCACGGTAGAAAGCGTTGCTGTTCTCGGTTACAGTCATTCCGAGGCTGTAATGGCGCTTTAACGCACATGTAGCATCATGCTTATGTCAGGAAAACCTGTAATCCTGGTCGCTGATGTTGTTCATTTCTCCCCGTCTCAAGATTTTATTTCTGCTGGAACATTACATATCATAATAGAAAGTGTCACTATTCTCTGTTTTGGTCATTCCCTCACTGCAATGACAGTGCAGACTCTGCAGAGATGTCGGGATATGGAAGATCTGGAAACGCTGACCAATCAGAGCAGACTGGGCCTTTTCCGGGAGGTGAGCTTAAAGATACGGGTGTGGAAACAGAGCATTTCAGACAGAGGATCAATACAGTAGAAACCTTAAATACAAGTATGAACCTGAAAATTAGCATAATAGATTTACTGCCCTGATTAGGTCATGCAAAAGCATGCAGGTACCGCCCCTTTGTGATCATTTCCTGCCATTTTTTAATATTAAATTTGTTGTTATTTTATGTTTTCTAATGTGTCTTTAATAATGTCACTTTAGTTTTAAATATCCTAACATGTAGAAAACATAAAATCTAATGTAGGACGTGGATGTAATCCTTACAGCTGAGATCCTACTATGATCAGTGTCAACACCACCACAAGTCAGCTGACAGCTTCTTGTCGAGAGCGCCTCGAGACTCACCAGCATAAGACTATACACTCAGCTTCCCGACTGGGAGGCCACGCTACTCTGAAATCCCATCAGCTGGCCCTCTGCTAAGTTGTTTATCCTTCCTCCTGTTTACTCTGTATGCTTGGCTGCTCGTCAGAGGTTAGAGAGCACAAGGTCAGAGGGATTTAGCCCACAGGCCGCTCACTGGCGTCTGGGGAAAAGCGACTTCACCTCAGCAGGAGAGGTAGACTGTAGGCAGAACCGCAATGTTAGTGAGGAAAAGTTGTTTTCACGCTGATATTTCTCAACAGGAAGTGTAGTGTAGACTCGGAATCTAACAGTCTGTTCTTCATTCATTATTGTTGTGAAATCCACATTACAGTTGAAGCACGTCGGCGATGAAGCACTTAAGCTCGCTGTCATATCACATCAAGGTTTTTTGATTTGACATCTTTGCATGCTCTGCAGACTAATATCCGTAATCCCCAACATCCCCGTGTGCAGTATTTCGACATCAAACAGTCAAATTAAGACGGTATTCTTCATATGCACTGAACATGTTGTAAGTGCAGTATACTGTAGGATAAACCTCAGGGTAAATCTCTTAAGAGCGCCACAGAAAAATGACAGGAGGTGGAGAGGCAGTGTATTAAAGCTTCCCTCCAGGTCTTATCAGGGGTTCGTCTGAGGAGAAAGGGAACAGGAGCGGGTTGCCAGCGTCTTTAGAAAGCAGTGGAGGATGAGAGAGAGTGATTAATCAGTGATATGATAAGGTACCAGGGAACAGTCAATGGCTCGACCTATCCCAAAAGATCAGTGGGATTACTGTGTTGTATCTGAAAAGTAATATACAGCGATATGTACAAGATAAGGAACATTCCTTTGATTTAAAGAGTAAACGATATAGAGTTGTTTCTCAGCTACAACTTTTACTAGACTGTTGTTTTCTCCTGCTGCAAACATATAAACCACACTGCTGAATGCAACAAGTTCGGTAGTTGCAGTATCTACGAATATGATTGTAACCAGGCTCCAGTTAACAGGTGGTGTTACTCATCAGCACTCTACAATACTCCTCTCACGTACACAGCTTTAGGCTGGTTTGTTTCACTGTTTTGATTCGCATATGCACTGCAAAGGTCACAGAGGGAAGCTGATGCAAATCTGTATGTTTGATGAATGGGTGCTTGTGGGAAGGAGAACATTTTTTTTTTAGGCGGCGACAGAGGTGTTCAGAATTTTGCAAGATAAAGTACAAGTTAAGGTGGGTTTTTTTTTTTTTAAGGTACTCTGACACCGGTAGAGTCTCCTTTTTTTTGTTCATACTTCTACTGTACGCTGCCAACACCCAGGAGTGTGGGAACATATTTTTGCTGAGGGGTGCTGCCAGGTCCCCAGGAAGTGTGCTGGGCTTTGAAGCTGATTGTCGTAGTGGGCAAACAGTGGAATTGCACGGCAAAGAGATGTCTGGAAATCAGGGGATATTTTTTTTGAGCGTCACAACCCCAGTGAAATGACTTGTCTTATTAATATGAAAGTCTAGAAGAGCCACACAATAAATCATTTAATCAAGGTAGTGGAGTGCTTAAACAGAAATAGGCAGCTTGGTCGGCAGAAGTCTCAATTGCGCCTGGTCTATGGGCTGCACAGATAGGACTGAACAGCGCCCTGCCTCCAATGCTGAGTCCTGTTCTCTTCATACATACATTGGTGCATGGTCTGTAACCATGTATGTGCACACACTTACACAGGAGCTACTGTTAAACTACTCAGACGTACTTACATCGGCAGTTTGATCAACTGTTAGTCCAAAGAATATGCGCTCCCGTGCCTCAGACGCATTTACTCCCTGGACTGCATGTGCCAAAATTTCTAATAATGCATTTTGAATGGTGTCAGACATCCAGTTGTCTCCTTGCTGATGCAGCTCTGTTCCACTGAGCTAATAATACGTCCGTTTGACGTCTGCTCCATCATTAGCTGCCGTAAAACTCTGGAACTCTCTCGCATACTGTACAAGGAGCAGCTCCAACACTGTCCTGGCAATTTTCTGGTCTTTCTCAGCTTGTTTGCACCATTGATTAGCTCCTGTTACAGCAAACCTCTAACCAAGTTTAGCTGACCCATGAGCTGACCCCGACCCCTGTACTATGACCTATAGTGATGTCATTATAACGTTGGGTCACAGGAGTTATTTAATTTGCACATTTTAAACATCCTTTTTTATACACCTTATCATATGCTATTCTACATTTGAAACAAATGTTCAAATATCCCATGAGTTACGGTACCTAATCAAGCTGTTTACAGACTGTGTTGTTCCACTCCTTGTCAGCAGTGCAGCACCCTCAGCACCCACCTTCATGCGCACATGCCAACACCCCTCTTGACATTAACCCAACTTCATAACAAATTATCCAATTATCCTATGTTATTTTAGAGGAAGCTACTGCAACGCATGTCAACCCTTTCATTAAATAATTACCTTAATGTGGTAATTCACTGTAATTACGTCATCTCTACTGTAAATACTGCAAATCTTCGAGCAAACTAGCCCCCAAATGTTGACTATAAACAAGGCTAACAAGTCTACACCCATTTGTAGCTGCTGGGAACAGTGGTGCTTTGAGCTAAACGCTAACATGCTCACAATGACAGTGCTGACATCTTGATCTAATGTTTGCCATGTTCACAGTTTTAGTTTAGTGTGTTAGCATGCTGATTAGCACTAAACACAAAGTGCAACTGAAGCTAATGGGAAGGCTTTTAGCTTTGCAGGTATTTAGTCAGAAGAATTGGACAGTGATGGGTGAAAAGTGAACAGGCAACCCATCCAATATTTAGGGCTCTTAACTTAAAACCACAGATGTCAGCATCATGATGGCACTGGAAGAAAAGTCAGGGGATCACAAAGACAAAAGTCATGAGGATTCATCGTCTGGGAACCATGCGTGTCTGTACAAAATTTTGTCCTAAGCTATGCAGTAGATCTTGAGATATTTGACAGGATACGTTAAAACTTTTTCAGTCAGAGGATCACAAAAGTCATCAGGATTCATCCTTTGGGTAACATGAATGTCTGTATAAAATTCCAAATCATGAAATAGTTGCCAAGTCTGGACCAAAGTGGTGGACCGGCCGACATTGTCATTCCTAGAGCTATGCTAGCAGGATTGCAAAAATAAAGGTCAGATAATCCTTCAGAGCGTCAACAGGCAACTTCATTTGCTGACTTCTGACACAGTTTGCAATTCTGTGTGGAGATTTATATCTGCCATGCTGGTGTGTGACATTTCTGCTATTCAGCTTTTCAGGACGTTCAGGTGAATTCAGGTGAACCAATTCCTGCTCAGTGCAGCTTTCATTTCAGTGCAGCATTTTGCAAACAAGCACAGCAGTACTTCAAACCTATCGTGAGGTAATTGAGACAAGGCTGAAACATTGTTGACTTGGCATAAAAACAAATCCCTCTTGTTTTAGCAGATTTTATAAATGAAGGAGGCAAGTCGGGGCAGCGGCACTAGTTTCTCTCTGCCTGTTTGTGGATGAATTCACATTCTGTTCTCAGCTCTTTTGCCCCTTACGGCCATGACACTGCAGTTTGTAAAATCTCCGTGTGTGAGAAGGAGACAAAGTGGAGCAGAAAAAAAAGCAAAAAAAAAGCCTGTCTGCCACTGCAAGGAGAAAGGTGTGACTGGAAGGTTGGTCTCATTTCCTGCATCATGGTATTTTCAGGGTCCTTTCTCTCAAGTACACTTGTGTGTAAAAATAAAGGGAGTATTAATCTCTGTGCCGGCAGGGCATCTAAACTACAGAATAACCATTGTCTAGTTTCCTATATTGTCCTCTGGGAGGAGAGGTGTGTCTGCAGACAGAAACACTCAGTTGAAAGACTTGTCTGGCTTTTCTTCCATTCCCAGGATTGTATTTTTGGATGTTTATACTTAATATGGCTTTTTGGCCTCCCGTGAACCCGATTTGGAATTCATCATAGATGTTTGACCACATCCAGAGACAATTTTCACTCATACTTGTCAGTCACACATGTGCCTCTAGATATTTATTTTGCTCCCAGTCCTTCCTGCATGCATTTGTAGTCTGAGTTTATAGCAGTTTGTTACCCTTTTCTTCTCTTTGTTAAGTGTGATGAAGAAGCAAATTTAAAAAACAAAACAGCAAAAGTAGAAGTGTCATCCCACCTGAGTAATGATGTCTCCCTGAGGGACAAACGTGCACCACCTTGTTTTACCTGGAACTGTTGCATCACTAGTTCCTGGGATTTTGACATTTCCAGAGCAAGTTGATGAGATGTCTCAAAATCTGATAATGTGTGTCTGACATGTATCATGCGCCTCAAATCAATTGTTAAAGCAAGTTCAGGTCAAGTCACAACTATTCAGAAGCAAATTGAAATCATGATGCACTGCTTTCTGTTGCAGCATTTTAGCAAATCATTTTTGGATCTGTTGTTAGCCAAGTTAGCCCTGCGGGATAACCTAGCTTGTTTACTACATTATGTGAACATTGCTGTCACTCTGAAAGTCCTGCTGAATCCCGTTCAAACTCTGAAACCCGCTCAAATAGTCGAATATTTGTATTATCCAATTAAACTGACGTAATTTGGGGTCATGTACAGCCCTATTTTTAATGTTAACTATTTTTATTAGTTTATAATCACCTTGTTTTTTATTACTTTCAAATGAGTTGTTTGTTCTGCATACGGAGCAGGTCCTCTTCCACAGAGCCTGCCATGTTGTTCTACAGTAGCCCAGAATGGACAAATCAAACACTGGCTCTAGACAGGGCCATTCACATTTTCATATCAGCCACCATAGTTCTCTTACACGCTTGGTACTCGGTAGAAGTTTCAGTTCTGCAGCCTCACCTCTAGAGGCCACTACACGCTACACACTAGACCTTTAAGACTTCAGTGCTTCAAGTCAGCTATCAGATTGTCATATTTGCGACTTGAGTCCAAGTCAAAGTACCCTGGGTGTTTTTGTCATCACTAGTGTCATCAAGGGGCCCTATTTGTTTGTATCTCATGCAGGGCTGTACCTGACACATAATTACGTCAGTTGAATCGGATTTGACGTTCAGAGTGACAGCAATGTTTACATGATGTAGTAAACAAACAAACCAAGGTAGCCGTCCAAGCTAATGTATGCTAACTATGCTAATGATGGATGAGACATGAACAAAACACACTCAAAGGGATGTGGGTGACATGACAAGAGGAGAGGCTATACATATATATATATTTACCAGTCTACTAAGGCAGTAACATGCCAAGAAATGTATCAGTATGCCCACAAAAGGCAGGAATTAAGACATGAAAAATAGCTTTTTAAATGTTTTATGAGGACGGAAAAGCATTCAGCATGTTTGTGAGCCTTCAGGGATACACACGAAGCATTTTGATGAGAGACGCTGAATGTAAACATTGCCGCGTTTGTTTACAAGAGCAGGGCACGTTTAAATCTGTCTCGTGTCCATAAGTCTCTGTTATCTTGCCTGTCTCTTTAACCTGACAGCAGTGAAAGATCATCTGTGGCACGAGTACAAGAGGTAATCATCCCGCAGCTGCCACAACACACAGAAACACAACAACCATCCACTGCCGTGTGTGGAAATTTGGCAGACAATTTGGACATTTTACTCCAGAGGGTTTCCTTTTTTAAGGGGAAAAAGGGTTTTTGAGTGTGGGAAATGATTTCCAGTGGAGCTTAGAGACAGTAATTCCACTGTCTCTCTCTGTCCCCTGTGTGGGCCACGCTCCAGGGAAATCCGCCCACTGCACTCTGCTCTGCTAACGCGAGCCTGCGATAAGGGGAAAAACCTCAATAGCAGCACACTGAGGGTTTCACTCACATCTGTTGCAGCTGAGTCTCCATGGTTACCACATCTTATGTGTAGCTGTTATGTAATGGATTGTAGCGAGTGCTTTATTGACTTACTGTACCTGTCCTGTTCCTGCATTCTCAGACACACTAAGTCTGCAGGCCATTACAGCTGGCCCCTGAGTTACCAATGTAAACAGTGCTATTGGAATGTAATTGCGGTGCTTTTAGCAGTGCAGCGCGATGACATTTTCACAAATATGAAGTGTATAGGCCAGAGTGAGGGCACATAGCTACACATGCAAACATTCTGCCCTTCCCTTATCCTGAAATGTGCTGTGGCCTGGTGAGAAAACAACTACAAATTATTAGTAATGCCTCTCAAAATGTGACCCTCTCAGTAAATATGTAACCTGTTGATGCTACAGATTGAAATATGTGGATAGTGTTTGGACAAAAATTCAAGTTTTGCTGTTCATTCTTTTTTTTTTTTAATCTATGCAGCACTTGTATTAGAAATATGCATAGTTTGCATTTGAATAGTGCTTTACAAATGTGTCTTTGTCTCGAATGTAGTGCCGGAACCATTAGTCAACTTGTTTGATTACTGAATCAACAGAAAATTAATCAGCATCTACAGTAGTATGAATAACAGCTGATTGTTTGAGTCATTTATCAAGGAAAAACTGTGAAATATTTGGTGTTTTCAGCTTCTTTGTGTTTGTAGAACTGTTAATGGATTCTCTTTTTCTTTCTGGACTGTTGGTTATATATATATATGATAAATGTTACATATGATAAATGTTACATATTAAAGGTTCACTCACTTTTTTCCGGGGTTTTCTTCCTTCTTCTTCTACTTTAGCTTTGTTGTAGGGCAACAGAGCAACTTCCTGTCTTTGAAGAATCTGTTTTATTGCAGAAAATAGACTTTGGTGTTATTTTCTTACATCTGATAAACTTGAAGATCATTTGATGAATAGGAAAAAAAATCTACAGATTTTTGTGATATAATTTTCGAAACACATGGTTAAATTTTCCAGGAGCTTTCGACCAGATCTTACAGCCCCCTTCAATCAATGGAGTGTACTCAGCCCTTATGAACAAGCTTGTAGGCCAAGTCAGCCATGAGTTTCCAAAAAAAAAAAAAGTAGTAGTAATACATTTTATTTATAGGTGACACGACACTCAAGGTCACCTTACAGGCAAAGATAGAGAAAATAACAGCAGATAAAAAGTCAGCGAGGTAAGGAATAAAGTAACATAAAATAAATTAGTAAATAATAAAATAATAATAGCATAACAACAAATAAATATTCTGCAAAACACGTTTACAGTGCATAAAATTCTATGTAAATCGTGTGTGGCTAGACGGACGGGAGTCATACTAAATAGGCTATTTGAAAAAGGTGAGTTTTGAGTTTTTAAAAGAGGTGAGCAGATTCATGACAGGCCTAAATGTTGGCATTGCACAGATATGTTGCATTTGCACATTATTATCTAGCAAATATGTTGAAAATTTACATTTTAACAACGCTGTGTAATGTGTGGTTAGGTTTAGGCACAAAAGCCACTTGGTTCTGGTTAGGAAAAGATCATGTTTTGGCTCAAAATAACCAATTTTAGGGGCACCATCCCTGCAGGAAAAGCTGCACTGTCTCAGAAAAAAATACAACCACTTTTCATGGCACTATCCCTGCTGAGGGGTCGCTACCAAAAACCCATGTATAGTGCTGAGAAAGCTGCTGGAAACAGCTGTTTTGTTGTCTGTTGGTCTGCAGTAGTCTGCAGCTTGGCAGGCTTCTCGCCTAGGTGACAAGCCATTCATCATCCCCTCCACCTCCCCAATGTCAGCTCAGCCCAAAGTCAGCTCACCTTAAAAACACTGATATGATTCGAAAAACATGCAAATGTTATGTATTCATGGTTTGCAGAAATGTACAAAGCTAACATTTTCTTCTGGGTATTTGTTCGTGCTTTGTCAAGTTCAAGACAGAATGTTTATTCTCAGATATACAGATTGATCAATAATGAAAATCCTAGCCATAGGTCTGGTCTTAAACAGACACTTTAGTCGACAATAAAGTTGTTTTGTATTGTGCATTTGCATACACTGTATATGGCTTTAGGGATGTATGGTGTAGATGATGCACACAGTCTCAGTGTTGTTTATAGCTGAAGGCTGCTGGGACGAGCGACTGTTTACATTTCTCAACAGCCCACACTCATTAAAATAGATTTCTTTGTGTCCAAATGTATGCTCTCCATTTGGCTCTGAGCACAGGAGAGAGACAGACACTTTGAGTCTCTGAGACAATCCATATCCACTTGAGCAGTCTCCAGTGCCATTTAGATCCTGCTGCGATTACAATATTGAGCCGATCCCCCCCCCCCCCCCCTCCAAAAAAGAGCATGTGTAACTGGTGGAGGCACCCAGGGGAGGGCTGAGAAGGATCTATAAAGAGGAGCCTGTGGACACCACAATAATTCCTGCAGTTCTCTTAGAGCTGCTCATCTCGCTTCGCCTCACCCCCCTCCTCCCTCTCTCCTCCCTCAGAGACACCGCTGGGCCCGAGGAACCTGCAGCAGCAGGCCGAGAGCTGCTGAAAGCCAAATAGTGTGCAAGAGTATTGAATTATTTCCCTCCTCTGCTTTGAGCAGTAGGCGAGGGAATCAATTTAGTTTTGGTCAACAGTGGCAGGTCCAGCTGTAGGAGGTGTAGCAGGATTATCAGGGCATCACTATGCATGTTTCAGTCTTGTGTTTTTTTCCAATTTGTCTTATCTCCCCCCTGGTGTAGATGGACTTTTTTTATACCACTGATATCAGGTGATTGCAATGGCTACAACAACAGCTGAGGTGAGCACATGTGATCAGGTCGCCAGGCCTGTTAAAGGGGTGACTGGGTGACTCAAGTTACTCTGCTACTGGCTCTACGCAGCCTTCTGTCAACGCTATGTTGGCAGGTCTGCTGTTTCATTGGCATGTACTCAGCTCTGCTGTGAAATTGGTAAGCAATCACAACATCTAAACGCTCTCCAAAAAACATTCAGATGCCTCGCTGTTGAATCGGGCAGAATCACAGGCAGTGTCTGCATGACGTCCTGTGCTGTATGTCTGCATGAGTTTGAGAATAAATGTGGCAACAAGCCTGCCATGAATCTGCTGACAGAACAGAAAACACATTCATGATATACTGTGTCATTGATAGGGAAGTGTGACATTTTGTTAGGGTGTATTCACAACATGTCTACTGTGCTTTGAGGTGTGAAGCATTTCCTCCACTTGTTTGTTTAGTCAAATGTTGGAGTCCTCAGTTCTTACAAATGCAATGCAGTTTAGCAGGAATGTGCATAATATGACCTGACTCAACAGATAATAAATAAGTAGCGCACATAAGAACTGTTTTAATTACTGATTATTCAATTAATAACACCACAAAACAGTGCTTACCACAGTGTGCCAGTGGTGTGCCGATGTGTAAGTCTTTGTTTTGCTAGACACAAACATATTGAGCTTACAGCATAGACTGTATATAAAGATGGAGGACATGACAGCTCCAAAAAAGTAAAGCTAGGACATCTCGATTGCCCCCTGGTGGCTGGCTGCAGTATAGGGTCATAAACCATGCCTCCTCTAGGTTAGTGGATAGGACATAGGCCAAACAAAAAAATAAGTAAAAATAAGTAAAATAAGTACGCGTCAAATACATTTTTTCCCAAAGCGAGTTTCTGTCATCTTAGGTAGTTCTCATCCAGCTGATGTGTGTTCATGTTCTCTGGGAAGTTTTTTATTAATTGGTTATTTGATGCTGATTACGGGATTTGGCGTCATGATAGACAGCTGTGAGTGCCAACTGGTGCGCTCGCAATCAGTGGCAGCGTTTGCAATATATCGGACAGATGTATAGTCAGGAACTTGATGTCGCTAAGATCTTTACTGTGCAGACTCTGGCTCCAAATGACACCAGAATAATATGGCAGTAGCTGTATCTGCAATATTTTGGCTTCAGTTTTGTACAGTCTGTGTAAAGGCTCATTCATGCTAATCGTTAGATACAGATACAGAGACTGAGACAGAGCCCTCTGTCCACTAGGGCTGCAACTAACGATTATTTTCATTGTCGACTAATCTGTTGATAATTTCTTCGATTAGTCAACAATTAGTCGAAAAATGTGTTGAAATGTTGAAAAATGTCGGTCTGTCTCTCCCAAACCCCAAAATTACGTCATCTAATGTCTTGTTTTGTACTCACGCCAAAGGGTTTTAGTTCACCGTCATGGGAGAGTGTGTAAAGCTGCCAATATTTGAACGTAAGAAGCTGCAATAAGAGTATTTTGAGTACTTTTAAAGTACTTTTCGATGAAAAATTACTCAAATTGATTAGTCGACTATTAAAATAGTCACCGATTATTTTAATAGTCAATTAGTCATCGATTAGTCGACTAATAATTACAGTCCTACTTCACACTATCATTCATTTCACAAGTATTTGTGCACATTTTTTTTAGAGCTATACAGACAAAATGGAGCAGTACTACCGGAGATTGTGGGTTCAGTGTAGGGTAGTTCAAACAAGATACCAACATAGGAGACAACAAAGACATTTTAGAAATTGCGGAACAAAACAAATATTAAAAAAATGAAAATGACATGTCAAAATGTATTCACAGGCCTCACAGACTACTGCCATTGACAACACTGCTTCCATTAAAAGGAACTTTTGACTCTGTCCTCTGGTGGATCTATTGGCTGTATCTGTGCCAACATAAAGGACACATGGAAGTATGGCATGACAGTGACCTTTAAACTATTATTGTATCCAAAGGGAGTATAAATAAGCCTTAAGCTAACACGAGTTGTCCTTCTTTATATACAGTCTATAGTTTACATTCACATAAAACAAAGAAAAGCAGCAAATCTTCACATTTTAGTCGCTGGAACCAGAGAGTATTTTTGTTAGAAACAAGAAGGTCATGCCAGCGGCTCTGTGAGGCTGTACTTGGGTACAATGGTGCTTTGAGCTGAATGCTAATATCAGCACCCTATCACCCTAACATTTACCTATTAACACATAAACACAAAGTACTGCAGAGGTTGATGGGAATGTCATTATTGCAAGTACTGGACACATTAATTTGACCTGATGATAGCACTAGATAAAAAGCCAGAGAATCACCAAAGTTATTAAAATGCATCCTGAGGGGGTCATGAATGTCTGAACAAAAGTTAATGACAATCTACCCAGTTGGTTTTTGACATTTCACTCAAAATCACCCATGTCAATGTCATGGTGGCGCTAGAGGAAAAGTCAGGGGATCACTAAAGTAGTTAGGGTTCATCCTCTGGGGACCATGCATATCTGTACAAAATTTCACGACAACTCATCAGACGTTAGTAGGGGTGTTTCAGTCTGGACCAAAGCAGTGGACAGACACCAGCTCAAACAATATATTATTTATCAAAATGGTTACCTAAACTGATTAAGTGATTAACCATGTCACCTCCAGATTCAGAGTAACTCTTTATGTTTGGGAAGAGATAAGATAAGAGCTGCTCGAACAACAACTGCTACTAGGATTTAAAGTCAAAAATCTGTCTTAGCAGTAAAGCCAAACATCCTGTCGGGCAAATGAAGGATGAAAGTGGTTCTGTATGACTGCCGCTGTATTCAGCTTCATATTAAAGCCTGGGATGTGTTGTTCATCTTTGGTTTTCCAATATTATTGTTCAGTACTTGTGCATCTCGACTGAAATACACACTGACGACATCATACGCCACTAGTCAAGTGCTGTCAGCTCTCAGCGGCTTTGTTCCGAGCACAAAGCACTTATGAGAACTGATTGCTCCTCGCGCGTCTCCTAGCAGAACAAGACTCACTTATGTCATGCTCTTTTTTTTTTATATATATATATATGCATATGTGCAGAGTCATCTGTGTTCCTCATTCATCACCTTAGCCCTGCCCTGTGGCAGCAAACCATTTCCTTGACTCAGATGTATTCCTGGGAAGCAGGTGAGCAAAGAAAAAAGAGAAAATACAGCTGTGTTACACTGCTGACTTTTAATGGCCTGTTTGCGGTAAATTTTTGCCGAGATGTAAAATTGATGGGGACTCCCACCAGCAGCGCAATGAGACAAGCTTATCTTTTATTCATCAGCCAACCTGCGCTGTCTGGATGTTGACATTCAGCACCTTGTGTGCATAAAGTAAGAGCTCTGGAGGAGCTAAACAGCCTTTTATTCTGTGTTTGTTAAGGTTTGCAGTAAGGTTGGTCATGGTGTGCAAAGTTTTTCTCTAGGTAAACGGCAATTAAATAGCCCAAGTGTCCTTTTTTTCCCCAGCACAAGCCATCCAGTCTTGGTTTGGACTTTTAATGACACAGGAGCTGTCCGAACATTCAAAGAAGGTCGTGGGTGATTGTGGAGACATCATTAATAGAAACGCGTCATAGATATGGAAGCAACAAGCGGTTGTTAAGCGGAGGTCAGTGAGTGAGGATTAAAGTGTACTTTCCCTTTCCGCCTTATACGTCAGAAAGGGAAACCTAACATGCACTCAATCACAGAGCGGGCATCTTGATGTGAAGATGCTGGCTGCTCATCCAGAGAGTGAAAACCCTCTTGATATTCCACATCACTGCACAGAGCCACGGAGCTTGAAATCCCTCATATCCTGTCGTCTGCCTGCCTGGCTGCAAGGAGAATATGAGGCTGTTTTCTGAAGCTCGTGCGGAGGAAGGGGTTGATGATGAGAACCTCTGAGGCCACCAACAAGTACCTGCTTCCTGGCTGGATTTGCATGTGCTGATGATGAGAGTGGGGAGCTGCGTGGCCCCTCATCACTGACAAAAGCTCTCCACCGTTGCAACCAGCGAGCCGCTGATAGGCTTCTCTCTGCAGTGTTGTGTTGGCAGGCCGCCACAGAGGCACTGAATTAAAGCAGCCTTGAAATTATGAGGATTCACAACGTGGTTACTTTGAATAATTTCCTCTGATGCACTTTGAGTATTAGCTTTGATTGCATCAACTGTATGTGGAGATTTACTCTTGTAACACTCTGATTTTGCCTCTACTGGTGTTGCATTATAATGATGATGCATAGATTTGACGAGTACATTGAGCCGTTTTAAAGCTGAAGCAATAGATTTTTTTGGACACTTGTGGGCAGCGAAGCAAACTGTTAAAGGGCCAGTGTGTAAAATGGGTTGAAAACAGTGACATCAGTGGTCAAATTCTAGATTGCAGGGTTCACTCGCTCACCCCTCCCGTCGGGTAAATGACGGTGGCCTCGTAGGAACAAAAAGCCTTGCGCACGAGTTTTTCAGGAGTAGGTCTATCTAGGGACGAGGTGAATGTTTATTTAGAAATCTAAACCATGTTACGATATTGTAATGAATCCCTCACGAGCAGGAGACCAGAGGAGCGTTCGGGAAAAAGGCCCGTTTATTTGAGCACTCCAGAAACTCCGGTAACACTCCAGGGGGTAAAAGACTCCGTCCCAAACTCTGACTCTTCTAGCGTAACAGACACACTTCATAACTTTACACACATACTCGTTTACCATTCCAAGTGGGGACCCCCCTCCCCTCTCTGCTCCGCCAATCTCCAGCCCGCACACTGACTGACAGCATAGCCGGTAAACAGTGCTCAGCTGTTTATTTAGCCTAGCAATATCTCCGGACTATAGTAGCTGCAATGGACAACTTTGAACGCGATTTTGAAGAGTTTCTTGTAGCGGACACAGACCCAGAGCCATACCTGTTTGAGCCGGAGCATACAGATGAGGAACTCCATGTGTTTGATGCTGAGCAGGCGGGAAGAGAGGCTGAATGCACAGAATGGGATTCGATGCTACTGCTGCCATTGTTGGGGAGATATATCACCAGGAAGAAAAGCGCAGCAGAGAGTGCATCACAAGGAGTGAACTTGCGTCTTCTTTTCCTCGCAGATGATGGTTCGGGTTCATTCTCTCCTGTTGCGTGGTAAGTGTGGTCCATTCACAAACTTTATAACTAAAAAAACTTTTCACTACTCTCTATTGACAAACTACTAACACTCTCTCCTGTTTCCTCCTCCTTCTTCCTTCCTTCCGCTGTCTTCGTTGGTTCATTTATACACACGAAACGCGTTCTCTGGCTGGCTGGATTGTCCACTCGGTCTGCCGTACATACATGGCGGTGCAAGATGGCGATCTCCCTAAAGCAAGGCCCTTGCTATATATATATATATATATATATATATACAGTACAGGCCAAAAGTTTGGACACACCTTCTCATTCAATGCGTTTTCTTTATTTTCATGACTATTTACATTGTAGATTCTCACTGAAGGCATCAAAACTATGAATGAACACATGTGGAGTTATGTACTTAACAAAAAAAGGTGAAATAACTGAAAACATGTTTTATATTCTAGTTTCTTCAAAATAGCCACCCTTTGCTCTGATTACTGCTTTGCACACTCTTGGCATTCTCTCCATGAGCTTCAAGAGGTAGTCACCTGAAATGGTTTCCACTTCACAGGTGTGCCTTATCAGGGTTAATTAGTGGAATTTCTTGCTTTATCAATGGGGTTGGGACCATCAGTTGTGTTGTGCAGAAGTCAGGTTAATACACAGCCGACAGCCCTATTGGACAACTGTTAAAATTCATATTATGGCAAGAACCAATCAGCTAACTAAAGAAAAACGAGTAGCCATCATTACTTTAAGAAATGAAGGTCAGTCAGTCCGGAAAATTGCAAAAACTTTAAATGTGTCCCCAAGTGGAGTCGCAAAAACCATCAAGCGCTACAACGAAACTGGCACACATGAGGACCGACCCAGGAAAGGAAGACCAAGAGTCACCTCTGCTTCTGAGGATAAGTTCATCTGAGTCACCAGCCTCAGAAATCACAAGTTAACAGCAGCTCAGATCAGAGACCAGATGAATGCCACACAGAGTTCTAGCAGCAGACCCATCTCTAGAACAACTGTTAAGAGGAGACTGCGCCAATCAGACCTTCATGGTCAAATAGCTGCTAGGAAACCACTGCTAAGGAGAGGCAACAAGCAGAAGAGATTTGTTTGGGCCAAGAAACACAAGGAATGGACATTAGACCAGTGGAAATCTGTGCTTTGGTCTGATGAGTCCAAATTTGAGATCTTTGGTTCCAACCACCGTGTCTTTGTGAGACGCAGAAAAGGTGAACGGATGGATTCCACGTGCTTGGTTCCCACTGTGAAGCATGGAGGAGGAGGTGTGATGGTGTGGGGGTGTTTTGCTGGTGACACTGTTGGGGATTTATTCAAAATTGAAGGCACACTGAACCAGCATGGCTACCACAGCATCCTGCAGCGACATGCCATCCCATCCGGTTTGCGTTTAGTTGGACGATCATTTATTTTTCAACAGGACAATGACCCCAAACACACCTCCAGGCTGTGTAAGGGCTATTTGACCAAGAAGGAGAGTGATGGAGTGCTGCGGCAGATGACCTGGCCTCCACAGTCACCGGACCTGAACCCAATCGAGATGGTTTGGGGTGAGCTGGACCGCAGGGTGAAGGCAAAGGGGCCAACAAGTGCTAAACACCTCTGGGAACTCCTTCAAGACTGTTGGAAAACCATTTCAGGTGACTACCTCTTGAAGCTCATGGAGAGAATGCCAAGAGTGTGCAAAGCAGTAATCAGAGCAAAGGGTGGCTATTTTGAAGAAACTAGAATATAAAACATGTTTTCAGTTATTTCACCTTTTTTTGTTAAGTACATAACTCCACATGTGTTCATTCATAGTTTTGATGCCTTCAGTGAGAATCTACAATGTAAATAGTCATGAAAATAAAGAAAACGCATTGAATGAGAAGGTGTGTCCAAACTTTTGGCCTGTACTGTATATATATATATATATATATATATATATATATATAAAAGCATAATTATAAGGCTACGAAAACCAAACGAATTTTATTTTATAGCAATCATACACTTGTATAAACATATTAATGGGTAGAATATTCAGATTCTGATTCAGATCGACAATAAACCATGCCAAATATTACACACTGGCCCTTTAACACCAAGCAAACACAAAGCAACATTAACATTCAATTAATGTCGTGTTTTTGTTCATTCGGCCCAACATTCTCTCCTTTTAGCTTTGTTTTGGTCTCTGCTAACTCTACAGGTCGATATCTGGCTCTTTAGCTGCTAAATGCTCCACTATATTTACCAGTATGTTGCTAACTTTGTCTGTCTGTCATGTGGTGCTGGGGAGGCAGTGTACAGAGCGATTATCAGAGTTCTTGCTGAAAACATCTGCCTGCAGCAGCTAGAAATGACGCTTATAAGAGCAGTGAGAGCGACTCAAAAGTAAAGCTGCAGGCCTGAAAACCAAAATAAGACGCTAAAATGCTCTATAGAAATGAAATGTGATTTTGTGTGGTTGTGTCACTACAAGCAACACTTTCATTTTACACACGGTCATTTGATCCATGGTGAACATAGAAGAACTGAAAAGTGCATCTTTAATTATTTTAGGGCAAGTCTCGAGTCCTGTTTTTGCAGGACATACCTAGGTCTTTCAATGCATTGGCCTAATAATCAAACATGTGTAGGCCTACAGTATAGTACATTGCTGTCCTAGGTAGTTATAGTATTAAAATAAATATTGATTTATCGATACATAGCGATTCTGAATACTCAAAACAGGTTCAATACTCATTTTACTCAGTATGAATTCACCAGTACCTGCTGCACTGTCTTGCTCTCTCTCTCATTGTTAATGTTTACTACAGTCATTCTGCTCTTCTGCCCAAAGTACACACCTGTTGAGTTCAGTGATTGAAGCTAATAAAAAGCCTGTGACATTAATTGAAGTTTTACAGTGTTTATATTTTGATGAAAAATTTAACTTGAATGCCTCAATGTCAGGTTTCCCTGTGGTATTGAAAATGGTATCTAATAACAATACATTCCAAGGTATTGTGTCGTAGATGGAGCTTCTATTATCGTGACAACACTAATACTAAGCGTGCCGTACATCAGTGGTTCTCAAATGATGCCAGTCTAGGCGTGCCGTGGGATTCTGTGATAACCACACATTATTATTACAATCCTCAACTGGGCCCATACAAAAAGGTATGAATGAATTTTTAATTGACTGTATCAGTATTTTGTATGCACCCATAAAGAGGTAAATTCTTGCTAAGAATTTTAATTTGATTTAATTTGTCACCGTTCACGCATGGGAATTCTAAGTGTGTCATACATCAAAGCCCTGATTGGCAGCCAGTGTGAGGGATGATAGCATTTCAAAGGAGAAAGCAGTGAGTTGGACAATGGATCGCTTTATTATACTGAGCAAATTATAACAAGGCACCAGCAAAGACCTACCACCGAAACAAAAGAGAAAAAGTCAGTAGACAGTAACACAAAAGCTACCTGTCTTATGTTTTATTGTCTTATGTCATGATAGCAATGATCAAACACGTTAAAGAGGCTATTGTGCACAGATAAAAATACACATGTGCCTTGAGATTTTGGCTTGCCGGTTGGTGTTCTTTGGGCACAAAAGGTTTGAAAACCACCGCTGAACATTATCTGATCAATTTCATTTTATTCTAGAATGATATGTTATTTTTATTCTGTTCAAAAACTCAAATCTTGAATGTGTTTGCTCTCAAGTTTCAACTCAAGTGGAGCAAAGCCTGTATCTCATTAAGTTTCAGAGCAGTCAAGTCATTCCCAAGGCCTCAATTTGTGACTTCTTTCAGCCTGAAATTGTGACACTTTTTTCTCAGTGTCTCTTTTTTGTAGTTTTTCCATTCCTGAATTGATGGTCTAAGGAAGGATAGATGGTATTCAGTGTTGTGAAGACTGTGCTACATGAATAAAATTTACTTGACTTGTTGAAGTACCACAAAAATATACTATTAACAGGATAGGACTATTCTTCAAGCTTCTGTTGTCTTTAAAAAGTAAAAGTTAATCATTCATCATCATTAATGATAATGGGAAATTTTGGTCTTCTCGCTCTTGCCGTGCTTCCTTGTTGTATTGTTTCACTGTTGTCACTGTGGCCTCACAACACCTCATGTTTCACCAGTCCAAAACCAACCACGACTACCACACAGAGGCAATCAGAGACGATTGCACCACCAGCAATTGGTCAGAAAAGAGCAGCCTATCATCTGACTTGCTTGCATTAACTTGAGATGACTGAATATTGTAGTGCTTTCCATCAGTAGCAGACCACCAGCTCTAATGGGCGCTAGCTCGAAATGAACAATCAGGGGTAAAAGATGTGGTCGGCTGCATGAGAGATTTTCTGCTCTTGAGCTCCATGTAATGTGTTTGTTGACACAGAGAGGTGGATAGTTGGAAACAGATGAAAAACCAGGGTGGGGCGTTATCTCTATGACTCTCTGAGCTCCCCTGTCATTACTGGAGCGCAGCCACCGGGCTGATGTGTTTTTGTTGTTATCAGTGTCTCGGGGCGGCCTCAGGGACAGCGTGTACCAACCCACCTCGTGTGTGGGCCTCCATAACACTGTCATGCTTATTCTACACCTTTGTGAGTGTCTTTAATGCGATATAAATATAAAATAATGCAGTAATCAAGAGACTTTTTGCTGTTGGCAGTTGTGTATGGTATTTCTATGTTATGGTTCAGTTCAACAGCACACCAATAATGAGCTCTCTGGTAGCACGGCAGTTTGTTATGCTAGTATAAGCACATGGTTCAAGGCTGGGAACTCTCCGCCCCTTCACCAGAAGCTGCAGTCCCTGCTGTCTTGAGTGACATGGGCAATATTTGCTCCTATTGACCTATTGATCCAGATCATAAGCTGGAGTCCAGCTAGAGTCGATGTGGGATTGAGTGTTTTTGTATTCATAGATGGAGCTGAAAGCAGGGGGTCAAACCATCTTCCATCAGATCTTGTTTTTCAAGAGTGTGCTTCTGAATTTACCAGAATCTATAGCTGACAGCAGACTGCAGTAAAAGTACACCACCTGTAACAGCCTGTAGTGTGTGACACTGACACACACACACAATGTGGCTTTATATCTATCCATTAACCTTTGACCTCAGAGCTGTGTCTCTCCCTCCCAGAACAATAAAGACCATTGGATGCTGGCTCTAATGAAAGCCAGATAGTGTTTGTGACCTCTACCTCTGATACAATATAATGCAGGTTTTAAATTATGTATTATTTATGTGATTAATTGATGTATTGACCATTTGCAAGGAGGCGTGGGACGATAGGAAAATGTCATGTCACAATTATCCTGGCCCAAATTATTCATGATATTTCCCAATAATCATCAAACACACTCAAAACTTAAAAGTAAAATGCAGTAAAACATACTGTTGTCACTTTACCTTATACATTTTGTTAAGGAAAATTTTCTTTTCAGCAGGGCTGCACTTAATCGAAATAGAATCAGGATCACAGCATGGCCAAGTGCAATGTCTAAATTGCAGGAGCTGCAATTTTTTGATAAAAACAAAATGTGTAACAACATAACCATTGTAAATGAAGCATTGTGGTGCTACAGACCTGATATAAGGGAACATGCTTGTTCGGTGTAGATAACTGCAAAAATCATCGTCTTTTATATTTTTTTAGTGCAAATGAAATGCAGAAAGTACCATTTTCATTGAGATCGCAAGTCATATCGCAATCTCATTATCTATTTTTCACAGTATATTTTATTGCATATCAGTCAACTCTAATTTTGACTGTTTAATTAAAGCAATCCACTATTAAAATTGTGCACTGCTCCATTCTTAGTTGCAAGTGATGAAAAATAATACTAAGTGAAGTAATGTATTACATTTTTCATTATATTAAACACAGAAATTAACTTGTACTTGATGTATTCATTCAGTAACTACTGTAATCAGTCTATCACGTAATTGAAATTGTCAACTACTCAGTTATTGACTGATAGTTTCAACATTACTACACTGATTGTGTAGGAGAAGCCTGTAAGTACGTAGTGTTACTCATTTAGCAATGTCACACTTTATACCTGCACTTGCTCTTAAGTGGATTGCTAAAAGCGTTTCACTTATTTGAGCAGTGTCAGTTCAATTTTTCACTGACGCTTCGAGAGAGCTGCATCAGGGTAATGATTAGATTTCATTCTCATGACAAGATGCAAAAAAAGATTTTCTGAATAAGACCAAAATATACACTGTGACACGTATAATGCTTTTATTCCTCGGGCTGTTTTACCTGATTCTGGCGCAGGCCTTTAATTCCAGATAAAATAAATCTGAGTGAGATAACATACAATAATACTTGAGACAATATTGTGCTGCCAACATTGTGGCAGCTGTTTGGGTAAGACCCTTTCCTGTTACAGCATGACGACGCCCCTGTTCACAAAGCCAGGCCCATAATGTGGTTTGGTGTGGGAGACTTAAGATGTCCAGCAGTCACATAAAGGTGACCATAAAATGTATCTGTATTATGATCAGACAACATCATAGCTCAGAAGGCTACACTGACACCTAACCTAACTCCTGTACCTGTCTCTTCCCATCAGACATAGCTGTGGTGGAGATGACGGACGCTTTCCGCCAGCCCTCGCTCTTCTACCACCTTGGAGTCAGAGAGAGCTTCAGCATGGCCAATAACATCATCCTCTACTGCGACACTAACTCCGACTCCCTCCAGTCTCTGCAGGTACAGTGAGCCATCAGCATGAAGCAGAAACCAGGACAGTCCTGCCCTCATCACTTTAACATATGTACCAGACAATCACTTTGGTTCACAAAGGTGGTGATTAAAGGCTGTATTTAGGAAGGAGGCCAGGTGGAGGTGGGGGGGAGAAACAGGGGATTGACAGAAATGTAATTTGATGGCAGCAGCACATAAATGCATTGATAATTTGATGGAGGGAAATGCACTTATAAAACCATTTGGAAGTCGGCAGCAGCTGCGTGTAGTTGTGGGCGAGCAAAAAAAAATTAGGTCTCAGGGTTAGAGTTAACAGGAGACAGCTCTGTTTTCTGTTTTTCAATTAGCGATCAACCACTTTTCTGTTTATCCTCTGGATCCTTTTTTAGGCTATTTATTTATTTTGTTTTCAGTGGTGTTTCTATGCTCTGCAGTTTAAGGTCACCTGTCAGTGATTCCAGTGTTTCCTTTTTAAAATTTAGGTTTTTTTTGTTTTTCAAGGAATGCTTCACTCACAAAATGATCATTTGCTCACCTTAGTTTTGCTTGCATGCCTCTGTGAAGAATCCAAAAATGGAGAAAATTCTTGATGAACTGACGTAAAGGGGATTGTGTTTAACAACAGCTTGTGCAGTATAATCCAAGTCTCATTTAGGGGCCGTACACATGCTGCGTCTTTAACTGCCTGGAAAATGCGAGGTTGGAGGCTTGGCGCTACTTTTGTGCTTATTTTGAGCCAGCTTTCATGAGGGCGGCGGCAGGTTGCATCTGAAGTCGCTAAGCAACCTTAACAGTCACCATATCATAGCCTATTTACCTGAAATCCTGAGTGCAGAGCTGATCTTCTTCCAGGCGCTGTTTATGTGTGTGGGCATATCGTCAGAGGGTAAGATAAAAAAGCTCTGACAGCTCCAAAATTATTGACATTTCTGTGTTTACCACAGACTGATGTTTACGGAAGAAGGAAAAGCTGTCATTTGGCTGTTATTGGTTGGTCCTCGTCACATGATGTGGTGCGAGCTGCTGCTTTTTAAAAGTTGAATTCTGTTCATCTCAGGGCACTGTCGTTACGCCTTCAAGAATAGGCGCTCAGGAACACGAGCCGAGATGGCGTTACTCTGGCATTTGAGCGCACCTGCCACGCATCTACATTGAAAACAATGACTTTGAGGGTGCAAAAAACGCAGAATGTGTACGACCCCTTATCCATTCTTATGCTTCCCAAACGCATTTTTGCTAGAATGTTACGTTTAAAACACTTCCATATGGAGCATCGGCGGCTTATAATTGAGCTGGTACCCCATATACAAGGCTGTTCGACTCCAGCCTGTGGCCCTTTGCTGCATGTCACTCCCTGTCTCTCTCTCCCCCTTTCACACTTGACTGTCCTATCAATTAAAGGCAAAAATGCCCCCAAAAATGTCTTTAACAAAAAAAAAACAACACTTCCCTAAAACTCATGCATGGGCGAGTAGCAAGAACATGCGCTTGACCAGGCACGCTGCTCGTTTGCAGAATTGTTGCAAATACGTAGTAAGGTTACTGAGCATACAACTGGATAAATGAGACTTGGATTATACTGCAGAGTTGTGGGAGAGTTTGCAAACAGATGTTTTAATATAGTTTTCCTGTTGTTTAACATGGACCCCCTTTATTTCAATTCATAAAGAATTTTCTCTATTTTTGGATTCTTCGTTCACCGTGGAGGCATGCGAGAAAAACAACGTTTTCTTCATAAATTCAACATAACACAGAGTGAATAACTGATCACAAATTGTCATTTTACTGGTGAAGTATTCCTTTAAACTTGTGTATCTTCAGGTGGTACTTTTTAATCTTAACCATGGAGATTTTAATTTGGGTCCTAACTGTTTGTCAGCTGGAAAATGGTAATGTAATGGAATTTGGCCCAAAAACATATGGAGCTTGATCCAGGTTTTGAAGGACTGCTCATCATTAAAAGATCCAAAACTACAGTACATATTCAATTTCTAACATGTTCAATTTTTTTAAATAATAAATTGGTGGAGGTGCTCAGTTGTGGTGATGATCATTACTCATGTCATCAGGTTGTTTTTTGTGGAGGTGGACCGCCTCCTGTAAAAAAGACCACCTCCACTAACTTCATAAAAGATGACACACTGTTATGAAACAAACCGTAACCTTCAAGGGAAGAAAACAGACACTGTTCTGTTGTAGCCATCTGTAATGGAGAGCGCCACAGCTTTTTTTTTTTTTTTTTCATATTAAAATGTCAGATTGTTGCTTTAACTGTGAACCTAAACTCTCACCCAGTCAGCTGAGTCAGCATATGACAACAGTGCGAGTCTTATAGCTCCTGTGTAGCAGACGAGGCGTAGTTCACACTGTCTGAAGCCAAGGCTGAACACATTTAAAAACTCCTGCTGTAGGCGACTTGTAGCAGAGGAACACTGAAGCCTTTATTGTAGGTATTTTGTGTAGTGAGTCTTCTGGCGACAGGGTTACCCAGCCAGCAACCTCACTGTGCAGTCAACATATAGAGCTGTTCAGCCCTCAGTGCAGATTAAATGCATTAAGTCAAGGTAAACATGACATTAAAAACCAAATGCGTGGTTCAGCTCTATTATTTTTGCTTTTTATTATGTTAAAAATGTCTCAGAGGGCCCTGCCCTAATGCAAACTGTTAGGACCTTTCTCTTCCTGTGGTCTGCTGTGGTGCCCGTCCGCCTGGCGGGACAGGCGGCGAGCTGCTCCCCACCCTGCCTGAAAAGACCACTTTTCTCTGGTGGTTTCTCTGATCTCTATCAGGCCACTAAATTGTTGTAAGGGTGCTGTTTTAATGTTGGGAGTTAGCTTTAAATAGCTCTATTTAAAAGATACACCAAACCCTAAAGAGACCATCATGTACTGGGTGTACCTGTGCTGGTCGTCTGCTCTTCACAGTCGTTTTTTTTTTTTTTTTTTTCTAAAGTACAAAAGTACTGTTTATTCACTAAGGAAATAAGGCTGGAAGTGAAAGCCATCATGAGAAGAGTATCCCTACTGATTTAGATTGTAATGCATCCTAAAGGTCATCACAGCACTTGCATGAAAAGCTAATCATCATATTCATGTTGTGCAAATTCCCATTATTACTTTGTGTTCTTCAGCGACAGCCAGGTATTAGTGATGCTTCGTGCCGTAAGGTGGATTGACTGCTCTTCGTTTTTAGTAGCTCCACTCATTGAGTGTTTTATCTAATGTGTGTCAAGCGAGAGGACTACCAAAATAATTCCTACGTCTATGCTAAAAAATTGTGTGGTGCATGTAGAGTATATGAAGTGATGATTACCAACAATTGTTACAGCCTCAACTGTAGTCAACAACTTCAGAACTAAACATGTCTAACAACCAAAATCTTTTCAGACAAAGGTCCATGAGTGAAATCTTATCAAATGGGGCTCTGTGACCTAATGTGTGTGTATCAGTTTAGAGGTCCTTGACATGAAAGGACTACTGCTGTAGCGTATCTATCTGGCGCACAGCTGAACACATTGGAACACCTGGTTAACGTGAAACATTCATGGTTATGTTTCGGCAACAAAACTCCTTGAAGAATATTATCATATATTTGGAAAATGAAAGAGTGATTCCAGAGAGAAGCAGACAGAGGGGTCTACAGTCTGTGTTTGAAGGATATATCCAGGATGTCAAACTGACTCAGCAGCAACAACAGGTTAAAAAGACAAAGATAGTTAGAAGCTAAAGTCAAACTACAGGCTACAGATCACAGTGTAAAAGTGAACCACCACATCACTGCTGATCGACACAGAAGACAATGAATATAAAGGGGAACTTTGCTGATATTGAACCAGCTGTGTGGCATCGCAGTGTGTGCAGATGAATGGTCTTTGGCTTCACCTCTGTGCCGCTGCCAGCACCTGGACCTTAGATGCCAGACAAGCAGGGATCTCTGGGGGAAGTGAAACAGTGTTCACCTGCACACACTGTGATGACACACAGCTGGTTGAATATCAGCAAAATTTCCCTGCTTCCCTTCACTGGTTCCTGTACAGCGGGGTTGGTCTTTTTATTACTGTTATAATCATTAAAAAGCAAAAGCAGCATGTGTATACATTCAGTAGGCTATATCTTCAGTAGCTAGATAGCTAACCCTACACTTTTCAGGGTTTGATTTTGGAACAGGGAAGAAATGTATATCTTTTTTCAACCTCTCCAGGTAACAAGTATCATTAATACTAGCTCCAAAATCACTAATTAATTGCTCCAAATCCACAAAACCAGCCTGAAAATGAAGTCAATGGAGCTGTGTTATTATCGGACCCTGGTCTAAGCCAGCGCAATGCTACGTTATGACTGGCTAGTCTGCGTCTGGGGACGAGACTTAGTGAAGGGTCAGTTGCATATTGTAGCGTTAGAACAACACTGACTTTTGGTTTCACATCGATTGTAGGTGCATAATTGATGTAACCTATGTTTAAACGTTGACTTTCAGTTTCACATGAGACACAAACTCCTGGGTGAAAGTCTGGTTTTGATTGACCCATATAGCCTACCTCCCCTCGCTCCTCCCCTACGCCGACTTTCTCGTTCTTTACTCTATGTCGGTTGCTCTCAGAGTCAAGTATCACTGCAGATGGGTTTACATTGGAGTTAGTTGAAGCTCAGGGAATCTCATATAGATGCTAAAGGGTGCCACTGGCGTCAGTATCACATGCTATGGGGTGAGAAAAAGAGGCAGTATTTGACAGCCTGTGAAGGTGAATGTGCTGGGCTAGTTCATGTTAAATAAAGCCTGCAAAGAGTGCTTCAAAGACAGGTAAAATAGATGCAGATTTTACTGATCAAACTCACTTTGACAAAATGCTTAAACACACTGCATCAAAACGGCCTAACAAACAACTAGCAAAATGCATATCCTTCCTCTTAAAGCATTTGCAGCACTTGTTTTTTTAAGTTTTGAAACCTATGTTGGTCACAGCTGTGGTATTCTTGTTTCATTTTATTGGTGCATGTCCTTTACGACACATTAATGGCACTGTTACTACATCATGTGCTTTACAGTGTCAGAGCTCTTTATCAGAAACATTATCAGATATTAAATAAGCAGCCGTTGAAATAAAATGTTACACTCTCAGGTGTGATGTATGAATTTTAGTAAAGCTGATATGTATTCTGTTGTTTTTATTCAGTGTCAAAAACAAAATGGGACCTAAGAGAAATGTTCTTGTGTAATCTCTTAATGTATTTTTCTCTTCTTCTTCTTTCAGGAGATAATTTGCCAGAAGAACACTGTAAGTACACAGAGCAATTTTCTTTCTTTTTTTTTCTCCCTCGCCTTTGCCTTTCACACATTACTCACCCGTTGCTCACACATCACACATCTTATGTGGTGCAAAGAATATGTTTTTTTTACAGCGTGCGGGGAGCACACTGCTTAACACCTTATGTTTCTCTCCTTGGTGTTATAAAGGTGTTCTCGTGTGCAGCCCATTTTTGTGATAAATGTTGGGCTTCACGGAAATGTAAAATGACAACATCTCCTCCATTTTCAGGATGTTTTTTTCAGGTGTCAGCTGTTTATTGAGTTACAGTGACCGCATGGGCTTGGGCTGCATAAAAAAGGCAGAGGCATTTGAAAATTTGACTTGCAAACACTGCAGCATTCAAATGAGGTGCTACCATAAAGCTAAGGAAATCCTGTTCTTAACTGGCTCATGTCACGTAGGTCCTAAAATCTAAATTTGATTTAGACTCACCCACTAAAACACAATGGATATTAATTTATACATTTTAAGTGAAGCCAGTACAAATGTGTGTGCAGCTGTGCATTATTTACTATTTTGTGGCTCTGACTATGTGCTGGATACAGTTTGTAGAGAACAAAGCCACTAGTGTTGTCATTATAAACCACCTATGAACTCTGTTGCAGTAAAAAAAAAAAAAAAACAGGCAAAAATTCTTCAACGTGCTTGTTTTGTCCAATTAACAGCCCAAATCTCAAAATAACTGAATTTACAGCAACATAAAACAGAGAGAAGCAGCAAATCATCTCATTTGTGAAGCTTGAAGCAACAAATGTTTGGCATTTTTGCTTGATAAATACCCAAAACAATAAATAGCTTATCAAAATTGCTGTTGATTAATTTTCTGTTGACTAACTTATTGAGAAGTCGACTAACTCAGCACCAGAACAAAGTGTGATTAAGGCAGAAGCAGGATCAGACCGATTGTTGTCCAGGAGTCCGTGTTCAGGACTCAGATGAAAGGCTTAGCTCTCCTAAGTGGCTTTTCAGGGAAGAAGCAGGTAGTTCTGTGCTGCATGAAACGTACTGATCTCTGACTCGTACCGTGAGAGGACAGCTGATTGTCACTCATGAGAGTGTGAGCTCACTGATGTCTCCAGGGTGCACTCACTGTCTTTCATCTGTCTCTGTCTTGCTTCTATTAGGGCACTTTACTGCCCTCTGCACTGGGGCATGTGCTCTTAACCCGCTGGTGAAAGTGCACTTAAAGAAGGCAGAGGTTTTGATGAATTTTTGACCTTTTCCATCCCTCTTTCTGTAGCTATTTTCTCTGCATGTGCCATTAATAAGGATTAAAGATATATGAGCAAGCTAACTTAGCTAACCGCCAGCACCTACCTGTCGAACAGGAAACAGGCCAATTCTGCATCTCTCTTCATCCCCATCCTCTCATTTAGTTCTAGCCAGCAAAAGTGAAACTGAAAGCCAACCCCAGATTCAGTCTCATTTTGGAAGAGCTTTTTCTAATTGGTTTGTCACCTCACTATAGTTGCATTTTTGTCTGCGCTGTGGCCGCCATTTTCATTGCTTCCTTTTAGATGCTTGCTGCTTACGGTCTGGCACCTGGTTGTTACCTTTTTACAAAGTTCCAACCTCATCTGGATGTGCCCGGGAAAGTCTCAGACAGGGTAAACTAAGAAGAAAATAAGAAAGTACAAGCAGAGAGCAGAGTCTCTGCAGATAAATACAACGCCACTAGAGATATTGGATGAAGCGAGATACCCCACTCAGCTCACTTCCTGATTCAGTGACGTCAGCGCCACGCCCCCGTAGGAGACTTGCGGCAGCTCTGAATGTATTATCGTCAATGAGGAAAATGAACGTGATCACAATTTGTGGTCAATTCTTTCGCCTTATAGTCACTAAAGTAAATATTGGGTTCATTTTTCACATGCCACACATCTTACCAACATTCTGACACTAAAGCTGCATTTTTCATCCGCACAGATCAAGAGAAAGTTAACTTTGTTTGAGCCCTGTCCGTCTCAGAAAACAAGGTCTCGCGGGATCTTGATAAACAGGCGGTAAAATCACAGTTAGCTTACAAACTGCTATTTACCGCTAGTAATAAATAAAAAATGCCCAAGCTTTGTGCAACAATAGGCTGCAATAATAGGAAGAATGTATTTTCATTCCACCTGCTTCTCGATCCGCATACACAGACATCCACAGAGCCTCTGTTCAACACGAGGTGGGGTGGGGGGTTGAGGGAGTACAGGCTCTGATCGGAGGGAGAGCTAACCACGCCCACTTAGGAGACAGGAAGAGTAACCGTTTTCTTAACATTGGATAAGCCTTCGGTGGAGTATCACCTTTATCCAATATCTCTGACGCCACACACTTCTAGTGGATCATAAGTAGCCTAATGATTGAGAGTAATAACTTCTGGATGAGTCTATATGTTGTTTTAAGGAAAATCCAAGTCAGCGTTCATTCCCATTGCCATAGTAGCACTAAATCAGTTTAAAGGCCTAGACACACCAAACCAACATCAAAGAACGAGAGGTGACAAAGGCGACTGTTTCGTCGCCTTTGTCACCCGTTTCTCGGCCAAAAAGTTGCATTTTAACACACCGCAAAGACTACAGCCAACAGCCAATCAGCACGTACGTTCTGCACCTGCATGAGAGGAAATAACTCTCCATACTAACAGGCGGCAGTTGTATGTATTTGCCGTTCAAAAAGGGAAACCACAAGACAGACAGGGCAGATTCAAGATGGTAATTAGCCAGTTAGCATGTTAGCAACACAACACACAATTAGGAACTATTTCTGCTAAAGAGCTCAGTGGCAAAAAAAAAAAAAAAATCTTGCCTAATATAACAAAGTCTGTTTTGATATCATGCCCTCTCTAGCCGTTTGTTTGCTCTCCTCACTTTCATTTCTCTTCTCATGCACTCAGTTGAACTGTGATGTCTTTCACAGACAGTTTCTGCTGTCTCAGACACCAACAACATGCCGAATCAGCCGAAAAAAAGCGGCCAACAGTGTGGGACACAACACAAAAACTAGGGCGACAGACACTCGCCAATGGCTGACTGTTGGCTTGATGCGTCACGGCCTAATCATATTAATACAAAAACAACAAAGATCACAGGGAAACCACTTTAAAGATCCGCAGACCAGATGAGCAAGACACAAAGTCACGGACGTTAGTGTCAACTTTATAAAGTAGTAAGTAAATAATATCCTCCAAAGTCCTGAGATAGTGTGACTTCTAGCCGAGATCCACTTCAAAATGTTGAGAAATCCGAAAGGCTCGACAGGCCTGCTGTGCCTAGTTACGGTTGCTAAACAGAAGCATGTGTTGCTAATTGCATTTAACTAAGTGCATTTAACTACCCACCATGATCGTGCAAATCCAGGTAATTAGCCTCTGTTGGTGTATATCCAATTACTGTAATTACGAGCACATTGCTTCGGCTGTGTTGGTGTAACTTCGCTGACTGTAGCTGCCCACAGATGGCTAAACCTGCAGCTCACAGGTACGTACTACTCAGAGATCATATTAGTCATGAATACTTCCTCGATGGGTTAATGACTGGGCAAACAGTCATGTAAATTAAGTGCTAACATCAAGTTGCGGTCAGCCCTGTGTGTGTGTTTCTGTGAAGGTGAGTGAGTAGGCATGCGGCTCCAAATCCTCCTGTAGCTGCGAATGGACAGATGGACAGGCGAACAAAGCCAGATGACTCATTCGCTGAACAACTGACTCACTCGCAGTCACATTCACCAGATTCCCCCGTGAGCCAGCGCAGTCACATGTGTTTCGCTCGCAGCTGAGGAACCTGTTACCTGTAAGCGACTAGCGGAGGTCAGCTCCCAATGACCTGCAGACGCTCTGAAATATGCATCATCCTGTGAAAACAAACCTGCCATGTGATCCCCACGACGGCACACACAGGGGAGCTAAATATAGCGTCAGGATTTTGCAACCTGTCTGCTAACACCTGACAGAAACAGGGGTCACTGGTTTATTTTTGTAAGGCATGCCCCGCCACTGCTGCAATTGGTGATGTCATGAACCGCTGTTGCACAGGAGGAAGTAGTTATCTGCGGGTAGATTTCATTGCTTCAATGTCGCACCTTCCTTTCACTTCCTTTTTTCTGTTTGGCAGTGAGAGCACGGCATTGTGTTTTTCTCAAAGAGGGTGCATGACAGAATATTAAAGCCGTGAGGATGCAGCTGAGAAGCAGCCCAACCGCCTTCAGACGCTCTCATGTTGTGTTTCACCACACATCTGACATTCTGGGAATAGCTCTCCTTGAAAAGACCTCGGCTGTTTCTCGAGGACGTCAATAGTGGATTTCCTTCCCCTCTCTCTCTCTCTCTCTCTCTCTTTCTCTCTCTTTCTCTCCCTGCTGTCTGCAAACACCACACGCACGTGTTTCCTCGTTGTTTATTCAGCAGTGGCAGGCCACCGCGACAGAAGCATCACGACCACTGCTGAAGAATAATGTGAAGTTAAAACAAACACAGACACAGAATACAGGAAATCTACCTCGAGACAAAACACAGATGTCAAGAGTTAGAGCTATAAGTAAATAAAACAGAACACTTTTAGTGCTACATCTGCAGCTAAAGCTGAAACACACATGAAACGAAATGCCACAGCTGCAGCAAATAACAGGGTAGAGCTTTGAACTTAGGTGAGCAGCAAGACTTGTGCTTTCTGCTGGTTTTCATGAGCACCACGCTGCATGAACAAGTGGAATTTGTGAGTGCACCGCGATAAGTGTTTGCGGTTGCAAGAAGCATCTCCTAATGGGACTGCCAGCACTGATGCAGATCTCTCCTCCTGGCTGACGTCTGTTTAAGCTGCTTCAGTGAAGACTATGCAACACAAACACTATTGTCTGTGCGGACAGATCAGAGCCGAAGCCTCATGTCGTTACCCGAAAATGTCTCAAACAGGGGAAACAGCTCAGACTTCCTCCAGGCAATCTGCTTCCTCCCTATACAATGTAATCTCTTACTGTAAAGCTTCTATAAAACTGGTTGTAAAGAGTGCGTGTTACATAATTTAGATATGGTGATCATTTAATAAAGGTTTGTATTTACTGTAAATGCGTACCTTCTACTGTAAGGCTACTTTTTAACTGCTTACAAATACTATCTCTTATCTCTAAGTTTGGTTGTTAATACATACGATACTTCAATATGCATAATATTAGCAAATTTACAGCAACAGTAGAGTGGTGCATGAATGAGTCCTAAAACTCGGACATGAGCTAGCGTTTCTGCAACTGCGGTTCCCTCATCTCGAAGTCAATGGTTTTTTTTGAATGGGTTTTTGGTATAAGGTCTGTGGTTAACACAAGCTTAAGTGACTTTCACGTTGTGTTCTACGATATAAAATACATCAGTAAATACCCTATACGTGAATTTTGAAGCTTTTAAGTGTCTTAAAAAAAGCTGTTGCTCACAAGTGCCTAAATGAGACTATAGATTTTCATCACAGTTGAACATTGGACCGTTTGTTCATAGCCTAATGTTAGCTTTTTACCTCTGGTGATTGCATTATCCTGCAGAAATCATAAAAGTAGTGTTTGTTTGTGAACATTATCATTAAGTACCATAAACTTTTCTACGATAGTCATAAATTCTGTGGAAAAGTCCTATTGGCTATTTGATGAGGGAACAAGGGCAACGACATGGCAACTTCCACATCTAAATACTTCTAAATAACTGCATAAGGAGACAGCATTATTTATCACACTATAATTTGAAATGCACATGTACAGGCTCAAGACGCAAAGTAATTTTGTATTGAACGTTCATTCTTCATTGTTGAAAAAGTAGGTGACAAAAAAAATCTTCCCACATGGTCCATTTACTTAGGTAGGCCTGTTAAATAATCATCGATCCTTGGTATCACACAGTCTTCTTCAGCAGATGGAGATCAGGAATGAACTTTCAATCTCAAATTTTAAGCCAAAATTGATGAGAAGTCGTTAAGAAAAATGGAAATTTACAGTATCCCCTACCGATAACCACGGAGCATATACAGCTGCTGAGAAAGTTGGTGTGACATGACCAAAAACTATAGAAGAGCTATTAAGTGGACCTTGTGGTGAGGTGGTCTTGTCAACTAAAATTGTGTGTGAAGATAGTAAGATTCATACATTTGAAAACAGAAGCAGATCCAAAAACAGATTTCATGCTAAGCTGCTGAATCTATTTTTATCCCTTTTGGGTCACGTTTTAATCTATTTATCACATTTTTTGGATTCTCCAAACGATACACCCACATTTGGCTAAAATATTGCTGATGCCTTTTTCACACCAAACCCACAGAGACAGAGAAAAAGAGTCCTCTGATGCAGACACTGATGGCTGTTTTCCAAAACTGTCCCTCTCTCTGTATCAACAGACATGCTCAGCCAACTACACCTTCATCCCGTACATGGTGACGCCCCACAACAAGGTGTACTGCTGTGAGAGCAGCCTGATGAAGGGCTTGACGGAGCTAATGCAGCCTAGCTTCGAGATGCTGCTGGGACCCATCTGCATGCCGCTGCTCGACCGCTTCATCCAGCTGCTCAAAGTGTCACAGGCAAACTCCCAGTAAGTATACTGAAGGGTTGACAGTGGGGTGAATTGGGCCAGAGAGGAGAGATTTATGTGGAATTTTATATATTTTATTTTACTTTGCATGTAGTGTACTTCATCTTTCTTTTTTATGTTTTTCATTAATTATAATCTCAATTAATATTTCATAAATCATAATTAGCCTACTACCCCCTACACACATGTTATTCATCATCATGACCCATAGATACTACATGCACAGGGATGTTAAACAATATAACGTCAGACTAAACACTCTGTTTTTGAGGTCAGGTGCTTTAGCTTACAAAGGCCAGAGACCCGTACAATAGAGAGTGGCCTGGGAGTTGATTTTCCATCCTTTCCCAATCCCAAAGGAATGGCTTCCGTCCCATCCCATTCCCGCGTTCTGTTTTGAAATAATAAAGAAAATAGTGTTATTCATATCAGAAGTGCATATTTATATGGAAAAATTAAGCATCAACTATACAGTAAAGTATAGAGCTGAAATAACTCCTAACGTAACAGCTGAAAAAGTTACATTGTACTTATCTTATGTTATATTGTATTTTTATATTATCATTTAAATTTTTTAATTTTAATTCTATATTTGTATGTTCATGACTGTTGCAGTACTTTGCCTTCAATGTCATTCCCTCTAAATTATATGTATAATGTGTGTTTATTGAATGCAAACTCCTTAAACGTGGAAAAACTTTCTGATTTTAACTACTGCAACCTTGTGGCAACTAACTAGCACTTAGTCCATTAGCTTGATGCTTACACGTAAAGGGTATTCCCAAAAACAAGCTAATAGAAATTAGCATCGTGATTGCGACAATATTATCTTAATAAACAATCCATTTGACTTCACATTTTTAACATAACATGAAATGTGTGTTCATAGAGGATTGAAGAAGTAATAGCTGCTGATTTATCATTGCTAACTAATAATTTATTGCTAGCTAATAATTGTTATTAGCTAGTTCTGCGTTAGCTAGTTCCCGTTGACTTTTTTGTTTCCTGTCCTGTCCCAGTCACATGATAAATGGTTAAATTGACTGCCATCCCATGGAAATCCCAGAGGAATGTTGTGACCCACAAGATAACGTTACCCTAAACTATAGAGCACTCCAGAAATGAGTCCTTAAGCCCAGAAATGAGTTAGCATTTCAGCACTCCTGGTTCCCTCGTCTCAAAGTCAATGGGTTTGTTGAATGTGTTTTTGGTGAGATGCCTGAAACAAGGTCTGTGGTTGACATAAGCCTTAGAGATTTTCAGGTTTGTTCTACGACATAAAATCTGTCACTAAAAACCCCACTCATGAAATTTATAGCAGTTGTGTGTCTTAAAGCTATAGTGCGTAACTTCTGTCGCCTCCCAGCGGATAATGCGTTATTACAACTAATAAGCCGGTGGCACTTCCATGTACACAGAGTAACACTCGCCACACACCATGTACACAGAGTAACACTTGCCAGTCTCCACACACCGTACACAGAGTAACACTTGCCTTTGTGGTAGGATCCACTTCTGAGCCGTATCTCGGCCGCTTCTCCGCCATGTTGCTTTCTCTTTCTACCTGCGCTCTACCTCTTGCTATGAGACTCTCCGCTCTTCCTCCCCCTCCCTTCTTGTTGTGAGGAAGCATTTCCTGTGCACCAGCGCGGGAATGTCACCGGTCCACACGCATACTAAAAATTATATATATTGAAAAATACCGCGAGATGTTAGAGGAGCCGATCGGCTTAATCAGCATTGTGTCATCTCCTCTAGTAGTGGCTTGGGTGAAACGGACATTTACGGACCTGTAGAAGTTACGCACTATAGCTTTAAAAAAGGTAGTTGCTAACAAGAAGTTAAATGAGACTACAAAACATCATCATGCCCAAACACGGCTTTACAGCTTCCTTGTGTAGGTCGTGACCGTGGTGTAGTTCGTTTATAGCCTAATGTTAGCTTTTCAATTCAAATAAACACAAGAAGTTTGTGCTCTAATAAAAAAAAAAAAAAAAAAAAAAAGGGATCAGCGCTCAGTGAATAATCCTCCTAAGCCCTACGATAAGCTATTATGGCAAGGCTTAACTATACAGACCCGTGAGCAGTGATAACTAACATGTCTTTGGGGTCATCGGGTGGGAACCTCCTTTCACCGGTGTTTCGTCTAGTTAGTCCCACGACACCTCCAGGAGGCTAGACAGTGATCTCTGGCGTCCCAGAGACACTCCCCTAATGCCAGGTCTCACTGCTCCCCGCACTAACCGAACAACCTCCTTTACCTTACCTATACTACCACAGAGGAGGTAGACCCAGGGAAGGAAGCCTTGTTAGGCTATCACACTCCCCCGCCGGGTTAGGCTGTACAGTCTACCTCCCCAGGACGAGCCCTCACAACAATGACACCTCCAGGAGGCTGGACAGTGATCTCAGCCCAAACAGCACTGCCAACTTCAACCAAGCCCAGGCTCCGTTTATGCGAGCTCCAGGCAGAAGCAATGCTGATACTACCTTTACTAGCACATTCACCATACTCTATTTCACACGCTACATAGCATAACTACAATGTAAGCTAAAGTTAAAGGAGATAAATGAACTCACAGGATCAGCAAACACACTCACTTTGCAGCATGGTCTCAAACAAAATGGATTCAAATAGGCCACTCCCACACTTAAATAACCTTCCTCTTCCTGGATTTCCTTCTTACTTACACATGGCTTTCTCAGCCCAAACAGCACTGCCATCTTCAACCAAACCCAGGCTCCATACATGCGAGCTCCAGGCAGAAGCAATGCTGATACTAGCTTTCCTGTCACATTCACCATACTCTATTTCACACACTACATAGCATAACTACAATATAAGCTAAAGTTAAAGGAGCTAACTGGACTTACAGGATCAGCAAGCACACTCACCTTGCCGCATGGCCTCAAACAAAATGGATTCCAATAGGCCACTCCCACACTTAAATACTTCCTCTTCCTGGATTTCTCCTGACAGGAAGTGGATCTCTCCACCTGATCTCAAGGAGTTATGTGCCCTGCTTAGTAGTTCCCCCTGCTGGCCCCCAGCTGACATTATTTCTTCTGTAATAGATAAACTGGCTGCATTTAATTGCTTCATCTGACATTTCCCTCACTGTCTTCCTCAAATTCTGTCCCCGCACTCCGAGTTCCCCCAGGAGTGAGACAGTTGATCTTGCTATGAATCCCCTACACCCCACTTCCACTGGACAAATCCTAGTTTTCCATCCTCGCTGCTCAGCTTCTGCTCCTAAGTCTGCATATCTAAGCTTTTTTCTTTCATAGGCTTCTTCCACTGAGTCTTCCCAAGGAACTGTCAGCTCAATGAAATAAACTATCTGTTGACTCACTGACCACAACACTAAGTCAGGCCTCTGCCTGGTACAGACTATTTCCTGAGGAACAACAAGCTTTCCCCCTAAATCTACTTGCATTTCCCAATCACAAGCACCTTCTAGGCGGCCACACCCTTGCCTCCTCACTAACTTATCCCTTCTGTATTTCTCTCCCTCACAGACAAACTGAATTACTAAGCCCCTATCCTTAACACCTTCTGAATTCACCTGTCTTCGTTTCCCTTCGATGCCTGCAGCTAAACATTTCAACACCTGATTATGTCGCCATGTATATCGGCCTTGTGACAAGCCAACTTTACAGCCTGACAAAATATGCTTTAAAGTTGCGGTACGTGAACACAATGGGCATGATGAGTCCTCATTTACCCACAGTTTTAGGTTCTGGGGGGTTGGTAACACATCGTATGTAGCCCCTACCAGGAATCTAATACGATTCTCCTCCATACTCCACAGGTCCCTCCAACTAAGCTTCCTCTTCTCTACACTTTCCCAATTCAACCACTGTCCCTGTTTAGCCTGGGCCACTACCTTTGCACCCCTTACTATCTCTTCCTGTCTGCGTATCTGTTCTACAACCAGCTTTCTTTTATCTTTGAGGCCTGCTGTATTCCATACCGGTTTACCTGAGCCAAGCCCCAGGCCTCCCCGGCCAAACTGAACATTACCTACAATCTCTGCATGTCTAAGAGCTGCCTCTGCCTCCTGAACTGCCGATCTTGGGTTCCACTTCCTCCCCTTGGTTGGATTTGGAACCACACTCCTAACTACCACGTCCTTACTCCCAGATAACAAGAGCTCTGTCCTGACCTTGGTACATTTAAATTCCTCTGTTAAACTAGATACTGGCAGCTGAAGTATCCCTTTTCCATATAATGCAACACTACTTAGGCACCTAGGAGCGCCCAACCACTTCCTAATGTAGGAGCTAACCGACCTTTCCATTCTTTCCACAACAGATATTGGAATTTCATAAACTGACAATGGCCACATTAACCTAGGATATAGCCCAAATTGCAAACACCACAACTTCAACTTTCCTGGAAGTTCTGATTTATCTATTCTATCCAATCCTTCAGCCACATCTTTTCTAAATTTCACCACCTGTTCCTTATCATTCAACTCTACATTGTAGCACCTACCTAAGCTCTTTACTGACTTTTCCCTAATTGTTGGGATGTCCTCATCATATATGACAAACTACATCTACATCTGGTGATTGCATTAGGCTTCAAAAATGAGAAAAGTGGTGTTCATTTGTGAAAATTATCTTGCTGAACAAAACTTGTAAATGTCATAAACATTTCTTTGCTACAGAGATTATTTTCTGCAGTAACTCAAAATCCAATGGAAAAATCCCATAGGCTTTTTGGCGAGGGAACCAGGGTGATGCTAACTGCTGTGCCAGCCTACAGAAAAACGTAATGTAATCCCGTAAACTATGTCAGCCTCTACTGTACAGAAGCAGTGAAATTGAGAAAATTGAGAAAAGTGATATTAAGTTTTCATGCTATCTTGAAACAGCTATAAAAGGTAGTAATAATGAATGTAAAATGTTTAGACTTGAAATGCAAAGTATGAAAAATACGAAGCTAATTATATTGATATGTACCGTAACATTATATTGAAATCAATAACAAATTGATCTACATTTTAACACAGTCAAATATGTAACTTAAAGGTTACTTAATCACACCAAATAACACAAATTCATCTTGTCAAAAACTAAGAAGGAAGTTAGCACTACTAATGTTATTCTGCTAAGCTAACATTGGTTACCGTTAGCAAAATTTAAGATAGCTTAGCTGGGTTTTTATCCCATCAAGATGGAATTTAGCTGCTGCCTCTATCGGTGATGTGGAACAAACACACAGAATTATGTTGATTCATCAAAATGGATATTTTTAATCACTGATTGCAGCTAGGGAAAAATCAGTAGGTAAATTAGTTGTAGCTTTAGCTAGTGTTGGACTAAGAGTCTCATCCTTCTCTCCAATGTGCTATGTGTGAGCTCAGTCCTGTGTGTTCTTTAATGAAGCAATAGGAGAAGATATTCGGTCTCAGTTAGTGTAGTTTATTAAGCAGTAAAGGAATAAAATTACAGAGCTCTGGGTCTCAACTTCACGTCCCTGACGAACAACAAAGGTGTGTCAGTTCACGAAGTCTGACCTCCTGTCCTTTCCCTGACCCAGTATATTTGAGCGTAACAGAGTGTCATTGTGCACGCAAGGCGTTGTCCTCTTCTCATTGGCAGTTCCACTTCCTCCTTCACCACACCACGCCCCTGCCTTGTGTTAATCTGACTCCTTCCCGCCGGCGGTGGGGGCGTGGTTCCTGTTTTGAAAGACAAGAGAACAACACAACTCCCTACACGTGCTGTACCTTACTATCTGTTCATCACTTTCTATTCTTTTTACCATATATGAAACTAATTATCTAAGCATTGAGGTATGTGCTCCTCAGACTTCATGTCTCTTCCTCTCCTGTACTTCTCCACTTCTGCAAAGCAAACACACTCAGATCAGCTGAAATCATCTCAGTATTCTCATTGTTCACACATCTAAAACTTATATAGTGAAACACAACTTATAGTAAAACACATAAAATCATTCCCAACAGTAGCTAGCCAAAATCTCCCCTGTTTGAGCTAGCTGCCTCGTTTTCTCTCTCTGTTACAATTTTACATTCTGTTTTAAGGAAAATATAGACTACATTTCTATGGTGTAATAATTTCTGACTGACTCACTATTGACCAAATATGTGCAGTTAATACAGCATTTTGGCTTTGTGGGCCTGTTTAGACGCTTACTTCCCCCAACACATTCATGAAAATGTTTACGATGGTAATTTTCAGGTAAACTGTTGAAGGAAACATTTTGAAACTGAAACCAAAGCAATGGGTTTGAGGATGAGGAAGCAAAAGAAAAAATCTATTTAAAGCTATTTCTGTTTAACCAGAAGTTCCCCTGAAGGCAATGTACTGTAGCTTTATTGTACTGTACGTGTGAAATGCCCAAAAGGTTTCACACCTTTGAGCAAAGGTTATACGGGAAAACAATGGTTGTTTTATTGTAAAAACGCAAGCTGAGGTGTTGATTAAAGATGAGGAAGGAGCCATTATAGTGTGATTTCTTCAAGTTCCTGTAGGGAAAATTTTAGCTCACAGGTGTTCGTGTTTGAGCAGCACTGTGACTGTTTCTCAGCAGAGCAGGCCTTTTGTTTTATTATCCCACTCTTCCTATTTTTACATGCTGTAATTATTTTTATGTAGTGCATCTCTCAACTTTGACTTGCGTGGTTATCTACTTTTGTGCAACATTTTACCTGCCTCAGTTGCTGGGGACGGGTAATATTTTAGGCCTCTCTGCCAACAGGCAATGCAGCAGCCAGTTACTTCTCACTCAGCTCCAGGAATAGTGACTCAGGTTTTGCAGGCACAAAAGAGAAAACGTGCACTTTGATTAAGCTTTTGTCTCCTGGAGACCATTATGCATGAAGTTAAAACCGGTGAGCACAGCAGAGATTTTCAACCCAGCCATCACTGGCATCTGAGTAGATTGCATTCTGTACATTGTGTGAAGGAGCATGACTACTATTTATAGTGGCTATTTATAATACCAAGTACAGAATAAACGTATTATTCTTTATGGCACTGAGACCTGTGCTGCCTTTACTCATCTTTACTGTTTGCTGATGGCGTAGTTGGCTTACATTGGCCTTTTAAATGTCAATGCCTGCCCCTTGCTCCAATGCATTGGAGGCTTTATTTCAAGCTAATTTAATTTTAGTCAGGTAACTCACATGGAACAGACTTATCATGTGAATAAAGCGAGTCATTATTTAGTATTTGGCATCTAACCTCCTCACGCCCCACGAGGGTACACAGGGCAGAAGAGAGTGGGGAGCAACAACAACATCACCAATACCAAAACTATTCTGTGTCTGCTAGCTGATTTTAAGTAATATAAATGCAGTTTTATACGATGGAAAAAAGTCCAAAATGCTCAAATGTTGAATGTTATCTAAAGACAATCAGCCAATCCATCCATTAATACACCCATCCATCCTTTTTCACTGACTTATCCGGGAGCAGGGTCACGAGGGCAGCAGGCCGAGCAAGGTATTCCACACATCCTTCTCCCCATCGCCATTTTCCAGCTCAAGTTCCCAGGCCAGATTAGATATAATCCCTTCAGGATATTCCTGATGTACCTTGTGGCATCTTGCCAGTTGAATGAACCCTGAAGACTGCCCAAGAGGCATCCTAATCTGATGCCCGGACCACCTCAACTGGCCCCTTTTGACACGAAGGAATAGCGGCTCTACTCCGAGCTCCCTCCAGATGTCCACCACTTTATGGAGGAAACTCATTTAATCCGCTTGTATCCATGATCTCATTCTTTTGGTCACTACCCAAAGCTCATGACCATAGGTGAGGATCGGAATGTAGATGGACCGGTAAATTGATAACTTGCCTTCTGGCTCAGCTCCCACTTCACCATGACGGTTCAATGCAATGCCTGCATCACTGCTGACAGTGTGTCAAAGAACCTGTTCATCTCATGCTCCATTGTATCCTCACTCGTGAACAAGACCCCGAGATACTTGGGGCATCAGACTTGGAGGTACTGACTGTCGTGCCGACCGATTCACACTCGGCTGCAAATCACCCCAGTGCATGCTGGAGGTCACAGTCTGATGAAGCCAACAGAGCCACATCATCTACAAAGAGCAGACATGCGACTCTGAGATCCCCAAACCGGACACTCTCCTTCCCCTAGCTGTACCTTGAGATGTCGTCGATTAATATCACAAACACAATCAGTGACAAGGGACCACCATGGTGGAGGCCAACACCCACTGAAAATGTTTTTGACTGCGTGCCGAGTTTACAGACAGAGCTCTCACTTTGGTTATTCAAGGACCGGATGCCTTGTAGCAATGACCCCAGTTCACCATATTCCCATAGTATGCCCCACAAGACTTCCCAAGGGACATGGTCATAAGACTTCTCCAAGTTTACGAAACACATGTTGACTTGAGGGCAATGTTAATGTTTGTGTACTGATTTTAGTTTTTATCTTTTTAATGTTTCAGTTTTACAAACAAAAGTCAGAAATCTGAGAGAGGAAACCAGCCTTTTGTAGAATACAAGAAAAGTAAAGCCTTTAGTGTTTATTGGAGGACTTTAGTGTAAACTGGCTGTACTGTATAGTTTTGCACATGAGAACGTGCTGCAAGGATAGTACACTAATAAAAGATAAGAATATGATTCATGTCAGAAACTATTATGAAAGAATAAGTAGGCTTAAAGAGAGAACTACTAAGCATTCAGTGCCAGCTTTTAGAAGTTTCAGGACATGATGGTTTCAGTACTCTGCACATTTCAGGTCGTAGTATTGATTGAAAGTTACATATTCAGCTCTAGTCTGCAGTGAGGTTAACAGCAAGCTCAGCAGAAAACTGAAATATGTGTGGTTAAAACCATGTGGAGTCGTGAATGAAGATCCAACAAATGGCCCTTTCACAAGCTGCATAATAGGCTGTTAACTTTTACATTGTGAAAGGGTTTCTATTCATCAGTTACTGTGTATTCAAGAATATCAAAGAGCACATCAGAGAAGAGAGTATTCAATTTTTTGTGTTTGCAGTTAGCGCTGCTTTCAGTTCATTGTCTTTATTTTATGCTTTCCTCAACAAAACCTGGTAAAACTCATATCTGAATGTATGGTTTCAGACTTTATTTTATTGGAATTACACAGCAGTATTAAACAACCTTTATGGAATACTTCCGCTAAAAAACGGATTTAAGAGAAGCAGAAAATAGCTCATCTCACTAGAGAGTGATCTGAAATTATGTAAAACAGTCAGTGAATGCAGGAAATGAATTAAAACTCCAATCATGTTAGAATTGCTCCTCGAGGAGACACTAAACTACCTAAAACAATTGGATTAGTCTGGTGTTCAGAAAAGCTTATAATTACATATTGAACTAACTTTAAATAATTAGAAACTGGGGTGGTTTTTTATTTCTCAATCATAAAGACAATTCCTTCAAGCTTAACTCCTCTTTCTTATGTATCATCTTCCCCCGCAGCCAGTATTTCCGTGAGACGATTCTGAACGAGATCCGTAAGGCTCGGGAGCTGTACACTGGCCTGGAGCTGGCTGCCGAGCTGAGCCGCATCCAGCAGCGGCTGGACAACGTGGAGTGCCTTTCCGTTGACATCGTCATCAACCTGCTGCTGACATACAGGGACATCCAGGTATACCTGCTCTGAGTAGCATCTCTAAACATCAACATATTGTGTCAAATTAGGTATGCAGCCTAATGATAATTGAACAAATTAGATAATTGCTGTAGACGGATGGTGGTTTTTGCTTCCTGTTGCTTTACTGACGAAAATAGGCTCATTGGAAGTGGATTTTATTCATTTCACTATATTCATTTGCCAGAAACAGTTTTCCTGCCACCACAGAGACTTCTCATCCTTGTTATCAAAGCCTCCCTCTTGCTTTGCTCCATGAAAATAGGGTTTAAAAGCAATATGGCTGTCTGCACATTCAAGTGATTATTTATAGTTTGCAAGTTGAAATAGCAGGCGGCACAGTGGTGCTTTGTCGCTTCGGGGTAGGGGAGCCCTACTGTGCAGAGTAGTGTTCTCCCCGTGTCAGAGTGGATTTTCTCCGGGTACTCCAGCTTCCTCCCACAGTCCAAAGACATGCAGGTTAATTGGTGACTCTAAATTGTCCGTAGGTGTGAATGTGAGCATGAATGGTTGTCTGTTTCTATGTGTCAGCCCTGTGATAGTCTGGCAACCTCTCACCCAGTGTCAACTGGGATAGGCTCCAACCCCCCGTGACCCGTAACAGGGTAAGCAGTTACAGAAAATGAATGAATAAATGAATGAAAAAGATAATAGAGTCATGGGCCATTCCAGTTATTTAACCTGTACATAGTTTGGACTGCAGTATAGCATCTTTTCATTGACTGGAAGCTCTGCCTGATCCCCTCCAGCCCAACTGGTGGAGATCATGAAAAGAAAGGTCCCTGAATCAGTCAGAACACATCTCTCTCCTCCAAGTACAAATCTTGTCATAACCCTGATTTTACACCCTGAGAACACGACTCTTTAGAGAGGGACAATTAAAAAACTTTCAGCCCAAAACTCCAGAAAGTTTCTAGGAAAAACTACGAGGGTATATCACACACTCAGCCAACAACTGATACCCCTCTTAAGTTCAAACAAAGTGCCAACTAAGTACAGATGATCTGTGTGTGCTGCTCATGTCCCTGACCTTGCCAGAGGAAGCCACTGTACAAACCTACTGTACAAGTTAGAGAGAGGTCATCACCTCAGCATTAATCTGTCAGCGTCATCCCTTTTACCAGTGGCGCCTTCTCTAACGGGGGCCATCGCAGACCGCCTGTGGAGAGCTCTAGGCGAAGCTTTTGGTCTGCTCGTCTTAAATCTGCCGCTCTTTCCGCTCTTTAGTCTCCGCATTGCGATGGCACTCACCGTCCAGATCCTCCCACTCACCATAGGCAGCGCTCAGCCTCATGAATCATTCATCAGAACAACAAGCATTGAGGACGTGCTGAATTATTCAACATGCTTTGGGTATAGTGACTATGTGGGCAAGTAGCAGCAACAAAAATGTGATGAAGGGGCCACTCAATTATTGAAGTGCTTTTGGTGTTAAGCAGACAGATGAGTCTCCGACAGAATGAATAAAAAGACATCAGAAACTCCCTTGCTTCAAAGCAGCTCAATACCTTGATGAGTTTGAGTGTGTGTGTTTGGAGGACGCGGTGCAGAGATACATGGACAACAGTCCCACGATGCTCAGCGGTGGTTGTGGTGAAAGTGCAACAGGAGCTCATCAGTGTGTTCTCTATCGTCTAGGATTATGAGTCCGTGGTGAAGCTGGTGGAGACTCTGGAGAAGCTTCCGACCTTTGACCCCGTCGCTCATCCACATGTGAAGTTCCACTACGCCTTTGCACTGAATCGGTAAGGTACACACTAAACCTTTATCAGCTACCAGACTACCTGATGCACACGCACTCAGTTTGACAGATGATTTTTATAGGTAATAGTAATTAGGAGATTTTGATTCGTGGTAGGTGCTGCGATCAATTTGGATCTTCTGTCTCTTGATATGTGAACGATGTGGACCTTTTTGACAATAAAGCAAAAAAAGGGATGTGGAAAAAGTTGTTATTTACAATGTACTTTACATACAGGAAAACCCAAAATCAGCAACAATAAAATATGGAAATAAAACACACCAACATACAGTTATTAAATTATAAAGAAGAATACATCTAATCTTTAAATGCTAGTGTGTGCTGAAAAATGATTTAAAAAATAGTGGTAAGGGATAAAAAAATAGGAGTAAAGTGTAATACAAGACAAACGGAGGAAAAACAATAACTCCTCAGTAATTCCAAAGGGAGTGATTCATATAAAAACCTTTTAATAAAAGTGTGTTTTTAGAGGAGGTCAGCGATATAGCTAAGGGCTAGACCTTTTTGTGCTTTAAAAGTAATAAGTAAAATCGATTCTGCATCCTACAGGTAGCCGGTGCAGATGTGCTAAGACTGCAGTCAGTTTAAATTCTGGCTGCAGCATTTTGAACAAGCCGGGGACAAGAGATTGATTTTTCACTGAGGCAAGTATAGAGAGAGTTGCTGCAATAGTCTAGACAAGATGAAATTAAAGCAGAATTACCTTCTCTAAATCAGCATGACTCAGATTTTTGATAATTCTCTTCTAGGACGTCTCAGTGCTCTGCTGTTTAATTTCTTCATAGGTCACTCTTACACTGCTGTAAGCCCTAATGACTTTGTGTTTTTGAGAGATTTTCCCGTATTTATTTATTAATGCATTAATCTCCTTACTTTGACATATTGTTTATAAGCTTATAGCCTTTGATTGTTTTGACTTTGTGTATTATACAGTGTGTACTTCTGTTGATGAGGATGGTGAACTGCTGCTTACAGCTGCTCATGTAGTGTTAACTTAGGTATTATTCCATTAAATTCAATAGAACTGGGTGCCATTTCGATTCATGTTACAGCCATGGAGAATACTTTGTCTTTGGACATTGGAAATTGTGCAGCACACCTTAAAACAAATGTTGGTCCACAGTTGAAAGAGAGGATAAAAGACTTTCTACTAGACAAAACACATCGAGTCAGACACACAAAGAGAGACAAATTAAACGCCATGTAACACACTTGTGCTTGGGACATAAAATGCAAGATTACTTTACATTCGTTCTGCTAGTTGCGCAGTACAGAGGCCTAAAAGTTTCCATTACATTAGTGATAAATGTTGCATAGATTTTACATAATTTCTTTCAGTTATATTAATGATTTCCGTTACATTAGTTTAAAATTGTTCACTGTTTTAGATTAAATCCGGGCACTTATCATTATCCATCGTCTTTACCTATGTAGCATTTATTTCTGTTTTTATCTTTATAATATATTAAAAAAAATTTAAACAATTTAATTCATATTTTGATGTTTACCACATATTTGTAGAACACTTGGAACTTGAGCACTTGTTTGAAATGTGCTCTACAAGTTAACTTACTTTTGTTTGTGGATTATGATTTGAACTCAAACTATCTTGTTGATGCTTTCTCACTGCACAAGAAACCCACTTACACCCACTAACAACTGGCTTTTTTATTAAGTGTGAAAGATGACAAACAAGCACCTTTTATTCCTGAAACAAATGACTCCACAGTAGTCACATTATTTATCAACTCCAGCTCTGATCAGCAGTGAGGGAAATATGCCACCCAGGTGGAGGCGCTAATTTTCACTAATCTTCGCTATTCGGGCAGGATACAATGATGCACCACCACAAAATACTGTCTGTCTCCATCTAAGCAATGCTCAGACATTGTTCAAAATTTGTCTATGCCAAGATTGAAAGACAGACTGAGTAAGTAGGAGATATTAAAACAAAGACATAACCACCAACATTTTGACTTTCCTCCATGCTGCTTTATACTGTTTACTAACCTGTTTCTCATCACATTCATGATGTCAAACATGACACACTAGAAAAAAAAAAAAAAAACAGAGAGGTATACTCATCTCCTGCAGATCTGAGCACACAGTTCTGGTTTATTTGCAGTGGGAAAGGAGTCTGTCGCCTGTTTTTAGCATTTTTCACACATTTAAAAAACCTGCATTTACATGCCAATTTTGGTGGAAAAAGGATATTGTTCCTGTGTTAGTGGATTTATAATTAGGACAGCAAGCTTATCTGTTAGGGTGTCATGAGCAGTGCTGGGAGAATATTCACAAATTCCAATGAAATCTTTAAAAAAAAAATTATAAAATCACAAATTGGAAGATAAAAGCAGCGGCAAATTCAGGTTGAGAGCTCCCAGTGATATTACTGGCAGCATGTGTGCAGCTACTGTGCTCAGGAAAAAGACAGATGTACGACACAGAGAGGTTTTGACTGCCTGTTTCTCACCAGCTGCTTCTCTTGTAAACTTCCTGCGGTTTTCGCAGTGCGACTGCCTCAAACGGCAATAAAGCGTGCTGTTCTTTAATTTGGCAGCAATTGGAAAATGTTTCTGCAGGGTGCCAAGATGCCCGCGTGCTCTGCGCTGTTACTGTCTGGCCCATTACCAGGATGTGATATCGTGTTTACGAGCTCAAGGCAGCAACACTGAGACATTTTGTGAGACGGATTCATGCGTTAAGTGTTAGTGACAGAAGACACTCCCTCAGTTTAGTAGAGAGCAGGGCGCCGTGAGTGGAGACAAACAGCTGTGGGAGGTCTTTTGCGTCAGCGTACCTATTCAACAGGGTAGGATTAGTCACTATAAAGTAGCTGTGATTGTTAGGTGTTGTGTAAGGATGATTTCTTTTGTTGCATGACAAATAAGATGATTTGGATCATTAATTACGGTCTTAATTGTGTCCACCCTGTTTTTTTTATACATTTTTACAATTTATATCATTTAGAAATGACCCTGGTTATTGGGATGACCAAAAATAAAGCAGCATTTTGACTGGAATCCACATAAATACATACTATATTTTGTTATTATTATATTGCTTTGATTTTCTGGGTCTCAATGGGCAATATGACAATATGAGAGACAGTATTAATTTGTCTTAATGCCTAAATACTGTATGATTTTTCCATACCATTTATACCTTACAAGCCAGAGGTGGGACTGAATCATTGTTTTGCAAGTCACAAGTATGGCTCAGGTCTTTGCCCTCCTGAGTCCTAAAGTTTTTTAAAGTGAGTTTTGACTGCTAAAGAAGTCATAATGCACTCTTCACCAAATGTTATGCCATTTAAACAGCAGACTTTGTGTTTTCATAGCATGTAGCACTATTAACCACATAAATATTATTTTGGGGGGGGCGGGGGGGTTGGCAAGGATACTGCCTGGGTCGCCCATTCTACCCACTGACCTACTGGGCACCCCAAACAGAATGAAATTTGTATGTGTCTGTCCTTATTTGTTGTATTTATCTCATTTCATATTGGAAAAATGTCTGTATCTTTCACCTCCCAAATGTATAAGACCATTTTTGTAAGACTGTTCTTTCTTTAAAGTGAAGCTATATGACAGCACACTTTTTAAACAACATGCATTTTAGTCTTTGGGCTCTGGGGAAGGTCAAGTATCAAGCAGGGATGTTTCTGATGACTAATTTCTCTGTCGCCTAAATGAAAATTTCAATTAAGGCTAGTCGACTGGTCTAAAGGAAAACACTCATTTTATGGTGAATGTGCTCCAGCCTGGAGGTTATCATTTTGCGTCCCGGCGCATATTCCATTAAGTTTCTGAAGCCTTTACCTTCAACAAAGTTACGTGGAAGCATATCTTGCAAGGTCATTGTCATTGTTGTGATGAGCTGCGTTATTTTCTCAGACCGGGCGGGATCACAGCGTCTCAGAGTGAACGATGTAAAATGAGTGTGGCTAGCACCGCTAGCAGCAGCAGCAGCTGTCATTCCGTGCAGGTTAACATCCAAATGCTTGACTTGAATGTGGTTGCGCGTTGCTCCAGTAGAGTGATTATATTTATTTTCTGACAGCCTCCATGCTACCTTGTTTTCATTTTCTAGATCAAAGTACTGCCAAATCACGCTGGTTTTGCAAGAGGACATCTGTCTACTAGCACGTTACGGCGGGAAGGGGGATTGCTGTCTGACAGCTCTGTAGCTCCCACTAGTGGCAGGCAGCTGCATAACAGTTAAGCAGCGTTGTACGTTAATAAAACACCAATTGGTTTAATCGACTATTATTTCTGGTGCCGGCTAGCCGACTAATCGCATCCCTAGTATGTAAAGTAAGTATGTAAAGTCAAAAAAGTCACGAGTCATTGGTGTTAAAGTCCAAGTTGAGTTACAAGCCTTATTTGATTTCGTTAAGTCAAGTCTAAAGTCATCAAATTTGTGACTGATTCAAGTCCAGGTCATGTCACTCGAGTCTACACCTATGATACTAACTGCTGTATATCCTTTATTATTTCTGGTTGTACCATTATTTTTAGCAGCAGTAGATTTTAGGATGGAGTGGAGATGAAGAAAACAGACATTAACGTTTGGTTATTTTGTTGCTTTCCCAGTCGATTTAACAGAAAATGTGCTATGCCCTCATTCATATTGGTATTGTATTGTAAAATTACATTTAAGTATCGTACGCTTTGCCCCCCCCCCCAAAGCTTTTCTCTGCCTCTGACCCACTTAGACGCCCTAATAATAACTTCCGTTGCCATAGTAAAAACTAATGGCATTAAATAACAGTATTGAATCCATGTTGCTCTCTGCTAGTGGACAGCTTAGTTCTCTCCAATAGCAGCTGTCTTTTCTGTCATGGAAAAAAATGAAGACATATAATTTCTTTGACATTTAACCGGTGAAATGACTATATTGAAGCGTGAATACAAAATTACTGATATTATTAAAGTCTTGAGAAATTTGCTCCTGTCAAAAGTTGATTGTACATTGTAAGAGGCAGCAGAGTGATCAGGTAGAAAAATTGATCTGAGTTTGAAGCTGAATGAATTTTTTACCTCAAGTGGACTATAAATCATTACCTTGACTCTTTTCACTCAGCCTTGACCCAGCGGTGCGCAGCCCACGCCGAGCCCTGAGATTATCAATATTCGGCCTGAAGAAAGGCCTAACGATTGGTCTGAAGCAGGTGCTCTGCCTCTAAATGAGTCTGCCAGGTTGAAGTGTGCGTGGACTAATTGGCTTCAGTCTCTTGTCATGTGAGCGTCGATCGCTGTTGGGAGCCTGGCGAGAGCAGGGCAAGAATCTCCTCCATCCAAATACCAGTCGGCACTCTGGAGAGAAGAAAGAGAGAAATAGAGAGATGCATTAGGAGAGAGCAGGTCTTGTCTCCCCGAGCGCTCTTCCCTCTGGACGGTCTCCATGGTAATAGCTGTCAGCTCATATGTTTTATTTAACCTTCACGCTCTGGAGAAAAAGCCACGTTATGTTTATATCACACATTGTGCCTGTGTGCGAGAGTTAACTTCGTAACACCACTCATTTCTCGCTGAAGTCTGTGTTTTGACACGTTCATTAAATCAAGAACAAAGCCTTATCGACATTTTATCCCTCCAGAACAGAAATTACCCCCACGGAAAAGATGTTCTGAAGCACATTGATGCATGAATTAACATACTAATAAGGATTTTCCTGAAAATATTGGGGACCTTCCAATACTCCATATGTTATGCAAAAAACAAGTATGGAAATAAGTCAGCACTAATGTGAGAATTATCTTAATTAATAGTCTGTTTTTCTAGCTGATTAATATATCATGGAAATTAATGATTGATACAGTGGCCATTAATAAGGGCACATTATGCAGCTTAAGTGTCTCTCATCTGATCCTGGACTTCATCTCACTGATGTGTTGTTTCTGAACTGCAAGTCAGAGACCACCTTTGATTTAAGTAGCATGAAATAATGGACTTTCTGTTGGTTACATGATGTTGATGATTTGTATAGTTGTCTTTCAGTACATAGAATTAGCAAAATTATTTCTTCAGTCCAAAGCTCTTGTGGTCCACTGCAGGAAGGCGTCTCAACCCTCCCAAATAAACAGAAGTGACGTATTAAAACACCTGTTTGGCCCAGATCAACGATAGTGTCGGTCTCCTGGTTGCCCCAAGGCAGTGTCTTCTGCCACAAGCAATCAATGCTTGGACCTCGGTATAGCTGCATCTAGGTATGTAATGGTTATCGGTCATGTCATAAACAATGCTAAAATTCCTGACAGTTAATTTGGGGCAGCTGTTGCGCAGAAGGTAGAGTGGGTCATCCACTTATTGGAACATTAGCAGTTTGATCCCCTGTTCCGCCGGTCCGCATGTCAAAGTATCCTTGAACAAGATACTGAACCACAAATTGCACCTGATGGCTGTTTCATCGGTGTGCGTGTGTTAAAAACTGAGTAGCAGGTGGCACCTTGTATGGTAGCCTCGGCCACCAGTTTATGAGTGTGTGTGTGTGAATGGGTGGTCAGAAGATGAGAAAGACTACAAAGGTGCTATACAAGTGCAGTTCCATTTACCATCCATTTAATTTTACTATTTGAAATGTTAATTGTCATTAAAACCGTGTTTGATTACAGGGCTTTGAAAAACTCATGATAAATACTCTCAAGCATCAACCAAATTTAGTACCAGTCTCCTAGACCAACATATCCTCCTGCAGCAGTTCACAATATTCTATGACTTGGCGCCCCATGAATGACATTACTTAATTAACATAAAGTTACATAGGTTTGGTTTAGGAAAAGCAGCATGGTGACAGTGTACCTTAAAATGACTAAAAGTTAACTCAAAGGTGGAAGTCCTGTGTTTTTTGACCCATCCACCATCCCAACCATTTTTACCAATCTTAACACCCATCAGTGCATTAGTCAAGTGATTGCAGCCTTCCCAAATTTGTGAGCTATACATGAATTACTGGCACATGACTGTGTAGGATATGTATGACCTCTGGTGCATTACTTTTTGTAGGAAAACCAAACATGACAACAGCCAGCACAGACGCAGGAGTAGTACGCAACTTGAATTTGTTGTGCGTCAATGAAAACGTGGCAGAAGACAGTGACAGCACTTGTTTAAAGAGTGGGAGTGTAGCGGGCAAACCCAGTTAGGCTACTGGTTTATTGTATTGTCTTCATCTACAGGGACACAGAAACATGAGCAAGCATTTGAAAGACAGGCTTTCTTTAATGCTCATGCACATTTGATATGGTTTTTATATGTTTGTAGAAGGTGTTGACTGCGGTATTATTTTAATGTTAATGCAAACAAAAAGAGCTTATGGCTGTTAATTTTGTTGAGGTGTTCAATATGAAAAAAGAAATTATTTAAGAGTGTGTATCAGTACTTTTTAGTCATTTTTAGCTAATTTTGATAATACTGGGATAATAATTTAAGACATATCTTATTAATCCTAGAGGGGAAATTCAGTTTTTTCACTCTGTTGTTACTTACACGTTACATACACACAGGCCTGAAATACAGTGCCCTCCAAAAGTATTGGAACAGTGAAGCCAATTCCTTTATTTTTGTTGTAGACTGAAAACATTTGGGTTTGACATCAAAAGATGAATATGAGACAAGAGATCAACATTTCAGCTTTTATTTCCAGGGATTTACATCTGGATCTGATACACAACTTAGAAGATAGCACCTTTTGTTTGAACCCACCCATTTTTCATGTGAGCAAAAGTATTGGATGTGACTGACAGGTGTGTTTTGTTGCCCAGGTGTGTCCCAATTACATTGATTATTCAAACAATAAATAGCACTGAATGTCTAAGCTCAGTTTCAGATTGGGTACAATAGGTTTTGCCTGTGCAGACTGCATTTAGAAGAAGCAATTATGAATCTGAGAGAAGATGGACAATCAATCAGAGCCATTGCACAAACATTGGCCATAGCCAGTACAACCATTTGGAATGTCCTGAAGAAGAAAGAAACCACTGGTGTACTAAGCAACAGACGTCGAACAGGTAGACCAAGGAAAACATCAGCAGTTGATGACAGAAACATTGTGAGAGCTGTAAAGAAAGACCCTAAAACAACTGTTAGTGACATCAGCAACAACCTCCAGAGGGCAGGAGTGAAAGTATCACAATCTACTGTTTGCAGAAGACTTCATGAACAAAAGTACAGAGGCTACACCAGAAGATGCAAACCACTCATTAGCAAGAAGAATAGGAAGGCCAGGCTGGAATTTGCCAAAAAGTGCAGAGATGAGCCTCAAAAATTCTGAGAAAAAGTTCTATGGACTGATGAGACAAAGATTAACTTTTTCCAAAGTGATGGAAAGGCGAAAGTTTGGAGAAAGAAAGGATCTGCTCATGATCCCAAACATTCAAGCTCATCTGTGAAACACGGTGGAGGGAATGTCATGGCTTGGGCTTGCATGGCTTCTTCTGGGACGGGCTCTTTCATCTTCATTGATGATGTAACACATGATGGCAGCAGCAAAATGAACTCAGAAGTCTACAGAAACATTTTGTCTGCTTATTTAAAGAAAGATGCAACGAAACTGATTGGGAGATCCTTCATCATGCAGCAAGATAACGACCCAAAACACACTGCCAAAACAACAAAGGAGTTCATCAGGGGCAAGAAGTGGAAGGTTTTAGACTGGCCAAGTCAGTCTCCAGACTTAAACCCAATAGAGCATGCATTTTACCTGCTGAAGAGGAGACTGAAGGGAGTAACCCCCCAAAACAAACAACAACTGAAAGAGGCTGCGGTGAGTCTGGAAAAGCATCACAAAAGAAGAATGCAGAACTTTGGTGATGTCAGTGGGTCACAGGCTTGATGCAGTTATTGAAAGCAAAGGATTTGCAACTAAATATTAACTCTTATTCACTTTAATCTATTATAAGCCTATATGTTCCAATACTTTTGCTCACCTAAACATTTTGTGTTCCGTTACAAATAATGCTATCTTCTAAGTTGTGTATCAGAAAAAGCTGAAATGTTGATCTCTTGTCTCATATTCATCTTTTGATGTCAAACCCAAATGTTTTCAGTTTACAACAAAAATAAAGGAATTGGCCTCACTGTTCCAATACTTTTGGAGGGCACTGTATGTGGTTAGAAAATATTGATACTGTAGTGCCCTCTTTGATATAAATGAGTCAAACTAAATATTAGAAACGCCTTACAGCACAGCCCCTCAAGGAGTCAGCGGCACCAGAATCAAAAAATTCAATATGAGTATGAAGTTGGATCAACACCTCTCTAAAACCGTTTCAACATTATAACTTTCACAAAAATTAAGATTTATTGGAGCTCTTGTATTAGGCTAAGTTAAGTGTACCTAATAAAGCAGACAGCTGAGGTTATAATTAATTACATCTGTGAGTCCGACCACTACTTAATTGAAAATAGTGATGAGAATTAAAACTGTGAGTAAATTATCTTTGGTGATTTGATTTATTGCTTTGGTTTATGTTATATATTACTGCTCATGCTCGACAGCCAGCTGTCCTTCTGTTTGTTTTTTACAGTGCAGCAGAGGCATTAAACACATTAAAGGCAATTTATCTGCATGCTGAGTGATCAGAACAGGAAATGTAAAAGCTTTCCTGAACAAACCTCCATGTACTTCAATTAATTAACACCTCAAGAGGTTGCAGTTCATTTCCTTAGTTGTTTTTAAATGGGCTGCTCATTATAGAGCCTCCATTATTTCCTGTCAGGTTGGTTATAAGAGAACCTTCAGCACCTGAATGTTCCACTGGAGGCTCACAGCACTAGATAAAAGTGGAGGTTCGTTAAATGAACCCAACAACCTCAGTAATTTAAGTCGGGCTCCTAATGGCCTCCTCTGTGCCAGGTATCAGTGTCCCACAACAATAGCTGTGCTGTTCTCTAGCTACACAAACAAACACATAAACATACACGTAATTATGTGCTCACACACGTTGTCCACACACACGTACACCCGGCTGGTGTCGCTAATATTGATTCACCTTGTTCCAACCAGTATTTATTTTAGGTACCAGGAATATACAGGGTGTTGTACAATTTGCTTGTGTAGATTTTCTTTAAGTATTGTCCAGTTGCTGTACATCATGTACTGTATACACTTAATTGTTCTGTCAGTTATTTTTTAAATATTTATTTGCAGCACTTAAATTTTGTGATAGGTTTTTTTTTTTTCTAGTTTTGTCGTGTCGGTGGTCGAGTTGCATTGTGGGTAATGTAGGCACCACATTTTGACAAGAAGTAAAAATGCATGAAATAACAAAAATATGTATCTCGGGTTATGCTGCATCGATTTTGATCCCTTTTTTTTTCATGAGTTCTGCAGTTACAGGAGTGTAATGCTAAATTAGTGGGGACTCTTGTAAGGTGTCCTGCTTCTACATTCAGGTATCAAAAAGAAGAACTCTTGAGTGCATGAGACCAAATCTTGCTCTCTCTCATTACTAAACGGGATACTTTACCCTTTTTTTTTTTCCCTCCATCTTGCCAGTGCCCAGATCTCCCTGCTCATTTGCCTGCGAAAATCCAAAACGTGTCATCTAGTGGATTTTTGCTGGCTCTTGGGCTGTTCCTCAAACTAGATACTTCTCCATTTTCGTATGTCTGCCACCACAGAATAAAGAGAAGCGGATCGAGAGGGAGCTGCCCCTCTCTTTCTCTCAAACTCAGACCAAATCCGAATTAAACTGTAAAACTAGGCAGTGCTGATCAAATATAAACAAAGAATCTGTTACTTTATTGCCTATTTTGCACCTAAAATGTTTTCAGAAACATGCTTTAATGCACCATTTGCTGTATTTATGGAGCTTTTCAGGACCATGTTTTAACCTACTTTCAAGTTTAACCATAATGACAGCTGGTCACCACATTGTTTTCTGATAGGCAAATCCCATTACGCCACCCACCAGCAGGAGCATTTATTGGTTTGGTGCGTCACAGTGCATTCTGGTAGTGGTAGGTTGTCTACCTACCTCTCAAGCAGACGTGAATGCCACTTGTCTTTGTGTCTTTCTACTGCACAGACAGCCCAGTTCTTTGAAAAGATCATCTTTCCAGCAGTGAAATACTTCTTTAAAATGTGCTTGGAAGCAGTATTGGTTTACTGGTGTGTTCTCTATTGTTTTACAGCTCCGGTTGTTGTTAAATTGGAGAAGGCGTGCCTCCTGTTACTCCCTTAATGATTTGTGGAAACTCCTATAGTTTATGTGTGATCATCCAAAAATAGAAATCAGTAGAAAGGAGTGTTTTCATGACTCATGCTTATGTGTTAAAGGGACTGTGGATGGTTTAAACCAGTCCTTTAAAATGTAATTGAATGTCTGTCTTCTGTATTGTTATGGTAAATGCAGCTACTGTCACCTTCTAAAGGACTGAGAATAATCCACAGGTTAGCAGTGAATCATAAGTTTTGGGAGAAAATTGATGTAGCAGAGGTCAAGATGATGTAATCCCATGTGTTGGCCAAGCTCCAAAACCACTATCACACTTCCCATAATGCAGCTCAAGAGGATCTTTTTTGCTCAGCTATTTTCAGAGGCTGAGCTCTCCACATGCCTAATATAATATTGACATATTAAATCAATGGAGTGCCAGTGCCCCTTTAAGATTAAGATAATGTGATGTATTAACACTTATTAAGTGTTATTAGTAACAAATCCCCATGACAGCTTTCCACTGACACGTGCCTGGATGGATATTTGCCGGAAGCTGATTAGTTTTTGCTTCACTGCTACTCACTCGAGTTAAAAAACACCTGAATTCTTATGTACCTCCTGTCTGACTTTGCTTGCTGTGTGTTTGTGAGTGTAGGAGGAACCTGCCGGGCGACAGACAGAAGGCTCTGGACATCATGCTGCCCCTGGTGGAGGGCGAGGAGCAGGTAGCCTCGGACATCTACTGCCTGGTGGGACGGATCTATAAGGACATGTTCCTGGAGTCTCACTTCACTGACACAGCGAGCAGAGACAGCGGCACACACTGGTGAGAGAGACGGGACGGGGAGGCGAGTGGCTCCAACAGACGCTGAGTCACATGTAAATATTGCTAGAAGAAATGTTTTGAAGGGCAAGATGCATTAAAGATGCCTTTAAGGTGACTCATGGAACCATGGCACCACAGTTTTAAGAGTACTATGAATGATGCCATGAATAAAGGAGTTGGTAATAGCTGTTATTGTCAAGGTAAAACCCCTTTGTTAAGTGAGAGAATTGCAAGTGTCATGTAAGGAAACAGGCAGGCCAGGAGTCTGCGAATGACAGCTCATTACAGCAGTGATACATAAAAGGTTGCACAACTTGTTACACGTCAAACCAGGTGTGCAAAAGCATGAGAACATGAAGAGGTTTCAGTCCTGTCACATAAAAATGACGATAGATAACCGTATCACGGTGCAGGAAGCATGCGTTTAGGCATGGATGAGAGGCTCATGCTCACATCAGTGTCATCGGACGAGCTGAAACAATAGCTAGCTCAGTGGTGCTAGGTGAGCTAGCAGTAGATGCATGCCTCCTTCTGCATGGTGATACAGTTGGCGGGTGCAATTAATAGTAGAAAATAGTTCCTACATGAAACTGCTCACAACAGGGTCTGTGGATTATCTTGAGTAACCAGGTCATGATTTCTCTAAAGAGACATTGCTGTTGAGTTTTTCAAATGTATTATTTTGCTGCCTTGGGCACCACAAGCTGAGTGCCACTTAGCTCCATTGTATTTGAGAGAAGGCAGACATCTCCACAGTCGATATCTCAAGAACTCAGCAACTCACAGCAGAACAGTCTACATTAGATTGATAAATAGCGCCACAGGTAAAAGGAAAAATGTGTTTTTGATATTGGGATATACTGTCACTTTAAAGTAATGTAGTAATGTTAAAAGTTCTGCCTTGTGTCAGCAGTTTGGGCTGAGTATAAATTTTCCTTTTTACTCCCTTTTCACTCAATGTGGATTGCTCAGAAGTTATGTGACGGTTGAAGGTTTTTCTTGCTAATGCACTCCTTTATTCTAACACCACTGCAGTTCTTATTCATTTCGTAAAAGGAAGAAAATACACAAATACCGCTGCTTCAAAGATCAGTGTAGGTGTAACAGTGTGATGTGTTTAAAGAGAACGATCATTACAGCTGCTATGTTGGTAGATAGAGTTCAGACACACGTGGTAACATAATTCTCTTGAATTTTTCAGGGTAACCAAAAAGCACACACCTGAACTTTTCTAAATTTAAGCTGCTGCATCACTTCCCTCAACCACAGAATGTGACCACAGAGCTGCGGGCTTTTTCAGTAAAATGATCCTATGGTCTGATGACAGAGGCTGTAGCATGTCTGTTGTACGTGTATATGTGTATATGATTTTCTAGAAACGCAGTAAGGATGAACAAATCTTTTTATTCAGTTTAAGTGACTATGAAAGGAATTCATTGATGGATTTTTCTTTTAGTTCAGAGTGACCTTGTTCATTCACAAACAGCTCACAGGATATTAATTCATGTCTCACAATGTCCTAGTTTTCAGTCTGTTTAAAAAACATCCATAATATGTAAACATCCGTCACCACAAAGTTGTGACGTCAGACCATGAGTAGAACATACTGTGTATGAGAGGATGGCTGTACCTAGAATCAATATAAATCAGTCAATTCAGTTCAGCACTATGTGAATGATGGATATTGTTCCCATAATTTCTTTATCAAGAGCATGAACCTCAATGATAGAATCTAATAGATATTTCAAGTTAGCTAAGGATCAGTGTTACTGGAAACAATGCAGTTGTAAAAATTCAATTACTATACACTCACCAGCCACTTTATTAGGTTCACCTTGCTAGTACCAGGTTGGACCCCTTTTGTCTTAAGGAATGCCTTAATTCTTGGTGTCATAGATTCAACAAGGTGCTGGAAACCTCAGTAATTTTAGACATGATAGCATCACACAGTTGCTGTAGATTTGTTGGCTGCACATCCATGATCCCAAAGGTGCTCTATTGGATTAAGATCTGGTGACTGTGGAGGCCATTGGAGTACAGTGAACTCATTGTCATGTTCAAGAAACCAGTTTGAGATGATTTGAGCTTTGTGACATGGTGCGTTATCCTGCTGGAAGTAGCCATCAGAAGATGGGTACACTGTGGTCATAAAGGGATGGACACGGTCAGCAACAATACTCAGGTAGGCTGTGGTGTTTAAACCATGCTCAGTTGGTACTAAGGGGCCCAAAGTGTGCCAAGAAAATATCCCTCACACCATTACACCGCCAGCACCAGCCTGAACCGTTGATACAAGGCAGGATGGATCCATGGATCCATCCAGGATGGATGCTTTCATGTTGTTTACACCAAATTCTGACCCTACCATCTGAATGCCACATTCAAAGTCACTTAAATAACCTTTCTTCCTCATTCTGATGCTCAGTTTAAACTTCAGCAGGTCATCTCGACCTTGTCTACATGCCTAAATGCATTGAGTTGCTGCCATGTGATTGGCTGATTAGCTATTTGTGTTAACAAGTAGTTGAACAGGTGTAACTTATAAAGTGGCCGGTGAGTGTATATGTATTTGACAAACTGTTAAAACGGTATTCAGTTATTGTCGGTATAGAGGTATTTTAAGATGCTAATTACACATTTTTGGAGGGTGATTTCTAAGTTCAGTCCAGATCTAAACCTTGCTCAGACCTTTGAGTGATGAAGCTGGATGTTCCCAGCATGAGTGTGCCTCTGAAAACCCTGCAGAATCTGCTTGTGTCTAATGAGTAAGCAGAGAATGAGATGCATATGGAGGCTTTCCAGAACCTTGGTGAATCCAGGAAATCTGTTCTGATTCTAATCAGGGGTATTACTTGGTAACTTGCTAGTTTGCCATCTTCTGTGTCAGTCGTGTGTGAGCATACAGAGGCTAACAGTAGCTGACGAATGTTGGCTCAATAACAGAGCAGCAATAACACGTGGCTGCTGATTGCCTTCATCTGGAAATTGCTCTTAAGATCTCATATCTGAGTCGCTTGAATATGCTGCTTGCGTTACCGAGCTCCCATCTGGCTGTTATTTTCAGTTCCATGTCACAACTTGGCAGAGGCCCCTAATAACATTCATACCCCTTCCCTCAGCAGAACAGATTGCTCATTAAATAAATGAAAATTTCTTGTTTTGCGAGGGTACTCACAGTTGCGGTTTGCTGTTCTGAGGTCCCAACTCAATATGGCTGTAATTGTTTTTTCTAACTTGAAGTGTCTCAGGAAGCTGGGGGAGCCCCGTGAAGCCATCCGTTATCTCAGAGATGCTTGGGAATTTTTATGATTCATTTCTTGGAGGAAAAGTGTTTATTGGAGATCTTTTTTTTGTCTCCTCTTAGGTTTAAAAAGGGGTTTGAGTCAGAGCCAACACTACACTCTGGGATCAACTATGCTGTTCTACTCCTGGCAGCTGGACACCAGTTTGACACGTCTTTCGAGCTTCGCAAAGTGGGTGAGTGGACGCTAGATTGAATCTCTGTCTTTACTCTGCTCCAGTCCTTCATGATCAATCATAATTTGCATTCATAGCTGCACTTATCAATACCTTTTATATTGATAATGGAAGAAGATATTATGTGTAAGAGCGTTATAACATCTTAAAGCTCATTGTTTCAGTTTTATGGATTTCAGCTTCACTGTCATGGCTCAGTCTCCGAACCTTGCCAACCCTGCTAGAAAACAGCTGCCTGCTGCTGCGTGTGTTAGCAAACAGATTCCAGCAGACACAAAGCAACATCAGTGTATATTTGCAGTTCAGTTTCTGTCTGCCTGATGAATGTTAGTCCACTCTTCACTGTCCTTTTAGCTTTGTTTTGGTCTCCAACATCTCAGGAGGGAAATATCTGGCTTTTAAAAAGCTGATAGCTCCACAGTGTTCACTAGCTAGTCATAAGCTGTGTCTGTCTGCTGTTTAGTGCCAGGAAAGGTAGCCTAGAATTGTTTTTTAAAGCTTGTTCGCTGAAAAGATCTGTCTGTCACAACCAAAAACAGCATTATAAGAGCTGCGAGACTGAACAATGAGCTGAAAGAAGCTATAAAGCTCCCAGAGCTGAGGGGAACTGTAGAGTTTGGCAATAATGGTTCGTGTGTATCACCACCAGCTAGGGATGGGAAGTGAAAAGGTTTTGTTAAAAACCAATGCTCTTAGTGATTCTGCTTATTGGTGTGATTCTTTATCGATACCCTTACTGTTTCCTGATCGGTTTTCTGTGTGGAAAAAAGTAGGCCTACACAGATTTTCAGCTTCAATGCTACTGTTTTATTATCCTCATATCTGAACATATGCAGTGTAGAAACAGGGTAGAAAAAGGCATTATCATTTTACAAACATTAGAAGCAGTAGCCATGCTTTGGACCGTTCCTTCCTCTCCGCCATGACTCCCTCTTGTTGCAAGTTTCCAGCAGCATAGATGCAAAGGAAAAACATCACTGGCATCCATAAAAGGAATTGATAAGCTCGGAGAAATACAGTTCCCATGTATCGGATAATTTGGAACTGGTTCTCAACTGGATTCCCATCCTTACTTTCAGCAACCCCTAACACATTACACATAACTGTATACTTCCATTGTACTGTAAAAATAATGATTATATCTAATAAAAATAAGATTATTTATAGAAACATTTCCTACTGTTTTGCGAATAAGTATGCCCTTAAGCCCTTGCTCCCAATTGTCTACGTTTACCCTGAAATCTGAGGCTCAGAGGTGCTCAGGAATGTGGGAAACAGAGCAAGCAGCCCTGCTGCTCCCTAAATTAGCACCACCCTCCGTCCCTCCAGGCCCTGCCTTCCCACTGCACTTATCCCCGCGGCCCCCACTTGCCTTTCCAAATGGCTGGTTACTGCAGGAGGACATGTAGGCGCAGAAGCCAAAACCATTGTCACAATTAACTTTAGATTCTTACATAATCTGATAACAAATCGATCCTTTGTACTTCAAGTTGTTAGCCAGACAAAATCACAGATGCCAGAGCGAAAAAAAAAGCTCGGAGATTCGTCTGGTTCCCAGGCTAGTACGTTGTGGCATATCCAAGTCGAGTGTGAACATGTCTTGAGCCTTTTTTGCTGCAGTCTCTCCTCAGCTGTCTTGTCTGTTTAAAATCTCAGTTTGTGACAGCCCAAAGGGAAACGCAATGTTAAAAATAATCTTCCTGTTGTATTAAATAATCTTTCTTTTCTTCCAGGAGTGAAACTGAGCAGCCTGTTGGGGAAAAAAGGCAGCCTGGACAAGCTGCAGAGTTACTGGGATGTGGGCTTCTTCCTGGGCGCCAGCATCCTGGCCTGCGACAACACCAGGGTCATCCAGGCCTCCGAGAAACTCTTCAAACTTAAAGCCCCCATCTGGTGAGGACGCGGATAAGCCGCTCTCAGATTTGCATGCCGAAAAACACATTTTAGACCGCATCCACCACCAACTGCGCCTGTGTCATTGTGATCTGAATTGGAGCTCTGCTTTGCCTTGAAATCACAGTGGCCATCTGGGGCCATTGAGCAAGCATTTGGTGTACTTCGCTTTGGAGAACAGAAAATATCATGGGGAGCTGGTTTTGCTCATTTGAACAGTACCTCTATCTTTACATGGGTTTTTATGCATATATATGAGCCTGGTGTCATGATGTTTTGTGAAGATTTTAAAAAGTGTTAGAATGTAAATATTTCACTCTGTGGAAAGAAAAACTTTTCCTCAACAGGAAGCATGGCTTGAAACAGGTGGTTTGACAAGATTACTACCATGAAAACATTTTTATCTCTTTGTGTCAGTGACATTTCTTATTTAGCCATGGCCAAAACCATCCTTAACTATAAACAAACAAAAACTTTACCTGATATGCCAGTGTGGAGGTATTGGTGCATACTAATGCAATAGATATCCAATATATTAACCTTTAAAGAATAACATTTTTACATGACGAGCATATGACAATAACTAATCCATGCTATTCACATGGAATCCCTTCATAGTTAAGGATCAAAGTCTTATCCTCCTGAGACCCAAACTTTTGTTTGGTATTAATTTTTAATTTTACCTAGCTATTAGGGATCAGTAGAACCCAATAAGTATGAAAAACTCAACATTGTCAATGATAATAAAGTCCCAATGTCCTCAAACGAGTACTTTCTAATTAACAGTGTTATTAGCTTGTTACTGTTACTAAAATTGGTCAAAATTGTCACAGTCATTATCAATCATAAATGAACAAGTTTCAACCATTAAATGTGATCAGGTTTTGGGCTTTGTCCACTTTTTTGTTGGGATCGGCTGCAGACCGACTTGGCAGATGGCTACCATCTTGTTTTTACATGGGTTATGGTATTGTGCCCTTACCGCTACTAGATGGCACAAAAAAGTGTCCACGAATGAGGACAACAGGTCTAAGTTAAGAAGAACGAAGCATAAGGTCAAATAAACCCAAAATGTGATGTCCTCATATGAGGACACAGGGTCTCAGGAGGTTAAAGGGACAGTTCACGCCCAAATCAAAAATATGTTCTTCCAAGATAATGTCAAGGTTATCCACAGATCTTGTTGTGAGCAGTTTGTCGTAGGGACTATTTTCTCTTTACCAGACTGCACCCGCCAACTGTATCACAGCGCAGAAGGAAGAGTACATCTACTCATGGACGAGAGGTTTGTGCTGGTGACAATGTGAGATGTAAACTTTCCTCAGCTAGCTCACTGATGCTAGGTGAGCTAGCAATAGTTGCACGCTTCCTTTTGCATAGTGATACAGTTGGCTGGTGTTGTTCAGTAGAAAGAAAACAGTTCCTACATGAAACTGCTCACAACCAGGTCTGTGGATTATCTTGAGTAACCGGGTCGTGATTTCTGAAAAGAGACATTGAGACACTTTTTGGCACTTTGAGCACCACAAGTCGAGTGCCATCCAGTTCCATTATATTCTAAAGAAAGGAGAGGTAACTACTGCCAATATCTCCATCACTCTGCAACTCACACTAAAACAATCTAGACTGATAAATAGCACTAGGGTTAAGAGGAAAAATATGTACTTTTGATTTTGGGGTGAGCTGTCCCTTTAACTGTCTGCAATAATACATAATTCAGACTTTCTATCGACTCCTCAAGATTGTTTAAGACTGTATCAGATGTACAACATGTGGAGGAGTACAGTAAACCGTCTGCAGCTCCTTGTCTCTGCAGTGCTCGCGACCCTGCTGTTCTTTATTTGTGTTTGTGCTGTGAAAACTCTTTAAGTTTCCATTAATGTCACAAAGAAAAATGAGCTCCAGCATGGAAACACAATCATATGGTATTGTTTGTTTCTGTGATCCTGCTTGATCTATGCTCATGGGTTTAAAACAATATAATTCACATGCAAATTATCTGCCAGAGAGTTATTATGTTTGCAGATGTTTTTCTGATGGGATGACATTTGGTTATATTTGATTACAGAAAGATTTGGACTCTGACCTTTTTCAGGGCACTGTGGATAAATGTTTTTTTCTATTTTTCTCTCTGCTTGGTTCTCAGGTACCTGCGCTCTCTGGTGGAGACCATCTTGATCTACCAGCAGTTCAAGAAACCTGGCATGGAGCAGCCGGCCCCCAAGCAGGAGCTAGTGGACTTCTGGATGGACTTTCTGGTGGAGGCCACCAAGAAAGACGTCTCCTCTGTCCGGTTTCCTGTAAGTAACTCCAGCCAAGGAACCCCGAATGATTCAGCTCAGGCGCTAATCAGAGGCTGAAACAAATGCAAAAGATAATGCATGCTCAGCAACTTTCATTGGTTAAATAAAGGAAGTGCCTTTATCCCTTCTCCAGGTGTTGATATTAGAACCCACAAAAGTGTACCAGCCTTCATATTTGTCCATAAACAAAGACGTGGATGACAACACGGTGTCTATCTGGCATGTTGCTCCCGATGACAAGGTGGGTGTCCATCATTTATATATGTCTAACAAATCTCACTTCCCAGTTTTGCTTTTTCTACTGTTTGCTCAATTCCTCCGGGACAGTATGGTGTTGCAGTGGTTAGCTCTGTCACCTCACAGCAAGAGGGTAGAACCCACTGGCTGGCTTGTGTCCTTCTGTGTGGAGTTTATGTGTTCTCCCCGTGTTACTGTTGGTTTCCTCTGGGTTTTTCAGTTCCCCCTAACAGGTTAGGTTAGGCATGCAGAGGTCAGGTGACATGGTGACTTTAAATTGTCTGTAGGCATGAATATGAGTGTGAATAGGCCCTGTTATAGTGTGGCGACCTGTCCATGGTGTACCCAGCCAGTCTCCCGCCCCTTAAAAAGATAAACAGTCACAGAAAATTCATGAATGGATGTTCAGTTCCTCCTAATTTTGTTCTTTTATTCCACCACAGTTGACAAATTTCTCTAATCTGTTCCTGAATCTGAGATGAAACATTAAAAAACATGGCACAGATTCACAAATAACATCCATTCTCACCTTTTGTTATCTAAAATGCCTCCATTGGCTGTCTAGATGTGTATACTGGCATGATTGAATACACAATCAGCACCAATATTACCTTGTCAGCCTTAGAGGAACATGGTACACCAAGTTTTTGTGGAGAAAGTTATATTTTGAATGGAAAAGCCACCAATCCATTATGGCTTTGTGCTCAAAACCAAGTATGGGAAGTTTGTTTTTCTCCATGCTAGCATGTTAGCATACATTATTATGAGACACAGTTAAATGTTATCTGATTTTTTGGGGCAAATATACATGATTAATGATACAAATTCTTGTTTCTGATTGGCTGGCATATACTAGTGGGCTTCAAACATGCTCTGAATCATGCTGCAAGTTACCATAGCAGCAATGCTGATGCTGTACATGATGCTTAAACTGATGAACAGATGGATGATGATTGTGAGTTTTCCTGTTTTGTTTTCTTTGGGGAGATGCTACGCAGCGATAATGGACTCTAGTTTCCTGTCATAAAGTTCTTTGTGTCTGCCATATTGATTATTTTCTCATATTGTTGTTTATAACTGCTCACTGCGGCAGCACATAAATAAAAGTGACTGCTCAACCAGAAAGTGGTCCTAGTAAAGCTGCTACATTGGCCAAACTGATTTCATGTTTTTACTTACTTTTACTAATTCATGTGCCATTGCTAATGTGATTAAAAACCATTGATGTCTTTTTATTACTGTAGCTCAATCAGCATATTATTAGTAATGCTACTCATCTAATGCTATCAGTCAGTGTTGATTGATTTATCCTCCCCTAGATGCTGTAAAGATGTTATTTGTTCTGATTTGTCCTGCAGCACAAGGGGATCCACGAGTGGAACTTCAGCGCCACATCAGTACGAGGTGTCAGGTCAGTGTCTGCCGTCTTTAATGATGCGTTCATATTACAGCTGAGTGATGTGACAGTGACCTCACACCTGTCTCCAGAGGGTGATTGGTTTAAATTTGTCATCAGATGGTTGGTTGGAGGGAAATTGTTAAGCTTGACCACGTCTCTAGACATTACTAGTTGAATATATCTAATAATTTTTGCCACTGAGAGGGATGTCACAACTGTTTTAAACCAACCCCGCCATTACGATTGTGCTGTTTTAATTTCTTACGATGCTTAGTTGTCCAATAAGACAAAAATCTTTTTGTTTTCTTTTATTTCTCATCAAGATTAAAATCTCTATCTCAAGAGGGACGTAGCTGTCTTTTATGATAACAAATGTTTACCATCGTGGTTTAGTGTGTTAGCATGCTCACATTTGCATGCATTTGATCACCAAAATTATTGCAATAAATCCTCTGAGAACCACAAATGTCCGAACAAAATTTTATGGCACCCCTATATTGAGATATTTTAGTCTGGACCAAAGTAGCCAACCAATAGGGCGACATTAGCATCACCATCCAACCACTAGCATGGCTAAACACATTGCAACTGCCACTTGTAATTGTTCTCTTTAATGTGGACCTAATGTCTGTAATGTTTGTCACCTCCATGTATTTTTGTCATGCTGTATACATGCTATATATATCTGCACAGGTCTGTCTTTAAAGTCGTAATCAAAATGGACCTCATTCACTAAAAGTACATGACCACAAATCTGTGCTGAAACCGTGCATATAAACGTTTTACACACAAATTCAGAATTCACCAATATTTTTTTACCTAAATTTGTCAGTACTCTGCCAACAAATATAGAACTGCCATAGACCATGGATACACAAAAATGATGAAGGCCTTGCTATCTTAGAAATTGTGAACACACAGCTTTGAACTAAATGCATACTGTAGAATATTATAACCACTTCAATTATAAAAGGCTTTCATAGACAGCATTTAAAATCGGTAATTTACTAATCTTAGCCTATTAAATAACGCCCTGTCATCCTCGTCAATTATTTTCATAATTGAAATATTGAAATACAGTGTAATTTACAACATGACAAAGGCATAAACATGATAAGCAAGAAGGAAACAAATGTAGTTCTAAACATATCATCAGTCAAACAGTTGGGTGGTAATTTATTTATTACTCACTTACAAACTGATACTCTGAAAACGCATTAACCAGTATTCCAAGCACCGCGGCGGTACGCACAACATGATTGACATCACACATTTGCAGTGGTGATGACGGCGTCTGTAAATAAGCCTATATCAATCACAGTGTGAAACAGCTACACTATATAAGTAGCAGCAGAAACCTGGGCCAACCTGACAACAGCATTCTGGATTGATGCTGACTGTTAATATGTAAAGGACTCACATTAGGGCCAAACATGTTACATGCACAGAGGCATAAAAGCGTTTTATCAAATGCATACAACGTGCAGATTCTATACATGACTATCACTTCACCTCTCTCAGCTCCAAACTGTGCCAGAGTATTCCATTAATACCACAGACAGTCTACCATGGACAGTTTTCATGATGTCTCTCTCTGCGTCTCCTTCTCCGTGGTCCTCAAAGGAATTCAGTGTCAGATCAGCGGAGGGGCTGTGCTCGCATGTTGCTAGGGAACAACTCATTCTCTGTGCCCACTCAGCCTGCAGACAGTCAGCAGGACACAATAGCAGTTCTGCGAGCAACAATACGACCACACACATACAGTCCCTCCGTTGTCTGGCTCGGCAGCTCTGGCCTTGGCACAGCGGCTCAGAATTGGACAAGTGCTCATCTTGGCGGATAAAACTTTCCATTCAGTTGTTGAATTTGTCTTTTGTGAAGAAATTTAGCATCATTTAATTTGACAATTTGCAAAACAACTTTAGTGTTTGGTCCACATTTCATTTGTGTAGAAACAAACTGTCATGATACTGCATATTTACTCACTTTAAGTAGGACGTGGTAAGATTTATTGTTACTACGTCCTGTAATTTGTCACATCTTCTGGGGTTTATATTTTGATGGAGTGGCTCACCACACTCACTGACAAACACTCTTTTATTTAATACCAGACATTTAATGGTTGATGTCATAAGTCCAATTAAAGGCCTCTTTCATTCTGTAAGTGAGATCTGCTCTCTCACTAACTGAACTGTTTCTCCTCAGCATCTCCAAGTTTGACGAGCGCAGTGCCTTCCTGTACGTGCTGCACAATGCAGAGGACTTCCAGATCTACTTCTGCACAGAGATGCACTGTAAAAGGTCTGTTCTCGCTCTCTCTGTGTTGATTGGACATCATTAAGCTCTTAAAGGTTGTTTCAGACAATAAGCAGACTATTGATTGTGTATACAGCTTCATATAATGTGATAAGAAATGTTCAATGACCTTTTTCTGTTAGTTTTAAATTTACATTATTGGGTTTTATGAGCCAATAATTGAAAACTGGCTTAAAATCAGAACACAGCTGTCCCCCATTTATTAACTAAATCTAAAAAGAGGGGTTTAAATGTTCACACGAGGTCCTTTGTGGTTTTGTTAATGGACAAATGAATCAAAACTAAGAGTCTACAGCCATGCTAGCAGCTAACATTATCACAATTAAAATGCTGACATGCAAGTCATATTTTACTGTACCACTCTCTGGTAGTTGATGTCCTTATTAAGTGTTTTAACTGATAGCTTTATTGATGGTTAAGCTGCATAAATCGGTTATAAGTCATTTATAAGAACAGCTTTTTGGTTGCCAGGTTGGGGAAAATAATTATACATTTGTCAGCAAATTATTAAGTATTTATTAATTACTTTACAACAGTTATACCTGCATTATTACCAAATAGAAGTAATAACTGAGCTAAAAAAGATTAGTTAATGATTAACCTCTTAAGGCTCAAACACACCAAGCCAACATTAAAGAACTAGCTGTGATGAAGGCTGACTGTTGCATCGTCTAATGTCGACTGTGTCTAGGGCAAAAGGTTGCACTTGAACACACCGCAAAGATGACAGCCAACAGCCAATCAGCATATACGTTCTCCGCCTGCGTGAGAGTAGATAACTCTCCGTGCCAGCAGACGGCGGTAGTCTGTAGTCGTCGTTCAAAAAGGGAAACTTGAAGACCGACAGGATGGATTCAAGACGCTAACAAATTTGTTCTGATCTTGTGCCCCCTTGACTTTAGTGGTTTGTTTGCTTTTCTCACCTCCGTTTCTCCTCTCGTGCACTGAACTCAACTGCCAGTCGGAGTGATTTCATTCAACAACAAGCTCCAATGCAGATTCAACATGCTGAATCAGCTGAAAAACAGATCACAAGGGATGACAATGCAAAAATTAGGGCCACAGGCACTCATTGACGGCCTGACATTGACCGACAGCCAACCATACACTTGGTGTGTCATGGCCCTTATGTCCCACCTATTGGAGGGTCTGTAACTATCAGCTCATGCTGGTTAATTGTTTAAACCCACAGAACCTTACTATAAATACTAGTGGAGATCCAGATAATTCAATTCAACTTCGAGTTTGAGCAATTTGATAAAGAAAACTGTATATATAATACTATCAGTGTGGAAAAAAATAAAATGATTTTCCAGCTTTTAAGGTAATTAGGGGGTGATTTATGGACAAAATTACATGGTAAGGGGTGAAGGTACATTTTTTAAACCCTGTATAAAGAGTGCCTTATTAAAAAGTGGTATTGATATTGTAGTGCATTTGATTACTTTCATTTGGCAGAGCCTTCAAGGTTTGAATCTTACAAGCAAATGAATCACTGAATTCTTGATGTTGGTATTTAAATACCACTGAAATTACAGCTCTCAAATATTTTAGTTTGAATTTATGTGATCCATTTTCAGGCTATACATTTTCAGGGTTCACTGATTCAGATGTGTCAATATCCAAGTGCTCAGCATTCAATAAGTATGTTGACATTGCTCTAATTACATAAGCTTAATTCAGATCTAAAAAGTAAAGTTCCCACACATACACACACATTGGTGGAAATTTGGAGTTCAGTGTATTGTTCAAGAACACCTTAATGTAGAGAGGAGCAACAGGGATCCAATCCCCAACTCTAACAGCCACTTTTACTCACAAGAAACAGTTGTATTCCTTAAAACTCAGCCGTCATTGAACCAACATCTGGTGTATCTGATGTATTTTTGATCATAAAGATTTACATTCAGTCTACAAAGATGATAAAGTCTCACAAACACTCTGCAGTGAGTTCATCTCGTCTCCACTCGTACCCATCTCCATAGTAGTTAAGGCACTCATGTCAGCTCTGAACTCAGGTGGGAAGTTTCGCACCTCTCCGTGGCCACGAGCACACCTTGTCTTATTTTGACACCATCGAGTTCCTCGCTAGCTGCTCGGTGAAGCACTGCGTGTTCAGACTTGTGACTCTCACATCAGAGGCTCCCGAGCACTTTCAGTGCCATTATGTGGAGTGTGAGAGCCAGTGAGTCATGCCTGCTGTTGTTATGATGCTGCTCTCCTTTAGTACAGAGAGAAAGTAGTGACAGTGCAAAGGGAGCAGTGAGAAGGTGGAGGGAAGAAATAGGTGGTATTAAGAGAAGGAGACTCCGCCTGATTTGGTTTGTGCACGGGTTGCATGAGGGCATGTACAAGCACACGTGTACCACAGAACACCAGGCCAGCCGTGTGTGACAGCATGATGAGGCAATGTGCTAATTCGCAGCTTGTGTGCAGTGAGAGTGGCAGAGGTCATTAAATATATGTATCTGTGTGGGAGGTGTGCATGTAAACATAATGTAACCCCTTCTGGATGAGACCACCAGCTACAGTAAACACTGCCTTAATCACAGTATGTACTTAATAGAGCTCAAACAGCATGTGCAAATTCTGTGCATTAAACTGGGTCATATATCGCTTCAAATAGGAGTGTGAATATCTTCCTGTTTGTAGCATATTTCTCTTTCACAAAAAAGGGCAGATTAAGAAATGCTTGCAACAAAAACTAGTTGAAAATATGTTGTTTACTTACAAAATAAAGTTACTAAAATAAAATGAACATATACAGGAAATGTCTGTAGTTTTAGTCTTTGTCAATATGGTCAAATTTGTCAACACAGCAAATATCAGGAGGCATTAGTGCATGTTTACTGAGACTGGGACGAGACGAGACAAGATGAGATACGATAAGACACGATAAGATAATATAAGACAACACAGTACAAGATAACACAACCTAACATAACATGACATAGTCTTTTATTAGTTCCATGGCGGGAAAATTTGATTCAACAAAACTAAAACTTAACATTTTTTAACAATAAAAATTCAACTGAAACGATCAAACCCTTTCTGGATACTAACTGAAACTAAACTGAACTGAAAACAAAAACTAAAAAAAATAAAAAAAACTATAATAACCCTGGTTGTAAGGGCTCTGCGAACAGGTGCATTAATAGTGCAATAAACTTTATTAATACATCACCTTTTAAAAGAAGGTTAAGGTTAGGAAAAAAATTAAAATTAAAAAAAAAAAAGTTTGTTTTACCATTTTTTTAATCTATTTTTCCGACTGTGCCAGGCAGCCATTAATTTCCATTTGTACAAAATTAATTAATAAGCAGCAACCTGCTCAAGTTATAACGCAGCTTAACTCCCGAATAATTTGAAAAGTCTCTGCTTAATTACTTCTTTCCACAACACCACTTTAGGCTCCAGTGTATTCAGTATTGGGGGGGACTCATATAAAGTGCAGGTTTTGGTCTTTGTCAAAAGAAAATTGAGCACCATACACTTTATTTCCTCCGTTCTGGTGATCATTTTTATGCACCAATATGTGCAGTTTCTGCATCAATTTAGGATGCAAGTGTCTTAGATTATGTTTTATTTAGGGGGCGGGGGCAAATGCACATGTTCTAAATATTGAGGGGGACATGTTGCCTTCATCTCCCTCAAATCTAAGTCTGGAAGTGTATTTCTGTGTTGTGTTTGATCTGTATTTTTGACTGACCGAGCTTTTCTTTTGGCAGATTCTGCGATCTGGTCAACAGCATAGCAGAGGAGGCCTGGAAAGGTCCAGAGGAGGGAGATTGCGACACCGACGCCTTAGAGGTGAGAGGACTGAAGACTCACCCATAATGGCTCAGATAGTTTTTGTTTAGTTTTGTTTATTACCAATTTATTTATCTGGTGTAAAATCCAAAGTGTCCATAAAAAGTAGCTTGGATAGTTTTTTAGCATTATAAACTTTGGTTATATTTAAACATTTAAGTGCCTTTTTTATGGCTTTAAAGTGAATCAGAAATTCCCTCCCATTGTTCAGTTCCTGGTTCACCTGCTCCAGAGCCAGCTTCATTTCTCAACAACAGCCACCATTTTGGCTCACAGTTCTATTACTTTTATGCCCTTATGTTGAACTCTATAAAGCCTTTCATTAGGAGGCGGTAAAACGTCATGCAAATCTAATATCAGAATCCCTTTACATACAGGAATCAGGAGTCAACCAAATTTTCTTAGAGCACAGGATCAACAAAAATACATACCATCTGCTCAGTCTACAGTAATGCAACTCTTTTTTGATGCACGGGTGCCGAGAAGTGTTTTACCTGCTTGTTTTCATACATCGTTTTGTTACATCCTGTTGTATATCTGGGGTGCACTTTGCCTGCTTTTTAAATGTCACAGGAAATACGATGTGATTGTGGTGTTTCTGTGAAAAGGATTGAATTACCGACAGGAAAAAAAGTCAGTGACCACAAAACCATCTTCAACGGTTAATTAGCTTCAGGCAGGTTCCCTAATAATGCCAGCATAGTGTCGATTTTTCATTCTCCCATCAGAAGACAAAGAAATGCAGACTTTTCTATTGCAATTAAATAAGTAATCAATTCATCATGTCTTCCAAATAATTCAGTTGGAAGCGTGTACGAACTTCCATGTAGTTTTTCCAATTCAGTTCATCACGATTTGCATTATAATAAGTGGATTGCAGCTGCAAACGCAGAGAGCGTGAGCAGTAACCTGCTGGGATAAGGCCTGGATTTTGCCTGTGTGCTTTGTATGCTCTGACAGTACAGAGCTGACACCTGCTGCTGCTGCATTCACCTGTCTTCCCAGCTGAGCCTCGGGAAAAGAAAAGCTAATTACCCCAAAATGCTGCCGCACCCTTTTTTGAGTCAGCAGTGTGGCACAGATCAAATGTTGAACAGGTTTCTCTCACGCTGGTTTTATGTCTGTGTGTGTGATGCAACAGGAGCATCCTCAGCCAAAATTCACTTTCAGTTTGTCTCCAGCCTCAAGCTTCCCTATATAACACAGTCTGTCCTAAAACCAAGACCTTGGCTCGTTTCCCGTTAATCACAAGATTCAGAACGAGTGCGTAACAGGTTTAAAGTAATCTGATCGCAAAGAAAAGACCATTTGTTAAAGTGAATGAACAAATCCGTAATCAGGTAAGTGTTTTTGGATAAAAAATAACACATTGTTTTTTGGATTAATCCAACTTAAAAACACAGGAGCACAATGCAGTAAGTGGATTCTGTAACGAGAGAACAATAATCTGGCGAGGAATGTACAAGTACACAAAGGAAATAGGTTTACAATGTAGGGATTTACAAGTTGAAGATTATTTAATAACAGATTTTAAGGTGTAAACAAACAAATAAATAACCATGCTATTGCTTTTTTGTTTGTACACGTAACTATTATGGTGAGGAATTGCATGAAACTGGATTTCTGGTATATACAGTAACACCACAGACAGATGTCGTAATATATCAAATCACTCCCAGTATTTTTTAGATTATTTTCAATTTAATTATTTTATTTTTGAGATATTTTTAAAGGATTAAAAAGGAAACAATTTGGATTTTGTCTCCTGGTTCTTTGTTGTGTTCAGGATTTTAAAAGTAGTAGTTTCTTCAACAGAAATGCAGCAGCTCAGATGACTCAAAAACAGTTTGGTGTTTGTCTCTGCAGTACGACTATGAGTACGATGAGCACGGCGAGAGGGTGGTTCTGGGAAAAGGCACATTTGGAGTGGTGTACGCGGGCCGAGACCTCAGCAACCAGGTCCGACTGGCCATCAAAGAAATACCAGAGCGAGACAGCAGGTGAGAATCTGACCCTGACATTTCTCAGGGGGAGAAGCCGCCATGCTCTCTTTTATTTGTCACTTTAAAGGTTTCACACTGTTATGACTGCAGAAGACGCATTTTTGTAGGACTGTGTGAAATTCCAGCAACATATTGTAATTGCTTTCATGTTCAGAATGTATAGGCATGTGATGTAAGGCTCAAGCATGTCATATCTTGTGCCTGGCTAGCTGCCAGTCTGTCTGTTACTAAGCTGTTCATTACAAGGAGGATATGGATATTCATGGTCCCCAGAGGACTCTCATTTCAATCTGTGCAGCAGCTCTCAGCAGGCTCACGTCTCAGCTGTGTTTCTCAGGGGTAAACATCACCTAAAGCATTAATTTATGCTTCAAGTCTATTTCTTTTTCTACAGCACATACATCAACAACATTGATGCCCAACAAAAAGGCACTGAATAAATATATTTATCTTCTTTTTGCAACCTAAGCAGAGCAGTGTTGTCTCTAGACAGAATACACTCCCCAGTTTGTAATCCCACTCTCTGTTTGCTTCAGCCCAGCAGCTGGGAAGCAAGACACTGGTACGTCTTGGCTGTTGAGGAGCTGTTTAATAACAGGCAAACTAAGCTGTTAATGACGCTGTCGGCAAAGCAGTAATGATTGTGTTAAGTGGCTAATGGGCATGTAGCTACTTACATGTTTCAGATGATACGTCATGTTTGTAGTTGACCAATGAAGATGAGTTTACATATCACCTTGGGTTCGTCCTTCACCTTCTCAAAATGATCCCACACTTTGGATTTCCTGCCCGACATGTTATTTACTAGCCTGTGGAATAACCGCAGGTACCAGCCCTGGAAATTAACCTGACTATAAGTGACTAGAAACAATGAAATCTTGCCCACTAATGACCTTTCTGGTTGACTATTAGGGGGCAGCCCTTATACAAACATTCCTCCATAGTGCTACTATATTCGTGGTCCCCAGAGGATGAATTTATATATTCTTGGTGACCTTTGCCATAGTGCCAACATCAGACCTAAATCCCATATTTGCAAACAAGATAATCCAAACTCTAATTGGCAATTTGTCATGAAATTCATATTCACAAGAGGTTAAACTCTTCTGATTTGGTGCCACCCTCAGATAACACTAGCAAATCTTGTATTTATTATCCTGCATATTAAATTACAGCCTGAATGTAAACAGGTGTCTGAGCTGTTAACGCCTCCTCTTGTTCAGCTCTGCTGCCGAGCATCATTATAGAAAAGTGCTGCTTTTCTCTGACTGAGAGCGTGAGGCACAGATCAGCAGTGTCCCCGGCGGTTTCTGGATTTCACTGTTCTGGTATCCACTTGAGTGACTGGTTAGAGGAGAGCTGTGAAGGCGAACTCCCACCCTCCACCTCGAATTCCCACCACTGTCTCTGCTTAAAACGCCTATCTACTCATACTTCTATACCTACCCATCTCGCATTGCAAGACTCTCTTGCAGACTAGATGATTCCACTGCACACACTTTGTTCCGCTAATCACGTCAGCGAGTCAGCAGGCCGCTTGGCTGCAAAGAATGTGGAGGATTTGGGTAAATAATTCAGAGGTGGATTGAAATCTCAAGACAGGCAGAGAAGGAGAGAGAGAGAGAGAGAAAGAGAGTGAGGGTGTGATTCATGCGGAGAGCTGAACGTGAAGTTGCTGGTAGGCATGTTTCCAGTGTACAGAGATACCTTTTGTTCTGGTCAGATATCCAGATACAGCCTTGCTGTTTTTGTTGTTGCTGGTTTATTCTTTTGGCTGTTGGCATGTCAGTTATATTGATTGTGTTTGCTTTCACGTCACAGAGATATTGACATGTTTGTGAGGCTTCTTTCTCTAGTGAAGAACTCAGACTATAAATCCATTTATTATCAAGTCAATACAGTTTATCTTTTTTTTTTTTTGCTTAATTTTTATTGCTTTTTTGCAATTTGTTATCACAGAACAAACACACAAAAACAGAACAGAACTGGCGTGTCACTGAGATACATTACATATACATACACAGGGCATTACAGTACTCATCCCAGTGGTCACCTGAAACACGTTTTCAGTGGTGTCTCTTTGGTGGGCTTTATAGTCAGTCCATTTGGTCCATTTTTCTGTGAATTCTGATTTTTGGAGTCTCAGTAAATGAGTGAGTCTTTCCATGTCATATATGTCCTCAACAATGTCTTTCTAATCACTCAGAGAAGGAGGATCTTCTTTGTGTAGTTAACCATTTTTATGTAGCTTATGTATTTATTTTTCATCTAGGTCAGTGCTGAAAAAAATAAGTTGATCAACAGCAAAATTAACCAGCAACAATTTTTCATCATTTTTATGAGCAACAATAACAGAAAAATCACTGGTTCTGCCTCCTAGATAAATATTTTCTTGTTTTCTAACCTACTATGACATTGAACTGAGGTCACCATGTGCTCTGGGAGCTAGTGATGGGCATTTTTAGCCATTTGCTGATGTTTTAAAAACCAAATGACTAAACAATGAATCATGAAAATAATCCGGCAATTAATCGATGATGAAAGTAGTTGTTAGTAGTGGCACAAATCACAGATTTCATCACCATATATCAGTTTTTTGGACAATAGTATGATACTTGCTGATATCACAAAGGCTGCCGTGGTACGATTTTGATTTGATTTATTTCAGGGACCTGCAGTTAATATGAGTAAATATCAGTGTCAGTAAATATCCTCATTGTCTTTTCCTTGGCTGCTTGCCGTTGTCTCACTGTCGCTCGGCTTTTAGCATTGTTAACATGTTTAGGAAGGAGGTGTTCAGACAGAAATGGTGACCCAGACGTGCCATTGGCTTTTCAAAATAAAGCCGTGTTTTAAAGATAATATTATGTGTCGATGTTTTCGCTTTGTATCGATGATATTGGATCATCAAGCACTGAATTGATATATCGACCTAGATAAATGGATTGTTACCCACCTCATTGTTAATTGTTAATAGCCTGTTGTGGAATTTTTGTTGTTGTTGTTTTAATTCAGTTTTCTTTGGGGTTGGTCATTTTAGCCATTTTAAATTAATGCTTAATTTTAGCTTTGTTATAATAGTTGTGCAGTTTTTTTGTTATGTTGGTGAAGTCATGTAATTTCTAGTTTCAGTACTTTCTGGGTGTTATTTTTGGCGGTATAAAGACGCACAGTAATTACACTATTGTGCAGCAGGATAGTACAGTTGTTGAATCAGGATATCTACAATTATAGATTTTTTCTGTACATTTTTAACTAAAATTTTGACCTTTGATCTTCAACAAATGAATCATTTTAACTCACCCAACAGCAAACCTTCAAAATCCCACAACAGGGGAGATAAAGAGCTTCAAAATCTGTATCTTTAGAGAAAAAGAGGGAATACTGTCTGTTGTGTTCAGTCCTTCAGTATTTAATGTTCTTTAGTGCTGCATCAGCACGATATCCAGTGCTTATCCAACCACATCTACCTACAGTACTGTAACATAGTGTTTTTTTAACACAGGTACTCTCAACCACTGCACGAGGAGATCGCTCTTCACAAGCACTTAAAGCACAAGAACATCGTCCAGTACCTGGGCTCCATCAGCGAGAATGGTTTCATAAAGATTTTCATGGAGCAGGTGCCCGGAGGTGAGACCCGCTGTTTCTATTATGCTCTCACAAAGAGGAAATTAAAGTTGGAATATATTAAAGCATGAGATACACATAACCTGAAATAAATGGCAGAGAAAATTACTGAGAGCTCAAAATTTAAATGCAAGATGCTCACTAGGCAGCATGTTCCAAGTCTCAAGAGTCTGTGTCAGCTTACAGGAATTCTTCAAGTGGCTGTTTTTGCTTATCTTTATGTGTTTTTCCTTCAGTCTCAATCCTTAACTGAAGACATATTTCACCAAAATGAACACATTTGCACTGAATTAAACTGCCTTTGAATAGATTTTACAGTTCCAAAAAGGCCAAGCAGAAACCAAAACGTTACATCAAACATCTGATGAAATGTGATCCACTTTTTAATCCAAAAGATGTATTTGTTTATGTGCACCTCATCATTAAAACTGTTTCTGAAATAAATGCACAGAAAATGGAGTTTGCATATGATTTATCAGAAGTATCAAAAGACAGTCTGAATATCTGAATTTGCAGCTTTAGTTGAACTGTGCTTTCTGATCGCTGTTGTACTTTGTTCCGTGGCTTTCAGGAAGTCTGTCTGCACTGCTGAGGTCCAAGTGGGGCCCTCTGAAAAACAATGAGCCCACCATCGGCTTCTACACGCGGCAGATCCTGGAGGGACTCAAATACCTGCACGACAACCAGATAGCACACAGAGACATCAAGGTGACCAAACACAAGTTACAATACAGTTTACATTTCTGTCATTTGTGTGGCATCATTGGCTTCTTGCGGGCTAATTACCAGAAAGGTGTCATTCAGAGAATTCAGACAAAGTTATTGTGTTTAAGCTAGGGCTATCAGTTGATTAAAATATTTATTCACGATTAATCGGATAGGGATCAAAGGGATATTTTTCAAGTTTTAAAAATTCTTACCAACATGGGAGTGGACAAATATGCTTGCTTTATGCAAACATATGTTTATTATAATTGCAACAATCCAACACTATGACGAATACGGTCCAGAATATTCTCCAGAACAACCTCAAAGGCACTGCAAGCTCAAAAAATTGGCTGAAAGCATACCATGGCAAACTCAAGCCCAACAACCAACAACAGATGGACATATTGACCTGAATGTAACATTACTTAGTAATACTAACACAATGTAGTGTCCAACTTTATACTTGTAAAGATTATCTAAACATCCCCTGTTTTTTTAAGCAGCTCAACGTATTCCGCTGGTAACTCAATTCACATTAACAGTAACTGTAAATAACCATCTGGCAGGGCTTTGAGGTTGAACTTGCCATTCATAAAACACCTTTATCCATTTCTGCTCACAGTGGTTTGTGTCTGCTTGCTATCCATAATGTTACTGCTGCATCCCTTCGTGATTTCCCAAACTACAGGGTGGGCCGAGGGTCAGGGTTTACAGAAGGATTGTGTGTTAATCGCACGTAATTAGTGGCGTTAAAATTAATTTGCGTTAAGTCGTTATTAAAGCGTAACTTTGACAGCCCCAGTTTAAGCCATATTAGAAGTTATTGTTATTTGTTTAAATGCTATGAGGATGCTGAAAAAAAAGTCTTAAAATGTCCAAAATTCAGTGTTACAACAAAAAGGCCTTAAAGGTCATTCAATTGTCTTAAATCTGAATTTGTGAGGTCTTAACTACTACAAACTGTTAATCTAATTTCATGTATCCAGTTTTAATTTCTTTTTGTGAAAATGAGTGAAGCCTTGTATGAAAAAGTCCACATTTCTAATGTTACAAATCGTAAAAAAAAAAAAAAATTGTAATACTGTCAGGAACACGTTAGTCAAAGAAAACTTTATTTCCATTTGCAGTATTATATTTGGCAGTATGGCTCTGTTCTGGGGCCCCTCTGCCTTTCCTAGGGCTTATGCAGAAAGCCTCTTCCACATGCAAACAAGGAAAGCCTGAGGCAGAGAGAGCAAACCTCTCTGCCCTTCCATGCGCCTACATGGATAGCCTAAGGCAGGGAGACCAGCAGCAAAGACCCCCTGGGAACAGAACTGAGCAGCATCAATGACAAACAGAAATGACATTGATAAGTCAGACACAACATGAAAAGGAGGAGCTGGGGTGGAGGCGGGTTGCAAAGCGACTTGCAGAGGAAGCAGCAACAGTAGGCAGGCCAGAGCAGTTTAAATAGGGCACCCTGAATGAGATTCGCCAATTGGTTGCATAGAAAGAAATCATGTGATCTATCAGCTTCTTCATCAGTTGACTGGGCTGCTTGAGATCAGCTGATGGAACTGGGATATGAGCTGAGCTTGACATTGTGTCCCGCCTGAACTAACGCTGTGCTCAATTACTGTTATTTTACTTCATACTTGCACTTACCTGTTGGCAAAATGTAGATTGACTTAACTCACTCTAATAACCATATTTCTACAGAACACTTTCCTCTGCAGGAGACCACATATATACTACTTGCCTGCAGTGCTTAACTGTGATGCTTACATAAGTAAAACATGATTTGTCCAAAAATCTGTCCTAAATTTGGTTAAAAGGTGTCTGGAACGGGTCTTACAAAGCATCCAATTTAACTGTCTGACACCTTGAAGTAGCACTGATTGCCGTAAAATATTTTCACTGAGTGCCACAGCTACTTTCGGTCAGGTAAGTCATTTTTTAGGAAGAATCCTCTGCTCCACAGGAGATAATAAATTTGACATTTTGCTGTAATAGATAGAAAACCCAGGCAGTTAGCATGAACAGTGAAGGCTACAGTAGCTGAACAGACAGGGAAAAAATAGTATACCACCTGCAGAGACCTAAACTCTGACAACAGGAAATCCAGGGTGAAAGATGATATTTCTGGCCATTAGCCACACTTACGATTGGAAGGTGATATCTGGCAAGTGCACTGCAAAAACAGCATGGGAAAGAAAACAAGTGAACACACTGCACCAATGCAAAGACATATTACAGGTTTGTGAGGCAAAAAAGTTTATTTTTATCAAGTTTCATTACAACTGAACTCTGTCTGCTCAGTTTCAAAACATGCACAGAAACAGGAAACATGTACAGAGGAATACACTAATTATAAGAAAATACAGAGATAGCAAAATAATAATAAAAACAAAACTACGCACACAGACAGACACATGATATAAAGCAAGCAAATTTGAGTTGAATCCTTCACTGTTTGTACTCTGAGAACTTGTTCCCATGACTCTGAAAGTAAATTTGATTTGCTGTGAACTCATTCCAGCTTCATTTTCGTTACAGCTCTTCGGCTACAACAGTAATCCCAGCTTCCCTTTTCTCATGTAGAACCCCCTCCCTGTTTGTCTCAGCTATGACAAACCAACACTGATAACACTCCCATCACAGACAGTCATTAAGGCCGGCAGCCTCTTCCCCATGCGTTCCCCCGATTCAACAACACGGTCATATAAGCATTATTAGCAATCACGTTGTTTTGGCTGGGATGTCGCCCTCCTCCTCAGATGCAGCATGTTGTAACCTGCTGTTTGTCACTCTCAAGCACATTATCTCAACACCGTAATGGAATTTCAGCCAGGAGAATTGGTGTATGTGTTCTCATCGATGTTTTTCTTTTTTCAATCTGCAGGGTGATAACGTTCTCATCAACACCTACAGCGGTGTCCTGAAAATATCAGATTTCGGCACGTCTAAGAGGTTGGCTGGGATCAACCCCTGCACTGAGACTTTCACAGGTACGCTCTGACTCACTGACTGACAGGTTTAATTGCTTCCTGTTCACACAAACCCTCAAAAAAGCTTGTGATGTCCTGAAAAATCCCTTTTATGAAAAAATAAGCGACTAAACTTTGCTCATGGTGGTCATAATTAAAGCTGAGCAGTGAGGTAACCCCATACAGATAGTACATGTCTTTCAAGGCAGTGATCCAGGCAAGAATACCTGACTGTTGCTATTGACTTTGGCATGTGTCTGCGGTCAGCTTGGGCAGGTTTGTGCCTGCGTGATGTCGGCACCACGGCGGCCAATTGCAGCTCAGTTTGACCTCTTGGATTAGCATCTGGCAGCTGATTGGAACAGACAGGGACTTACCCTGAATGGTGGAGCTTTCAGGAAACTGGGCTACTCCTTTTTATAACCCACGCCTGCTATAAATGTGTCCCTGCCTGTTTTTAGCTCAGTACATGAGCCTCTAAGAGCAGCAAACACCACCCAACAGGCTATTATTAGAACAAAAGAGTCCTTTGAATGGGGAGCTGAAAATGTAACTCCGGACTGTGGTTAATTGACGACACAGAGAGGCTCTTTGCTGTTGCTTGCACAAGGCCATAAGCCCTGTTTACAGCTTGTGTAACCTGATTGGTCATTTGCAAAAATTGTGTCATCACCTCAGGACAGAGAGAACTTATAATTAGACTTAATGCAAGCTATTTTGGGCATTGACATCAGTTTCTTTCATATGCTGCTTTCCCTTTTACCACTTTCCTGACTGAAAACTTTGTGGCCTTGAAGATGTATTCAACACATTTTCCTGACCAGTCATCTGCAGTGCTTATTTTAACCACAGTTTAATATGTGGAGCTGTTAAATGCCTGAAGCAGAGAGTTTGACACACTTTTGCCTTTGCTATTTACACTTGTAGACTGGATGTGATTAAGATTAAGTAGAGTTTGCCTTTCCTGCACACTGCTGATAGAGTCACAGTCAATCGTTTACGTTTTTATTTATTCATTTACTTATTTATCAGGTCTGTTACTCAGTTAGTTGCTCAACAGACATCATATAAATTATTAGAATAATGACAAATCATGACTTAAACACAATCTTTAAAGCTGTAGTTGGTAACTTTAATGACAAAAAAGTTGGTAGTACATCAGACCAATGATCTGTAAGAGAAAAAAATCATATTCCTCTGCCTCCTCGTATTGCTAACTGTATAATGATCTTACCACACTTGAATGAAAACAACCAGTCAGAGCCGAGGAGTCTCTTACGCAGCTGGCAATCATGTCAAACTGTGGTCAAACTGTCGAACTAGGCAGAGCTGATCAAGTATGAATCAAGACACTGTTACTGATCGCATATTTGTCGTCTCAGATGTTTCATAAACATATTTTAGTGTATTGTTTAGCTGTAAAATGAGAATGTTGGCTTTCCAGCAGTGAAATTCCGGTTTAGCATTTACACCAGTGCTTTGGCGGGTAATTTGATCACTTACAAGAACATTAGCACCAGACCAAACCAGCTCCTGGCCTGTCATGCTCCTAAAAATAATATGAAGCGTCTTCTGCCACGTAATCACGCATGCGGCCTTGCACCATCGTCCTCTTCTTCTATCGAGTTTTAAGGTGGTTAGCATCCGTAGGTGTTGCCGCCATCTGCTGGACACTTGCTCCATCTATTCCAGCATCACCATTACTCGTGTGAAAAGGTGCCAAGAAGTGCATGTGTGAACAGTGACAATCATAAGCAGTGCCTCAAAGATCATATTTCAGTAGGTTACCAGGAGCTGTGTGTGAAAGAGGCTTAATTCACTTTATTCTTGTACATCTGTCTGCTCAGTACAAAGCTGCAGCCAGTTGGCTTATTGTAGCATAAAGACTGGAAACAGGGGAATCAGCTAATCTGGCTGATTGCAGTCTCAAAGGAAATAAGCTTATTTGCTTTCTCGCCAAGAATTAGATGAGAAGATCGATACCACTCTCATCTCTGTCTGTCTAATATCAAGCTGGAGCTGGGAGGCTATTACTGTAGCTTAGCTTGGAGAGACCGCAAACCACAAGCCTCACTGAGTCCAAAGGTAACAAATTCCACCCACCAACACTTGTAAAGCTTTTTTTATCCATACAAAGACTAAAGAAAAAAAAACAAAAATTCATTGTTTTAGAGAGGGTTATGATCTTGACTATTTCTTGGCCTTGAGCTGTTGCCAGGGAACCAGTAGAGACTCCAGGAAGTTGTCAGTCGCAGAGCCAGAGCCTCAGCAAGTAGCAGATAGGTGTATTTCCCAAAATGTTGAACTATTCCTTTAAGCAAGAGAGATCTGAATGAACCAACACATCCAGATTCAAATTTAAGTAATTCTAGCAACTCATGCTCTGACACTGAAACACTGCTAAGCATAACACTGTTACTGAAAAGTAATACTAACATCTAAATATCTGTCTTTGTTTGTCCAGGTACGCTACAGTACATGGCTCCTGAAATCATAGACAAGGGTCCTAGAGGATACGGCAAGCCAGCGGACATCTGGTCCCTGGGCTGCACCATCATCGAGATGGCAACTGGGAAACCACCTTTCTATGAACTGGGAGAGCCGCAGGCTGCCATGTTCAAGGTGAGAGACACCAGTAGGAACAAATCCCATCATTAGGGAATGTGTTTAATTTTATCAAAACGGCTTGAAGAAAGCAAGTGAACATCTGTTTCTGCAGTGACATCTTTTATAGTGTTGGACAGCAGAGCCAATGAACAGCTGCAGCTCTGACTCAGGATGTGGTTCTGCTCTATGGCAGAGAGCTGGTAATTGCTCCCCTGATAAACTTGATATTTTAGAAAGCATCTCATGTATGTATCAAGCTTTTAAAGTGTATGCTAATGCGCTGGCTGAGAGTTTACCACCAGCTTCCTGTTGTTCTCACTGATTTGTGCATTTGTTCCAGTCTTTGACTGTCAGACATGCAGCAGTCAAGGCTGTCGTGGTCGGTAGAGTCAACACATGGGCCTTAACAGAAGGCAACTGACACGTTGCATTAGTCAAAACCTCATTTGGACAATCACATACAACACAACTGCAATAGTTTTAATCGAGGTAAAATCATGGCTAAAAGAGAAAAACATTGTTCTTACACAATACCACAGAAGATATGCATTTATTTTGTATTTTCTTTTTACAATTTCAATTTTTTTTTAAAAAACCTCCTGTGGACAGGTGTTGCAAATTAACATTTTGCTATAAACACTAAACAAAACCCACCTGGTTTGTTTAAATAAATGCAAAATTCTAATGCTACTGTGATATCCATATAAATTAAATTAAATTAAATTAAATTAAATTAAATTCTAAAGGCTAAAACTAATATATGAATATTATGCAAAACCCGTGCACCCAAATCTTTTCAAATCTATTATTTATCATTTAGATTTTATTTCATTTCACGCACTGTTTAAAGTCACCCTGTTCTAGGAAAATTGATGATGGAATGGGTCACATTTTGTATGTATCGTATATTGAAACTTCAAATATTTTTTTCTAACTGCTTTTATGAAAATTATTATTCCACTTCATCTTTTTGTTTTGATTTGATTCAGTGAGTTTCTTTTTCTTTCTACAACCCATATGGCGGTGCTATCCGACCACATAACCATCTAGTAGCAGCTAATATTACCATCAGAAAATGTATATTTGCAATATCATCCAGTTACTGAATTAGCCTGCTAACTAGCTCACAGACTTGCAAAGCCAGAAATGTTGTGTTTTTTTAATGTTTTTGTCGTTTTTGGTTTTGTTTCGTTTTTTTAATTTCATTATTTTTTTCAATCAATCCTAATTCAATGTCCACTTACTTGTTTTAGCTGGAGCAATCTCCATCAGTGAATTGAGTGGTTGAGTATGTGGGCAGACCCTCTTTCCAGCAGTGAAATAAGAAAAATAAAAAATAAAAAAATGAGAAAAGAAAAAAACACTACCTTAATGTTGTGTTCACACCAGACGTGAATAAAACAATTTGCACGAGTGAAGTACATGTAAAGACGCAATAAGCCTCGACTTCCCGCTGGGTGAATGACATGAAATATGCAAATTCAGCTGCGTGAATGAAGCGGGTAGCACGATTTCGCTCCAAACACTTTTTCATGTGGGTTAAAAAATCTGAACTTCAGCGACCGAGTGGCAGCGCAATAGCCAATCAGCACTGAAATCTTCTGGGGACACATAACGCCAAGGACATACCTGCGAAAGTTCATTCATTAATACAGCAATATCATGTGAGTTATCTGCGCGTGTAAAGCAAGTCAGCACAAAATATTCTAGTGTCCAAACTCATGCAAGTAAACGCAATATGACTTTAAATCTTCATTAAAACATGACCTACAACGCTACCGCAATTTGTTTAAAGTATCTGTTTTTGTTGCCGTATTAGAGATGACCAGACATGATAATTAAGAGTCCTATAAGACAATAAGCTTTTATCAACCCTCAAATTAACTATATCTGACACACTGAAATTATGGAAACCTTCTGTGTATGCAGACTACTGGCAGATGAAGTGTGTTGTGCAAGTCCTTTTCAGCCAGCCTGGACCTTTAAAATCCACTGTGTTTTGTTCATTTGTTACCTAATGCTCACTGTATGCCTTTAAAAGGAGTAATGTCTCCTCAGCTGAACTCAGTAGAAAGACACCATCTAATGGAGTAATCAGCGAGGCTGGTGTCTGCACGTATCAGTTCTCCTTTTTATGGAAACAAAACCAGTGAATCAGCCGTTATGCACCTGCATTGTGTTGCCACCTGCGTGCTGTAACGTGATCGAGCTCAGTAGAAACTCCAAATATTGTCTACGCATGAACATTTGTTTGAACACAAACAAACGTGTGCAGCTCATTGAGAGGAACCATCACAGACTCCCTCATGCTTTGTTTTTTTTTCCAGTTTCTGTGTGCACATGTCTTTGTTTGAGATCTTTTACGCACTCAGTTCACTGTGTATTTGCTTTGGATGGAAATGTAAAACACCCCACACTAATGAAATATTGTTTTTAGCCATGTGCAGCCCATTAAAGACAGTAAAGATGTTTAAAGGTTGTCTGGAAAACATTACAGTGCTCCTGTCAAAGTTGTGAATCACGGAATTTTCCATAAGATGTAATTTCATTAATGGGCTGTGAATTCAAACAAGGAGGTGTATGTCACTGTGCTGCTGAATACACCCTCTAGTAAACAAAACATGAAAGCAGAGACTGGGATCTCCTCACATTTACTCGCAACTGCAAGTACAATCACGTCATTGAGGATCTTTGTGTCTGTGCTGTGCATGCTGGGCAGAGTTTTCCCAAATAGTTCAGCAGTCCTTGTATACTCTTCACTCATCCTTGTGGAATGTCTCGAGGGAGGGGCATCTCCCTGTTAATCTTAAGTCAACATTCCTCAACAGCAACAATAGGAATTTCTAGCATTCTTATTGTCATGAGAGTCTTGCACTTGAACTTTGAGCGTTATTGCCCTCAAGCACAGTCTCATAGTTCACTGGGTAAACACTCACTTTACACTTAGGTTGTCTCCTCAAATCAAATAGTTTACCTTAAGAGCAGGTCAACTCAAAGAGCTGTGCAGCTTTTTCTGTTCTTTTAAACGTCTTTATAACAGTCTGAACTGAATGTGTGTTCTTTGCTTGCAGGTGGGCATGTTTAAGATCCACCCAGAGATCCCAGAGTCCATGTCGCTGGAGGCTAAAGCCTTCATCCTGCGTTGTTTTGAGCCCGACCCAGACCGCCGTGCTACTGCCCTTGACCTGCTCACGGACGAGTTCCTCACAGTCACCAGCCGCAAGAAGAAGAGCAAGAGCAGCTTCACAGGTGAGTTCAGTTCAGTTTGGGTCAGGTAAGCAGCTGAGGACGCCTTGTTGATGTTTTTTTCGACATTGGATCTCCATTCACGTCCATAACGTTATGGATAAGTTTCAACACAAGGTGATAAAAAAAAAAATAAAATAAAATAAACTCAGTATCAGTCGAAAAAATAGCTAAACAAACCAAATATAAAGATCAGGAAAGAAGGAAGTTAAACAAATAGTTTGACATTTATTAAACTTTAGAAACAACAGCTTGGGGTTTTACTCGGGGTGTGCTCGACTATATCTTGGCAGGGAGCAGTGACTTCCTAGAGTTTCTGCTGGTTGCCATTCAAGAGCAGGCAGCAGCTTGGGAGATGGACCCTCGGTCAGTGACTTTATTGGCCACCACAAACCCCCCAGAATCAGGTCTCACAGCAAGCTAGTGGCCAGCAGCAGCGCCGAGTCTAACCTGTGTAACAGCAGCATAAAGTTTGCTGATCTGGTCCCCCAATGCTTTGGTTTGCGCTTGCTTGATTCTGATTGCTGCAGCCATGTTGGTCTGTCTCCAGAGCTGCTGCCAGCTCTCGTCCTGGCGATGCACTTTGTAGCAGCGGGGAGTGAGGCGGAGGACACACTGTGATTCAAGTCTCTTGCTAACATTAGCTACATAAACATGAACTTAAAGCTGCAGTTGTGACCTTTCAGCTCCAGTTAACAGAAGGCTAAACTTTTAGCAACATTTTCTGTCCATCACTGAAACACAGATATGAGCAAGTGCTTTATTTTACTTATTGTCAGACTCTCCTTTTGATAAGTCTGTCCTTCTTTTTGGGGGGTTGTTTTGCAGTGTAGACAGTTGCTGCCAATGCTGGAATATTATCTTTCTGTGCAGGATTCTCCACCATTGAATCAGGCTTTCACTGAAGGGACGTGCACGTGCATCTGCATTTGTAGAGCAGCCAAAAATCTCTGTGAAATGACCTGTGATTGGCCACAATCTCTCATCATAGGCTAGATTTTTCTACAGCCTGAAAACACAGCATGCACAAGTCTAGTTTTTCTCAGTCCATTTAAATTACAATGTGCTCAAAGGTTGCTGTGGGATTTTGCCCAGTGAAGCCAAAATTAAACTGCCTACCCGAGCTTTAGATGTCATTGGATAAGTCCCACTTGCTATACCTGGTCATTCTAGAATAAACAGGTGTTCATCATTCAGCCTGAACACACCCTTAAACTTCATTGTCTGGGTTTCAGTTTAGTCTCAGTACTTGTTTGGTTTCCATCTCGCTGTGGAGACGCTATCATGTGCCCTGGCACCAGCACAAAAGATTAAAAAGAAAGATTAATAGCCTGTGCTCCCTTTATACTTAGAAATGTTATTCTGCCAGTATTACATGGAAATGTTTTGTTCTCGGTTAACTGCTGACACATATTTTATTTTTTTCCTCCACAGCTCTGTCACCGGGGTCTGGTGAGTTACTTTGCCCTCTGTACTTCGTTTTCTCTCAGACATATTTACCACTAGAGGGACTACTTTATGATCGGGATGTCAGTTCTGTGGCACATCTGCCTGCTTTGCTGAAGAGTATCCAAGCTACAGTTTCTTTTTTTTTCTGCCAGTGGCTACCTGCCTGGCACGACTCTGCCCTTTCCAAGAACTCAAAATAGACATTGCACAACATGACTTCTTTCCAAATGCTTGAATGTCTTTATAAGCCCTGTTTCATTATTTATACACAATGGCTGCAATTTGCTGCCAGATGCATCAGATAGAGCTCTTCCCCCTCAACATGATGGGACAGTATTATCTGATTTTTCTTTCCTTGTCTGTTCTGACAAGGAAGCCAATTTGCCATCAGCACTTTAACTAATTTCTCCCTCTTGACAGCTTTAGCTCTCTTTGTTATGGAAGAAAAGCTCCTAGTTCCTGGTTGGCACAGAAAACAGTCTGTCTGTGCTGTGCGAAAAACATCAGATAATTAGTGTCTAAGTGAAGCAACAGGCACCTTTAAGGTTTCTTATGTTTGTCGTGTCCTACAGAGTACCTCCGCAGTATCTCCCTGCCGGTGCCCGTGGTGGTGGAGGACACCAGCAGCAGCAGTGAGTACGGCTCCGTCTCCCCTGACAACGACCTCAACACCAACCCCTTCATCTTCAAGCCTAGCGTGAAGTGCTATAGTGAGAAGGATGTCAAGGGGCCCAGGTCCCTCTTCCTCAGGTAAGATGAGTGGGGTTAAGACATCTTCTTGTCAGATTAAAAGGGGTCACGGTGGTCTTTTGTTAGTAATTGCTGGTCAATTTGCGTCACCTTAGACTGACATAATGTTAGTACATGATTGTAGCACTGATAAATACCAAAGCTGATTGTCTATATGAAGCCCTTTGCTTCAAGTATTAATTTCTTTCTAAACATGGGCAACAATCACAGAAGCAACAATGCTCACTAAATATGTATTATAAAGGAAAATAGTGCAAGTTAAAGGGTCTTTATGTGACATTCAGAACATTAATATAGCAGCACACCACAATTTGCTGTGTAAAGATATAGTAGAGTAAAGGCGTCCTGAGCAGAGTATGAAGTCACACTGCCTCTGTGTGTGTTGTAATCCGAGGGTCTCTGTTTGTTGTTGTGGTAGACGGTCCAGCCGCACATGCACATTAGTGAATGTGAGTCCCTGATATCAGGATGGCATTATCAAAAAGAAAGCGCCCACCCTCTGGTTTCCCCTCAGATTTATTCTGTCAGCTCTGTCAGCACTGTTGTTGCTGTTAGCACTGTTTATAGAGTTAGCCCCCTTAGCTCCATGTTGAGAATCATGTGCTAACAACCTGAATTAGACTCTGAATCATAGATATCCTGTCAATGTCACATACAGCTCCTTTTAAATCAAATAAAAAAGGAAAAAAAATTTAAAATAAAGTAATATACATTTGTGTAACAGTATTTGCAAAAGAATTAAGTAAGTGTAAACAGGAATGTAGTAAATGTAAATGAATAATGAGAAGTAAGTAGCTGAACTGATTCTAATGCAAACACTGTTTTAGTGCCCCACAGTGGAGTATATCAGGGGTTCATGATCTTTTTAGCTTGCGACCCCTTAAAACAAAGCAATGTCTAATGTACCTAAACACTGGAGGAGCTAGGGATTGAACGACCTGCTCTTCAGCCGCCCCACAGTCTAATCATAAAAGTTGGTATCAGCTGTCAAATAAACAATAGTGGATAAACCGTGATGACTTATATCAAAGAAGAGGAAGATAATCATAGTAAAAATTTATAAGCAAATTTAAACAAATCAATCACTTAATTTTTCCTGAAAGAACCATTGGTTGGTTCAGCAGTGGAACAAAAACAAAACATGAATAAACATGATAAAAATGGACAAAAACAGAGAACACTGAAAAAAGAAAAAAAAAACCCTAACCCTATCGAGAAATAAGTTCTAAATAACAATATAAAATCATAACTTTCTTCACATGGTTTAATGGAGAGGTGGCTGTGTGTTAGACACAAACACAGACTGTAGCTATGTATACATATATATATATATATATATATATATATATATATATATATATATATGTATATATATATATATATATATAATTTTTTTTTTTTTTTTTTTTTTTTTTTTTTATGTAGAACCAGCAGAAAAAAATATCAAAGAACCACTGATTTGCGTGGGATGAATCGCCCCCTCTGTTAAAATCTCTGAAGCATGTTGCACTTTTGCTGCACCCACATCAAAGTGAAGGCATACATTTAACATTCATTTTTACATATATTCTGAGCTTTACATGCATGTATTATAAGCTGAACTTTATTATAACTAGAAAATGAGAATGTAGCCCAGGTCTACAGAAGTCTAAAATCTTTTTTTTTTTTTTTTGGTTCTACTCAGCATCCCAGTGGAGAACTTCGAGGACCACAGTGCTCCTCCATCTCCAGATGAAAAGGACTCAGGCTTCTTTATGCTTCGGAAGGACAGCGAGAGACGAGCCACGCTGCACCACATCCTGACTGAGGACCGGGACAAGGTGGTGGCCAACCTGATGGAGGCCCTCACACAGGTTGGTTATGGAAGGCACCATTCAAATATAAAAACCCGTTATATCTCATGTACACTTGAACCTTTCCTGTTATGGTTTCTGTCGCTCTTTACCTCTCAGGGCTCTGAGGAAATGAAGCTGAAGCCCCAGCACATCTCCACCCTCGTGGTCAGCCTGGCCGACTTTGTTCGCATGGCGGACAGGAAGATCATCGCAAACACGCTGTCTCAACTGAAGCTGGAGCTGGACTTTGACAGCACCGCCATCAGTCAGCTGCAGGTCGTGCTGTTTGGCTTCCAGGATGCTGTAAGTATTAAAGGGACAGTTCACCCCAAATCACAAACACTTATTTTACCTCTCACCTGCAGTACTATTTATCAGCCTAGACTGTTTTGGTACAAGTTGCTGACTGTTATAAGGCTGTAGAGATGCGTGACGTGCATCCATCTCTTCCTCACATACCAATACTGTGCCAGTTAATGTTCCAGCTTAGCTGAGGAGGATGCCATTAATTTTAACATCTTGCACTGTCACAAACACGAACCTCTCGTCCATGAGTAGATGCATGCTCCGTTAGGCGTGATGATACGGTTGGCGGGTGTAGATCGGTAGAAAGAAAATGAATCCTGCATGAAACTGCTCACAGATAAATGATTTCCTAGAGGGTCAAGAAGGAATTCATTGCAATGAATTTCATCATTTCACTTTTCATTCCACTGGTCTTATGGATTATTGATCCAAATTTTAGAAATATGATGACCCAAGCTGAAAATATGTGACATCTCTTTGCTACAAATAATTATATTTTTGACTAATGGACTTCAAGTTTTAAACTGCAGCAGTAACAAGGCTTTATCTGTTGCTGAAACTCTCCTCACATGCTGCTCACTCTCTCCTGCACCTGTAACATGTGATTTCCTGTCTATTCTCCATTCCCCCATTTGAAGGCAGAGCTGCTCCCAGCCTCTCCATGAGCCATGTGCTCTGAACACTTGAGCATAATTGTTGTCATTTTGCATGAGCCGCAGAAGGCAGCAGGCTGCCATGTTGCTGCTCTCCCCTGCACAGAGATCAGACAGATAGTTTTGAAATACTTATAAATAAAAGGCGATAAAAGGGGAATCTGTCAGGAGTAATTGCACAGTCTGTATAAAAGGGCCGATCTGCTCTCCCCCTCAGAAATACAGTTATGCAGATGAAATGACACAAGAGCAAGTGGTTGTTTTCATATTTGTAAGGGGGTGTTGCGTAATCCTGCGAGATGAGGATGAAGCTCTGATGCCTCCTGTTGGTCATCAGTGTAAAAAAATATAGGAGAAGAGGGAGAGTCGTGCAGCTGGAAAGATTTACAGTTTGGTGTGTAGTGCATGGATTAAGAAGTACAATGATTAAGACTGAAATATCCTAAAATATCAGGGATGATTTAAAGGTTCCTTGTTGATGATGTGGACATTACAGTAGAAGATACTGAAGAAAAGAAAGTTTAAAAAAAAGCCGGAAATAATGGAGCATCAACTGTTAAGTAAAATTTCACGATGAAAAGTGTATGAATAAACATTCTAAACTGAAACTCTTCACATCTGCAGGTAAACAAAATGCTGAGAAACCACAACATCAAGCCTCACTGGATGTTCGCTCTCGATAACATCATCCGCAAAGCTGTGCAGACCGCCATCACCATCCTGGTGCCAGGTAATATCATCAGTGTCTCCAGCAGAACACCTCTAAATAAGTTATCACCAGTCCCTCGGGGAAGCACTGACTGCCCTATAGATATACAGTAGGAGCTGTGGTGGGAGGTTGTCCTCTAAGCCATAATAACCACTGACATCTGTGAGACTGAAGATGTTCAGTGATGACAACTAAAACACTAAAATCATCCAAGTGAGCACAATAGTGTGCTGGCACTAATTAGTATGTGTTCAGAAGCCTACTCAGCATAGGAGCATTACTGTAGCTCAAAAGTAAGAAAAGGAGAACGAGTAGCAGCTCTAAAGCTCGACTGATGAGCGGCTGAGTCTGGCACTTTTGCAGAGGTTCACACAACAGGCTGTTATCACTTGATGAAGAAGTTTTGTGCCAGTTAATTAAACTAAACACATCTCAGCACCATCAATCAACTGTTTGAGTCAGAATTATGTTTTGGGGATGTGTTGTGTGTGCCTTGTGTGTAATGTGGAGACATGGGTTTACTGAATTATTCCATCAATCTTTTAGTCTGTGAAATATCAGAAGTCACAAGTTCCCAGAGCCTGATCTTTGGACTGATTGTTTTGTCCAACAAACGGTCCTGAGAAAGAAGCGGGAACCAGTGAATGTCATTTTAACTTGATGAAAAACCAAAATAACTTATGAAATCTATTTCAATTTTCTGTTAATTGACTAGTTAATCAATTTTAAACTTTCATCAAACACTGATACGTACTTGTCTGGAGTCTGATCTTGATGCAGCATCAGAATCAATGATACTTTGCATAGAGCCAGTGTATTTCCCTAACAAGTATATAATCAAACAAAGTGCATCCTGTCTGTCCTGTTGATCATCATCCATTTAATCACTAAAGTAAATGTCTTGTGTCTTATGTTCAGAGCTGACGCCTCACTTCAGCCTGGCTTCAGAGAGCGACCCGGCTGAGCAGGAGGATGTTGACGACGACACTGAGCAGGGAATAAACTCCACCCACCAGAGCCGGGCGCCTCCTGTCGCCGCTCATGACGACACCGTGGCCACCTCTGGAGTCAGCACGCTCAGCTCCACCGTCTCACATGAGTCCCATAATGCACAGCGGTCTGTGAGCATGGAGCTGGGCCGGATGAAGCTGGAGACCAACAGGTTTGCTGAGATTAGACATGTTTATCAGCGAGAAAGCTTTAATTATTTACAGCTGCTTGTTAGCTTGCATGTTAGTCACTTTATCGATTAAATTAAAATTAAAAATAAATCCTCCTCAGTGTTTCCTCACTCCAACTTGTTTGACTCCAGGCTGATGGAGCAGCTGCTGGAGAAGGAGAGGGAGTATCAGGCCATCCTGCAACAAGTGCTGGAGGAGAGAGAGCAGGAGATCAGACTACTGAGGCTGCGATCTGAGCCCGCAGGTCTGGACTTTTATCCAATTTACCTTTTCACACTGACTGTATGCAACACTAGCCACACTTCTGCTGCTACTACCAACCAGCCAACACAGTTGTGGCTCATTGAAGCGACTCCATCATCTATTCGCAGCTGATCTGTAATAAACAGGCCTACATCAACACACGTTGAGAGGGTTAAAAGTGCAGAGAAACATCCAGGATTCTCTGAGGTTGTGTCAGACTTTTTCCCTCCAGCTCACTAAATAATTGATACAAGTTGAAATGTGAACAATGCACATTAACAAAGCTTTTTCATCGTCTGTACTGGAAGTACAAACTGTGTGATTTCCAGAAAGAAAAAGCCCATTACACATGATATGTATCCGGTCTCGCTGATGCTTTGATATTGCTCTGTTCCGTAGAGATTATATTGATCCTCTCTGAATCATCTTTTCAAAACAGCTTTCAGTGTGTGAATAATGGTGTGTATATTTTATTGTAGTCTATTTTATGATAATTTTTAATCAGTGTAAAGTGTCTTTGAGTACCATGAAAAGCACTCTATAAATAAATTATTATTATTAATATTATTATTATGGATAAGATTCTTTATACATGCTACAATGTTTTAGTGCTTGTCTTGCAAAGTGCGGCTCCACTGCTGCTGGATTTTGAGCCTGGTGCTGAACCAAAATCAGAATTTATGAATGATAAAATTCTGATAGCAATATATCAACCGATACATAATTTACTTGCTAAGAATGTGTGGCAAGTCATGTATTTATAAGTCACAATAAAAATATATGTGAGGCAGAAAATTGTACAGGTTATCAGCTACATTTTGAACAGTAAATTACACTGAAAATGAAATCATCATAAATGATAAACTATAACTTAAAAGGTCAAAATGCAGTTCTTCCAATTTACAAATATGCAATTTCCTGTTTTGCTGATACAATACAATAGGCTTAGGTGGTATTAAGGTATGACAGAATATCCCGAAGGTATAATTTCCAATATTGTCAAAATACAGACGCTCCTCTTTCTAAACTGATGCGGAAATGCTGTATTGAGGTGATGTAGTGCACAGAGTGTGCCACCAGAGGTCAGTGTCTATCAGTGGAACAGGCAGCTGAGCTGAGAGAGATGGTGACTCTGAGTGGTAGGGATAACATTACAGGACTAGTTTGAAAAGAAAAATGTCTCTGCCCCTGTTTGGGTGTATTGCAACTTTACTTTGTCTTGATATGACTTCTTCCACCTCAAAAGTAATTCATTAGCCACATGACTGTATTTAACGCATAACTTTCATTCAGCCCACTGATGTGTTGATATCCGCTACAGCACCAAGTCTCATTGGGTCCTCTGGCAAGAAGGGCACTTATTTCCTACAGTATCTATTCATTATCCTATAGGCCATATTTAAGTATTTAAGTATTAAATACCAGTATTTAAACTCAACAAGTCTTGTCTAAGTGGGCTAATGGCATATTGGAACATGGCAGGAGGGTATGAAGGTATGAAAAAGAGATACCACCAAAGCCTAAATACAAATATATATATGTCATATTCATAAATCAAAATCAGTGCTGTGGATGTATTGAAAGAACTACTTCAGTTTGCTTGGTACAACTATAAACTAAAGACATACAGGTTAGTTACAGTACAACTGAACAATAGTCACATATCTGGTCCTGGTATATTGACTGACTTTGAAGCAGACGCATCAAATAAATCAAATATCCTTATAATTTGGTTGTTGTGGGTCCAGTGTGTCTAAAGGAGTCTGTTCACTGTATTCTCCGACAGACGTCCCCACATCAGGTGGCCCAGATGAACAGATGAGTCCACCTGCAGAGAGACATGAGGACTCAGAGCTGACCAGCTGGCTGAGGCTTTACGGAGCTGACCAGGACTCCATAGACAGAGTGAGTTTGTGCTTTTATCTCAGAGCTTTACTTTGTCTGTTGGTTAATTTCACACAGTGACAGCACCAGATCATTCACTGCAGTCTTTGAGATATTAGAGCTGGATTGCTGCTCTGTGATGGCTGTTTCTGTATTTCCATGATGAAGTGTAAAACATTTCTATAAAGCCCCTTTTTTTTTTTTTTTTTTTTTTTTGCTTCTCCAGATACTGAACGAGGAGTACACATTGAGCGACATCCTCCACGATGTAACAAGAGACGACCTAAAGAGTTTAAGACTGAGGTAGAAAACCAGTTTCTCTTTTTGTCTCTTCACAGTTTCACTTCTGTATTCAATATCTGGTCACTAAAATATATATGCTGACACTCTAAAAAGCACTGCGGCTCTCCAGATACCAGAAACACAGAAGTGAAGCTGTCACACCTCTTATTGTTGCATAGTTGCAGAGTTTATATTGATGTATTTTCCTGGTTCTTACTTAAGGTTTGCACAGGAAATCTCAGCACTTCAGTTCCTCATAGTAGCAGCAAGGGCTAAAATTTGACTTAATTTCTTAGAAAAGTAATGTGAAACTGTGTTCACAGTTTCATCCCATTTGTAAACATGTTTATTAGATAGCTACTGCTACCACCATTTTTATTTCCCTTTCATATTTTGCTCATTTGAGGCAGCATATCAGCTCATAGTACTGGTATATCATATTTTCATAAGAGTGAAACATTTCAAGGGATGGTAATGGTAAATGGACCTGCACCTGTCTAAGGCATTTCTCGTCTTTAGACTTCAGTCTTACACTACATTTCACATTCACACATTCATGTACACATTCACACACTAGTGGCAGATTCTACCATACATGGTGCCACCTGCTACTGAGTATATACGCACTTAATCAGAACCATTATTGATAAAAACTCTTAGTCATCACAGTATGTGTTGTAAATTTCTGCCTGTGGCGCCCTCCAGTGGTTGTGTGAAAGAATATACGGTGGCAGACAGCAATACACGCATCTATTGACAGCAGATGTGTTTCCATTAACTTATTTTTATACTCATTTTGAAGTATCACATCAAAAAAGTTGTATGGAAACAGCAAAATTTGATAAAACATCCTCAACTGCACAAAAACGTTTTTACACACTTAAATTTGATGAAAAAGAGTTGATGCTCTAAATAGGATACTGAAACACCCTTGCCGAATAAGTTCTGATGTAGCAAACATATAACACTTATAACTGATCAGCTGTTTATCGTTGTCTCCTTGGATATTCATTCATGGCATCATTATTTTTCTCTGACAGCACGAAACATGGTCATTATTAGCAAACATGAAAGAATAATTAAAATTTGCTCGATTGAAACAAATTCCTGGAGACCTCTCTCCATTTTTCTCTTGTAGATGGGTTAGATCCTGGATGTATAAAGAGAACTGGATACAGTGTAGGAGGCTGGGCCCCATTCATTCCCATCAAAGTTACTCAGTGAACAAAAGAGCTACAGAGACTTTCATTGTTTAAACACTGAAAGGACTTAATATGAATGGACTTTTGACTCTGATAACTCTGGCTTGTCGTTGTCTTTCCCAGTATACAATTGTTGTCATAACTCTATTGTAAATAAAGTTTTTTGGAGGAAAAAAATGTTCAGTGGCACATGAAGGCAAAAAAGGCCCTCCACTAACTTGAATGGGGATAAAATTATTTAATCGTGCCTTACCTCTGGACTTTCGAGATGTTATCGCACCAAATGGATCAAATTCTGAGGGTGAAACAAGTCATTTTGCAGAGGCTGTGTAAAAATGTACCTACTCACTTGCAGACGTCTCAATCCTAATGTAAATCTATGGGAAAAAGTCTTTAAGGGCCCAGTTGCATCAAGTGGCAGACTCGGCAGTTGTAGTTACACGGTTTGGCCACTATGTCAAACTAACTTCAAAGCCCAGTGCACTTCTGGGGGCCTGGGTGAGATGACCAGGGTGACTTATTTTGTGTGCACCGACCAATGTCAAATACAGATGTGTCTCAGTTTTAGGAGTCAAACTATGGAAAGGACTCAGTGCTGAGTTGAAATTGAGTTGCTCTCCGTTGAGTTTGAAAGAAAGCCCTAAAATGTAAAATGATTACGGATTATAATTTAGAGTATAATGCATTTATTTATTTACTTTCTTTGGTATTGTTGATATTTTGGGTTATCCTTTGGTTAATAAAGGATAGGCACAAACAATACTGGGGCTTCAGCCTGTCCTTTTTCGATTAATAACTGTGAGGAAATTTGTGTGAAATAATCTTTGTTTTCTAAGATGTATGTAACCGAAATAAAAATCATTCATTTATTGCAGTGTAGATTGTGTTTTGTGACCTAACAGTCTTTTCTCTGTGTCCTGTCAGAGGTGGGATCCTGTGTAAACTATGGAAGGCCATCACAGACTACAGGCAGAAGCCAACCTGAGGCCTTAAGTGGCGACAACCACTCAGAGAATCCAGGACGTTTGTCCCCCAACAACACAGTATTCTCCTCTTTACCTCAGTATTTATAAGAGCAAGACTTTTAGGAGATGAATCTGTGTTTGCCGTGTGCACAGAGCAGCTTTCCAACCACACAAGAAACTCCTTGACTGGTCTTGTTGGAGTATTTTTGTACATTTTGGAAGAAAAAACACAGGATTTGACTTACGGAGCAACAATTACTTATAACTGAGAAGTGCCACTAGTTTTGCTATGCCGGACGGACATTACACATTTTTTTGTTACAGGTGTGTTCAAAAAGACAATTGGTGAGAAAATCTGTTGTTAAAATCTTGAAAACTGTCAAAACATTTTCTCTGTAATGTTTACAAAACTGGAGACTGACCGTTTTCTAACACAAGCCTGAGATACAAAATACTACATTCAAAATCATGTGTACTAATGTTTTTATCATAGGCATCCTATCACTACTTTATTTAAGTGTATTTTTAATTTAATTGTTATGGTAAACTGAAGGATGTCAGTGCATGCCCTGTTTTCATTTTTATCCATACTGAGACTTATTTAATTTTTTGTTTTTCACATTTCCTTTTATAATACGAATCAATATTTTTTTTTTATTTTTCAGAAACATGTAAATATTGCGTTATAGAATTCTATGTGAATGACATTTATGTGCTTTAAAGATGCATTGAAAAGCAGTTTAAATCTCCATGTGGATCAGACCGAGTCTACAATGAACACGTGAAAAATTTATTGTATAGTATTGTATTTTCTAGTGTCATAAATCATAGGAGAAAATAATAGTAATTGATATTACATCAGATCATTTGCTCTGTTTTTACTGTTGTACACTGACAAAAATGTGCTTATCTTGCTTGTGTAGATATGTTCATTCAATCGGCTGTATGTTGTGATGAAAAAAATCTGACATGCAAGCAGTTTTCATATGGAAGAGCCTTGACCTTTTTTTATTTTAAAACCATGATGTCAGAAATGGGGAACATAATCATGAGCTGTGTGTCCATTTTGTTTCATATCTAAATTTATTCAAGATTTTTGTGTCACATTGTTAAAATAAAACTTTTCATCTTGAAACTGTGAAAGAATTGTGTCAGAAATACTCTGTTACATTTGTGATTGAATACAGTCGCCTAAAGGTATTTTCATTGTTGTTAAGAATAGGGTGGTATATGCATTGGTTATTATGAGGAAATCTACTCATGGAGAAAGATTATAGTTGTACTTGCTACAAAACATAGTATTAAAAATTGGATTAAAGGTTTATACTGTTCCCAAAGGAAGTTAGGCTTCCATTAGTAAATCAGTACAGTGCGTATGCTGCATCAGGCTACCTAAAAATGTGTTGTAATACGACCTCGGGTCAATCATGAAACAGTGGGCCCCTGGGCACAGACATGGAGAAGGCCCCACCACCTCTCCTACACAGGATCAAGACACACTGACTTTATAGCTGTTTAGAGTCTTGTTACAGTTTGCATCTTTGTAGTTACTATGCATCTCTCTGTGGTTTTGTGTCTCTTTGTAGTCATTTTGAGTCTTTATAGGTCTTTATGTCTTTTTGTAGTAATTTTAAATCCATCCATTTTCATAACCGCTTATCCTCTTGACGGTCGCAGGGGGGCTGGAGCCTATCCCAGCTGACATTGGGTGAGAGGCACATAGAGACAGACAACCATTCACACTCACATTCACACCTACGGACAATTTAGAGCCACCAGTTAACCTGCATGTCTTTGGACTGTGGGAGGAAGCTGGAGTACCTGGAGAAAACCCACGCTGACACAGGGAGAACATGCAGACTCCGCACAGAGGGGCTCCCTCCTGGGATTGAGCCAGGAACCCTCTTGCTGTGAGGCGACAGTGCTAACCACTGCACCACCATGTTGCCCAATTTTAAATCCTTTATAGTTTTTTTTAACTACTGTTTGTAGTCATTTTGAATGTCTTCACAATTTTTTGATGCTTCATAGTCATTTTGTGTGTCTTTGTGGTTGTTTTGTGTCTCTTTGTGGGGATATTGTGTCTCTCTGTAATTTTTGTACTAATTTTGAGTCTCTTGTTGTTTATGTTTCTTTGTAGTCATGTTGTGTCTCTTTGTAGTTTTGTGTCTCTGTAGTCATTTTGAGTCTCTATAGATTTTTATGTCTCTTTGTAGTCATGTGTCTCTGTAATTGATTTGTGCCTATTTATAGTTGTTTTTGGCTTCTTCATAGTTTTTTTTGACTCCTTGTAGTCATGTTGTTTCTCCTTGTAGTCATTTTGAGTATCGTTATAGTTTTTAAATGTCTCTTTCTAGTAATTTTGAGTCTCTTTATAGTTTTTAAATGTGTCTTTGTAGTCATGATGTGTCTCTTTCTAGTTGCTTTGGGTGTCTTACAGATTACTTGTTACCCTGTTAAAAATGTAAAAAGTAAGGCAACTATTCTAATTACCTCATCAACGTAATGTTACGTACTACATTTGATTACTTTTTAATTACTTTTCCGACAAATGTTTTAAACTGAGCAATAAAGCTGAAAAATGTCTGAAAATAGGTTATGTCAAAAGAAAACATCCCTGCACAGCGAAAAGGATGCAGACCAACAAAATGAATGTTATATCCTACACAAAAACATTTTACAGAACGGAATATTTGGATGTAAACCTTTTTGAAATCACCAACATTTTGATCAGTAACTGTAATTTATTTTTAACAAACCCTATCACAAAACATCCCAGCAGACAGGATGACCATCATACTGTCTTTATTGACTGTACACTGTTAATGATACTTATCTGTACATCCATGGGTATGTTGCAAACAACTACTATCAGCTATAGGATCTGATTGATTGAAGTACAGTTCTGTGTTTGTTAATTCAAGGTGGAAACATTATGGTTCCACTGGGGATTGAACCCAGGACCTTCTGCGTGTAAAGCAGACGTGATGACCACTACACTATGGAACCTTATTAGTATCCATTCATCCGTTTTAATCAGTAACTACATCTGATTGAGATTACATTTATCTGTAATTTCATTACTTCTAACTAGGAACTCCCCAACACCATCAACTACCACTGCACCACTGTAGAAAAAATGTTAAAATTAAATTATATATACATGCACACACACTTAAACTACCTCAAAATATTATAGGATAATTTTTTTAAAAAAACATATTATTAGTTTAGGGCTACTACAAAGTTAAAAACAGAACACAAACTATTTAAGAGCTAGGGCAAAAAAAAGTCAAATGTCTCCCTTGTGTGTCGCTGCTGTCCAAATAAAGGAGTAAATAAAGCTACAGGTGTGTCAGCTCTCCTCTCGCCATATTTATCCATCATTGTGACGTCAGTGGTTTCTGCTGAGCAGCCCTGCGCTGGTCTCGCGCCCGTCGCCCCCCCTTCACCATGACAACGACAGATTTCTAGCATCGTCAGAGGACACGCCGCTGGCTCCTGATTTAGAGACGGATATTATGTAAAATACCGTATGTTATAGGTGTATTACGGATATTTATTTCATGTAGGACGGTAACATCTGCCGTGTGGACCCGCATGAGTCGGACACCATCCGGAGGCAGCGGAGGAAGACGCCGTTAAACTGCGTGAACGACAACATGGCTCTCCTTCAGCATCCCCGGCTGCTGCTCGCCTGTGTTGTGCTGTTGACCGCAGCCCAACGTACCCACACTCGCTCTTTGCCAATATCGGATCTAAAATCCAAGATATCAGGGGTGGAGGAGCTGTTGGAGGAATTCCGCAAGCAGCTCCAGCAGGACCAGACGTACAGGGCGGGCGATGCGGTTGACTCCTGTGTGGGCGACTTCAACGCCGTCGGGGAGCGCATCATCCGGGCCAAGGCCTCCATCGAGCAAGGGGCCACCTTCCTGCTGGCCCCGGACAGGGTGTACACCTGGAAGGACTGCCTGCACACCTGCTGCTCCCAGCCTCACTGCACCGTGGCGGTGGTGCAGCAGGACCTGAGGCAGCCCGGGGACAGTCTCAGCTGCTACCTGTTCAACTGCACCTACAGGAGTAAAAATGTCTGCTCCTTCGCTCCGCAGCAAGGCTTCACCACATACAGCATACATGGTGCCAACACGACGCAGGGACACCTCCCTGTTTCACCCAGCGGCTCAGCCAGGAGGCCCGGGGAGGGACATGCTGAGGAGGAGGACACACAAGGTGGGAGATGACAACAACATAGATATAAACAGTGCTGGTCTATATTATTGATCATGACTGAGAATAGTGTTGTGCATTGCATGCATTATAATCTGCTCATCAACATTATTAAAAATGTGGTTACAATTGTATTTTAACAGTTTAATGTATTGTTTGCTATTTAATGCTTATAGTGCACACATAAAGGTGTCAGTGCAGGTTATAGAAAAATGACTTGACATTAGTTTGCTATGGGAAATGATTGTAGAAAAACAGGCACAATAGGGAAACACAATGATGATACATATAGTGACTCATTGTGGTAACTGGAAAGTGACTTTATTATTCACCAGTTTTACACTTTCATTGCACTGAATAAAAAAGCAGCAGTGAGTGTGATCATTTGCAGGACTGGTATACTATAATCTAGGTGTAATCTAAAACCCCAAAAGTAATGTCTGCTTCATATTCCTTAAGGTTTGGGCAAAGGTTGGTGCATAAAACATTATCGATCTTGAGAAAACTCAACTGCAGTCTAAACTGAATTTCATATCAGCTGTGTAAAATACATCTTAGCACGTTGGAGCTGGCCACTAGCACCTGCTGCTTATCTTTACAAAGCGGGCAGGGTGGGTTAATGATTTTCCTTTTATGTTCTAGCTGTGCAAAGTTGGATCAGGACACTGAGACCAGCAACAGGTGCTTTTAAGACAGTAGTTTTCTCCTCTGTTAGTTTTAGTTAGTCTCCTCTGTTTCTTGCATTAAAATAAGAAAAGTGGACATTCTTTTGCAGTTATATAAGTGGTGAAATAATAAGCTGAAATGACTTGTCCACTAATTATTTTAATAAATTGTTAAACATATATATATGGAGTGAAGGAAAAAGTGAACACATCAGAGTATCGCAGTATTTTTGTGTGGCAATATCATGTCGTCACACAGTGCCAAGTATCAATTTTTTTATTATATAAATTATTTCAAATACAAATGAACTTCGTTAGCCTGCTAGAATAATATAATCAATTGCTTTTTAAATTCCACTAGACACAATTTGCTGCTGCTGCTGCAAAAAAAAAAAGGCTAAAGTGAGATGAATGGACTGAAAACTTAATTTTATTAGATAAAACAGATGTTGACAAAGTTTTCCTTTGGGGACATAATTTCTAGTTGGAAAAAGGTAATAAATCGCAATATAGTTTATTGCAATACACAGCATATTGTGACATATTTAAAATCGCTGTAATGTTGTATCATGACTTAAGTATTGAGATAATACCGTATCATGGATCCTCTGGTGATTCCCACCCCTAATATATCTAGATAAATAAATATATTCTTGTTTCTTCTTGCTTTTCTGTGTTTTATATCATTCTTTTTTAATATTTTATTTATAGTTTTTCAGATTTTTACACAAACAACATAACTACAAGTCACCCTACCCCCACCCTCAGAAATGAGCAATACAAAAAGAAAACTAAGAATACAAAGAAGAATAGAACAAAACAAAATGATAAATGCTCTTATAGGCAGTATGATCAGCAGAGAACATGAGATATACATAAACGTATAGTACAAGTACACATACATTGTTTGCACAAACCATTATGAACAAGCATACATGCAAACACTTTAGGCCATTGTCGATAAATAGGATATGAATGGTTGCCCCTGGTTTTATATCATTCTTAATTAGATATGTTTGGGTTTTGGATTGTTAGTCAGACAAAACAAGATGTCTGAAGACATCACTTTTGGCTTTGGGAAATGGGTATCTTTAACTGTTTCTTTAACTGTTTTCTGACAATTTAGACCAAATGATCAATCAGTGAGGAAAGAAATCATTAGTTACAGCCCAAAATAAGAACAATGTTATAATCAAATCCACACCCCAAAAAATAGTAACACAGTGAAGAACATATTTCATGTCTTAACCAGCAGTGGAAGAAAACTAGTATTAATGTAACAAAAGAGAGTAAAACTGAAACAAAGTAGGCATGTAGTGCATGTCCTGGATATTATCATGGTTTTCCTGTGTGATTTTGCAGACGTGGATGAGCCTCCTCGCAGTGACGCTGGACAGGATGTGGTGATCCAGCTGCCCACAGACTGGGCTGTCCTGGATGGACGGGATAGTGTGGATGACCATGGGATCAGCCACTATGAGTGGACTCTGGTCAAAGGAAACACAGCCATCAATATGAAGGTCAGTGTGTGTGCTGTATCTGTTCTATTCAGTGAAGACTAACCGCTAAGAATCTGTAAAATGACTGTAAGCAGTTTAATTTGGGTGCTTGATGTCAGAGTGACAGCCTGAAAACAAAGACTGGAGGAAACAGAGTGAATTAAGAACATTTAGTGGAATAGCTCTGTTGTTCTCTCGTTTCAGGGATCAGACGATTCTAACATTTTAATTTGCAGAATGAATGGTCTCTAATTACCAGTGTCAAATTGCCTGTTTGTATAAGTTAAGTCAACACGGCGGCCTGTGGCCAGAGCTCCATAATGCCTTGCTGTACCAACAGAGATAAGAGTTTATTACATTCAAACCTGTCCCAAGGACAGCAGCACTGTTGGAGCCTGCCCTCTGTTTACAGCCTTACAGGCAATGTGTGGAACGTCTTGTACAACGTGTCCTCCTTTTTTATCCTCACACTGTGGTCAATTTTCACCAAAAAAGACATTCTTGACTGGTTATTTTCTCCATTGAAAATTTCACAAAAGATTTCCCACAAAATGTATGTGGTGACATAAACTACACATACAGTGAAATTGTTTAGTTTATTTTAGTGTTGTCAAAAATATCCGATTAGCAGTACATAACAATTCTGTCCTTGTTGTTTGGTTAAAGCTTTACAAAATGTAACATGTATGCCCTCAATGTCAATTTTCCTGTCATATTGAAAATATTATTGAATGACAGTATTTGTCAGGTGTTGTATTAAAGTTAAAAATCCAGCATTGTGACACTAGTTGATTTCTATTTTTTGTGTATTTTAAGCCTTTATAGAACCTCTATGCCACCAGTGCATCCCTCAAATGTTTTTACGCCTCCCCGCCCAACAATAGCCATGGCCGGAGGCATTATGTTTTCAGGTTGTCCATCCATACATTCATCCATTCCATTCTTGTGAACATGATATCTCAAGAACGCCCAAAGGGAATTTCTTCACATTTGGCACAAACGTCCATATAGACTCAACAATAAACTGAAAAGATTTAAGTGGTTATAGATCAAAGGTCAAGGTCACTCTGACCTCATCTGTGTCATTCGTGTGAACGTAATATCTCAAGAACCCCATGACAGAATTTCTCCAAATTTGGCACAAACATCCATTTGGACTTAATGATGAACTGATTAAATTTTGGTGGTCAAAGGTCAAAAGGTGAAGGTCACTGTGACCTCACAAAACATGTTTATGGTCATAACTCAAGAATTCATATGCTAATTATGACATTTTTCACACAAATGTCTAATAGGATAAAATGATGAAGTGATTTCATTTTATATCCAAACGGTCAAAGGTCAACTTCACTGTGACATCATAATGTTCTGTAAAAACACCTTTCTGGCCATTACTCAACATCCTAATTCAGGATCAGAGAGACATTTGGTCAGACAGTGAATTGGTGACACTAATCTGGGGTGTCCCACCTTGAAACTGTGCTGATTTTATACAGTGCTGTCGGGGTGAAGATCTGTGTGAAGCATCCATGTTTTCACAGACATGGATGTAACTTGTACATGCAACTTGACTGGTTCGCAGAGTCGTACAACTGTGAAGCGATAATTCTGAACTTTTCTGTCTTTATGTGTTGAAGGCGACTCATCCAGGGCTGCTGAAGATCAGTGGTCTCCAGGAGGGAGTCTACTCCTTCCAGATGACCGTCACAGACACAGCAGGCCAGAAGAGCTCTGACAACGTCTCTGTCACTGTGCTGGCGCCGAAACACCAAGCAGAAGGTGAACTGTTCACCAAAACATTTTATAATATGCTGGTGATATACTGAGAATCTTTTGGGTTGTTTATCTCAGCCATTTTAAATAGCAGCACTAATATAAACACTACTTTCACCATTTTCAAATAATAAAATCTGGGTTATTATGGTTACAGTGCAGGGCTGTTAGAAGATGTATAGCTGAACCTTTCTGTGTCCACAGTGTGTACAGGTGTCTGCTCAAAGTACCAGTTCAAGTGTGATGACGGTTGCTGTATTGACATCACCTACGCCTGTGATGGGAAGCAACACTGTTCTGACCGCTCTGATGAAGACTTCTGCCAAATCTGTAAGAAACCCTTGTTTTTTGTAACCAACATACAGTGTTTTCTACTCACTTGTATAATAAGGATCAGTTGAAAGAAAGCAAGAGTGAAGGAAAAACATAAGCAACATTCCACCATTCATTTGTTTGTCTGTGATTTCTTTAGTTGACAGCAGCAGGAAGTCAGTGACTCACAGCGCTGATCTGTCAAACTCTCATCGGCCTGTAGCCCAGACAGAGGAGGCAGAGGATGGCACCATGATCCACACTGCGCCCAGAAAGACCGTTCAGAACATCGTGCCACCTCAGGACAGGAGCAAGGCCGCTTCTCCACAAAGTCCCAGTCAGCAGGAGGCTTCAGTCAGTCAAGGTATGGTTCACGCTTAGATCTAGCATCTAATAACTGCACCAAAATACAGAAAATGTCGTTCTGCAGTGTGGTGATACAAACTAGAGTGGTTAGATGGGAATTTACAAGCATTTCTTTTACTTTAGCTGTATCTGTTAAAATGCTTCACAATATGATCCTCCATTACTGTGTCATTAGTGCAGTATCCCTTTGTAAAGAGGCACAGAGTGTTTTCAGTGTGTGTCCTGGACATAGAGGCAGATGGAGCCCCTGTAGGCAGCCATTGAGTCATAGGGCTGGGCTCAAAATGCTGGCGAAGAAGCCACAGGGCCACTCAGCATTCCCTGGGAAAGCAGCTCTTTGCCTGTGTCCCCTCTGAGTGCTGGAACAAAGCCCCTCCGTCCCCTTCGCCATCTGATCCCTGAATCAGGCTGAGACTGACCAAAAGGACTTCTCCCCCCATTCGGTATTCTACCGCAGGTATTTCATTCTCAGGAGACTTTTCTTCAGTTCACGAATGCTCAGTGTCAAGTCTGAAGGCTTGGCTAACTGAGGTGATACCTCATTGTTTAGGACAATAGCATCAAAAATACTGTTGATTGTGAGTGTTTTGATGAGATGCATTGACTCTGGTTGCTACTTCACATTATGATCTATCATTTAATCTACACTGTTGATTCTCGGTTCTTTTAGTTTTAGACTAGGCTTGGGTGGTATCATGTTATTATGATATACCAGGGTATTTAAAAAAATCCAGAGGGTATAATTTTCAGTACTGTCAAACATACAGATGCTCCTCTTTCTATTAAACTGATAAAGAAATGCTGTCTTAGGTGATGTATTGCAGTACACAGCACTGGCCACCAGAGGTCAGTCTCTACTGGTTGAAAAGGTAGCTGAGCTGAGAAAGATGGTGACTTGTGGGGATAACGGTACAGAACTGTAAACAGCTTATTCCGACCAAAGCAGAGTGGGAAAGTAAATGGCGAATGTCTAGCATTCTTTGGTTGATGACAACGTACAAAATTGTTGATGAATTTTCTCTTGTTCAACTAATAGTCCATGTAAAGCACTCTACATATGTGTAATATCAAATTGTCTGAAGGTGTGTCTGACTCTTTCTCTCTGTAGATCCATGTGCTGCAGCTCCAGTTGTCGGACCCTGTAAAGGCACCTTCCCACGCTGGTACTACGACCAAAATGCTGGAGAATGCAAACACTTCCTGTATGGCGGTTGCCAGGGCAACCATAACAACTTCCTCCAGGAATCTGACTGTGTCAGTGAATGTATACAAAAAAGTAAGACTCTGCTTCCGTCCATTTTTTTAAAAATCTAATTTTAAACTTGCAAGAAAAAAAAGAAAAAAACTACTATAAATTTGACCCTTCATTGAAATCTTTTAGGTCCAGCTTTCAAACCAGCAACTGTGGCTCCTCCCGTCACCAAACAGACTGAGATAGGTAAAGCCAGAGTGCATTTCAATAAAATGTTACTGACATACTAAGAAATTAACAGTTTCCAAGTCTAATATGTATTTGTACCTTTCTTTGAAGCTGCCCCTAAAGTCTCCCAGAGCCAAGCAGAGAGCAACGCCCCCGTCTCCAAACCATTTCCTGTAAGAGGAGGGCATCCAGGACCAGAGTCAGGTGAGACCCAACAGGACAGTTTTGGCTTATATGTGCCTCTTGTTCTATTTATGTCATGTTCTTCCTAATTTTCTGTTGCCTGTTTCCTCCTCTAGGTGCGATCCTTCCTCTTGCTCTCGGCATAATCATCACCGCTCTGCTGCTGCTCATGATTGGCTGTCGTCTCAGACTGGTTCGACACAAGCTGAAGAAAGCTCGTCCCCTCACCACAGAAGAGTCAGATTACCTCATCAACGGCATGTACCTGTAGCCAATCAGCCAGGGTGGGGCAGCAAATTCAAGAGCGCTGAGATCTGAGAAAGCGCAACACGGGTGTTGACGCCAGAGCCTGAGCCAGGACTTTTTGAATTTGTACTCTTGATTTGTCCTGACTTCAAGTTGGAAACATCCCATCTCTCTGCTGTCATTGACATTTCTGAACATGCCCATACTGAACCCCTCTGACTGGTGAATCCACTGCTGAAAGATGCTGCCTTCAAAGCCACTGACACTCATATTCAGATGCTTGTGAATTCAGATTTACGTTGTTTTAAGATTATCTGATTGTGAATCCACGACGGTGGAGTCGACATTCCTGGTTCAATTCTGATAAACAGCTGTATACATTCCCCCCACATGACTTCTGGGATACATACACTACAAGAGACTCTTTTGTCCTCTAATTAATATTATTCCTTAAACACAGGTTACTTTGATATCATTTAAGTTTTGCCAGTGATGTATTTTCCCGACTGCTGCACAAAAACATGTTGTATTTCTGCCACTAGGTGGCATGTTTGTGCTGTACATTTCAATTAAATAAAGGGCGGAAATGTAACACATCAGTGCACCTGTCATGGTGCACTTTTATGACTGATTAGGAATCAACAACAAATTACCAGTATTCATAGTTTCTCAGAAGCATATAAAGCCATAGCGAAATCTATTGCCCCAAATCTATTACTGTCTAAATTTTGTTGCATATTTTTCCTTATGAAGCAAACTTATGTGGAGTATCTATTATATTTGCGCACATGTATTCCCTTAAAGTGCTGTCTTTCATGTGAGATATTAAAGTTTATTATATATCAAAATATACTGGTGCAGTCTGTTGATAGTTGAAGTGATTAACAAGAAATGCAAACTACCTTTTTACATATCTTTATCACATAAATTACCACTGAAGATAGTGAGGTCATTAGTTGTTTGTTGTCAATGTTGTAGGGGGTTAAATTATAGGTTTTGTTTTATTCAAAGCTGATTGTCATATGTCCGTCTTAAATTTTCAACAGGTCAGAGGCCCTACCATGGATCAGACTTGGTTCTGGGGTACCAGTACGCCCACAAATGCTTGATTATATTGGGATCTGGGGAATTTGGAGGTCAGGTTGACACCTTGAACTCACATTCCTCTGGCTATTCCTGAACAGCTGTTTTAGTGTGGCAGGGTGCATTGTCCTGCTGGGGGGCCACTGCCATCAGGGAATGCTGTTGCCATGAGGGGCAACCCTAAACACTGTTGGGGCATCCACAGGAATGTCAGGACCCAAGGTTTCCCAGCAGAACACTGCATCGTAACAACATTATCACTTTTATCCTTTTCATCTATTAGTGGTTTGAATGTTGTGTCTGCTACTGTAGGTGTGTATCTAACAATGGGCTGCAGCCTGCACACAAAAGATTCAACAACAAAAGGCAGACAAAAACATAAGCATCTCTTTATTTTCATGTGCCATTCCAGAAACTGTGAAAGCCAAGTATCTTCCATCACTCCAAAATAAAATGTACTTTTTGATTTCAAGAAAACAGACATTCATTTGCTTTATATTGTTGGAGTTTATTTTGGCAAAGCAGTGACTATCTCACTTAGCATCAGTCACTAGAAGAGCCTGCGCGAATTGTTAATGGAAAAAAAAAGAGCGGCAGAAAGCAACACATCACCAGGTGTAAAAAGCACAGCCCTGCATGTGCACGTGTGTCGGTGTTATTAGTGCTTGGCTCTCTTTGGAGTATGCTCAGTATGATCCAATGCGCTGCTTATTTTATGTGTAGAATGATGTAAGAGTGCTGCACATCGAACGGGATGTGGGGGTAACATCAGCCAGTGTGTTGCCTGCGTGTGTGTGTGTGTGTGTGTGTTCCTAACACTGCTGGCAGGGGGGGGAAAAGCTCATGTTAGCAGAGAAGTCTACAGTTAGATGATCCACACACACACACGCTGTAGCTAGGTGAATAATCTAAAAACTGTCAGGCTTTCCTCGTCATTGTCCGGCATTCCTCTTACATTCAGCTTGGATGGTGCTGAAATGTAACACTGTAAAAATGGCTGATTGCAATTCATATGGTAAAACCACAAAAAAAACCTAAAATCCAGCAGTTTAAAATACACAACCAAAAGATGCAGGCCTGGAAAGAAAAACGAAACCACCCTCTCCGATATTTCTGTGCTGAGCTTGAAGCAGTCTCTCTTCCCTGCCCCTCTGGGCTGTCATCAATGTGATACTCTAGTCCATCGTTAGACTTTAACAAAAAAAAAAAAACACAGAGCATGTTTTGTTATGCTTTGAACAGAATGCCATGGGCTGTCTGACCCCATCCAAGCTTCTCCAGGTTCAAACTTAAAGGTGGATAATGGACTGTCTTCCTCTTCAAAGTTCATCCCTGTGACAAAGAAGTCAAATGTTAGAAAAGGCAGAAGAGAAAAAGAGCGGCATGCAAGAAACAACTATCCTCCTGTCATGCAAACACAAAGAGTTAGAATCACATGCAAAAATGTTAAGATCACAGGAAAATGCACACAGTTACTGGTTGTTGTCTACATCTCACAGAGAAGAAGATCAAACTAAATAGCTGGTAAGTTTGGTTTTAATGGCCTACGTGCATCCAAATTGACAAAGAAGTCATGCTCTGGAAAACCAAGCCAGTGCTAGTTCAGTCTCTTCGGTGTTTGGGCTCCAAAACAACTTCAGATTTCATCAGCCAGGCGGGTTTGTTTGAATCAATTTGGAACTGCGGTGTTAAAGAAAAGTGATGAAGGAAACGTGCAGCTAGTTTCGTATGGTTTGGAAGAAGCAAAAAATGTCAACAAGCAGCAAAATGCAGCCCCTTGTGATCCATTGCCTGCTCCAAGCCACACCATTTCACCTTTGCCACTGTGAGAAGGAGAGAGGGGGGAGGAAGGGGAGAAGGAAGTCACTTCCACCTGGAACACTGCGCCTCTTTGTCTGTTAAAGGCACATAAATCACCCCCATCAAGGCCTTCATTTTGGTGCTGCCGTCCTCCATCTTATCATACTGCTCAAGCATCTGGTTTCCTCCGGCCGGGCCGACGGGCAGGATCAGTCGGCCGCCAGGCTTCAACTGGTCCAGAAGCTGGGAGACAAACAAGGTACATGTACTGTGTCAGAGGCATGGTGACACAAAAGAGCAAAGCAGCGTGCGTTTAAAGGCATTCCAAGATTGATAATTTAATCCTGTTGGAAACATAACATTTTATTACATTTGGGGAAATCAAATTATTTGTTTTTAAATCGAATTGGGACAATGTGACCTCGATCATCTGCACCAGGGAAGTAGTCAGAGAAACTCACAGCTTGGGGGACATTAGGTGCTGCTGCGCCAACATGGATGGCATCATAAGGCGCTTCCTCGTTGTGCCCCATTCGCCCGTCTCCCACTGAAACACACACACACACAGTCACTTCATCATAATGTGCTTTTACCTTTATACTATACGGGAAACTCTTCTTAAAGTCTGTATCTGATGATGCTTTCCATTACTGATTAACCCACTGATCATGTTTTCAATTAGCTAGTTAATTTATTTGTCTAATAAACATCACAGATACAGGTAATTTCCCATCATACTTTAGTTACCAGAGCCCAAAGACATGAAGCTGGGTCATACAGACAAAGATATTGTCACTCAATACGCTGATACTTTATCGGGAAGGTGAAAATACTTTGAGGATGGCATTTTGTTTCTTTAACAATTAGCATTAACCCCTCTGAAAATGTATACGTTTACAAGTTATGTCTTAAAGGTTCAGTGTGTAGGATTTTAGGACATCTGTCGGCAGAAATGGTATTCGTTTATAATCACCTGAAACTACGAATCGTTAAGTTTTCGTTACGTAAGAATGAGCGCTCATTTAAGCTCAACTTAAGATACGCAGACAGAGAAGGACGGAGCCTTCTGTCCCTACGTTGTGTTCATTGTTTTCTATATTTGTGCACGTTTTCTGAAAGCTTACGATTCAGACAAAACGGAGCAGTGCTATCAGAGATCGTGGAGGCAGTGGAGTATAGTTAAAGCACAATACAACTGTAGGAGACAATAAAGACATTTAAATAATGGCGGAACTGAAGGAATTGGTAATATAGTGACAAGTGTTCTCCGCCCACATGTCGGGATGTGTCTACAATGCTGCCTGTTTAACGGAACAAAGTTTACGACCTCCTCCAGTGTCGCCTCGTTTGCTGTTGTGTGAAACTTTAGACTCTGCCCTCTATTTTCTATAATGTTTTCAATTCAATAATCTCTACTGGCATGACATTTCTTATGTGTTGGACACAGCCTGTCTTCTCTAGGCAGTCAGGTCTGCCTGTGTCTGCCAGTCTCTATGTCCAAGCTGTGATCACTGAGTCTGTACATAGTCAGCACCTGTCTCAGTTTCTGATCTGTCACTGCTGTCAGATAGTTTGCCATCACATACTGTCTGTTTAGGGCCAAATAGCATTTGTTTTGGGTTTTTGTGGTCCCATGACTGATGCAGTTTTCTTTTTTCTTTAGCTAAAATTTGGTTGGGCTGGATTGTGTGAGGGTTGTCCTGAGGGCTTGTGCTGTTAGAGGACACATGGAAGTATGAAGGTTTGTGAGGTTTACAACATTTGAAACAGACATATCTATTTTTGTATGTAAAGGGAGCATAGTCTTGACCTGTTGATATTTACATCGGCCATGTTGTTCTACAGTAGCCCAGAACAGACAAATCAAACACCTCCTCCAGATATTGCTCCATTTGTGTTTTCTTGTTGTTGACTGACTAAACTGAGACATAAGATGACAGGAAAAAAATACTGGACCTAAAATAAACAGCCGCGTTTGCAACAATCTGACAAAACGCTGTAGTTGCAGTATGTCCTTAATGAACAAAAAGGAAAGGTCGACTGTCTACTATTTTTTATCACCTAGTTCTATCAGCACCACCGCCCTCCTGCAGAGTAAGTGAAAGTAGGTGCTCGCTGCTCAATTATTTAGTGCTGCACAACCCCGTCAACTGAGCTACTGTAGGTCTGGTTCCCCACCAAAGAGAGGACAGCAAAGACGAAGGAGCATTACACTGCGCTTTGTTTTGAGAGGAAGAGTCAGCTGAAATTTCTGCAAATCATTTCCAACAAATACTAAACGCCTGTTACCTTCAATCAATGAAATCTTACCTATTAGCTTGACTCTGCCTGATGTTATCAAACTGGGATCATCTTTCTTCACATTGGTTATAGATTCGTCTACCAGCTCTTTGATGTGATCAATTCCTATAACTTTCCCTTTAGGACCGACCTGTGGAGCGCAGAGGGAAGGTGCTTGGGTCACGCAACATCATCACAACATCTCATTTCACGTCGATTGGTTGACAGGCTAATTCATCTAAAAGTTCAAATCAATCAGAATGCCGCTAAAGAGAAATTGTGTGTTTACCCGTCATGTGTGGCTCACCATTCGTGCGAAGCAAGCCGACAGGATCCCACTGCCGGAGCCGACATCCAGGGCTTTGGCTCCCTCATACAGCTGGTCATGTAGAAGCTCCAGGGCATAGGCGTGCTGGGTGGAGGGAGGGGACGCCGACAAGAAAACTGCATTACAAACCATACCAGTCAGCATTTATATTGCATCTAACACCGGCTGTGGTGAGGTGAAGTCCTGCCAGTACATCTGTGGGGCACAGCTAGATGACCAATTTGTGTCTGTCTGTGACTGTTATCATTCTTCAGTTTGTATTAGAAAGATGTGACAAGCTCACAGTCAACAGAAATACATGAAATTGCTGCCATTGTAATCCACTAAAGATAGATGATAAGGTTTGATTTGAAAGGGGAGGACAATTTGTATTTCTCTGACTGATTCTCTTTGTTATCTATTGAATGGCTGAATGAGAGCAAGCTTTATAAAAATGCAGAAATATCTGAGAGTGTTTTAAAGTCATACCATGTGTGGGGCGCTGATGGTTGCTTGATAGCCTTTTGGTTAAAAGAGAGATTTCGTTAGTTGGTTCCTCTGATATCAGACTGCATTTGAATTCCAGACTGTGCTGCCATGCATGAGTGAATACGTGAGCAGACGTACCTATTGACTGTGGAGAGTCCATGTACGGATTACACCTAGAGAAATGGGCTCGGTCTGTGGCCAGCATGACTTCATAGACCTTGTCGGACTTAATAATGCCATTTTCTGGGGATGCAAAAGAGTATGTGTCACTGTGTGTGAGATGGAAACGTGAGCAAACACCAGGCAGGAATATATTACACAATCTTGCAGCAGATGTAAAAAGAAATACATAAAAGAAAAATAACATAAAGGCAAAGACAGGGAGAATTCTGGGATATTAGGCATTACACAAACAGTTACTATAATTGGTACGTTTGGGGTGTGTGACATGATGCAATTTAGCATGATAATTTGTCAACCAGCCAAACTGATATCTATCTCTTTATAACTCTCTGTGTATTAGACCATTGTGGGCAATCTTCTGAATCAATGAGCAGGACTGCTTTGTTAGGGATGCACCGATTATGATCCTGAGCCTATTGGTACTAAGATGCAAGTTTTTCTTTGTAAAGGTTAGCATATCTGTTTCTCTTCTCATTCAAGATGTTTACTGAACGTGAGAACAAACCAGACGTGTGCACGGCACCTGTTGCCTTCTTACGTCATAAAGGAATTCAACTCGTGATTTCTTCTCCGAAACAGCAGCTGGATATGCTAGCTACTTTTGTCAAAATCCAACTACAAAAAACCGACACATAGGCTTGGGCAGTATCATGGTGTTACACGATACCGTAGTATTTAGAAATCCTGATAGTATGATTTTCGATACCGTCAAGAGCATATGCTCATCTTTCAATTAAACTCAGACGGAGAGGCTGTGTTGATGATGTATTGCATGCAGTGCACATGACGTGCCACAAGAAGTCAGTTATCTACTGGTGGAACAGGCAGCAGAACTGAGAGACAACTGTGAGTGATGGGGATAACGTTACAGGACTGTAAACAGCAGGAAAAACAGCTTATTTTCACATCTAGGTAGCGCCACACACTAACATCATCATGTAGCCTACAGTCTATCCCAGTAAATGTCAGGAAGGTGTAACAGTATGAAACAATACATGCCGCCTGAGCCTACTAACACAGCATTTAACTAGTGCATAACTAATAACTAATGACATCAGAGATAAACGTCAGCCACTGCTATTGGTAAATGCAATCTTAGATGATGCCAGCCAACAAGACAAATATCGGCCAGTTCGCCAGTGAATCGGTGCATCTCTAATTTTTGTCACTGTGATTATGATAATTCATTGGATTACCCAGAAACAGGCATTTCTTTCTGATGTTTAAACTTGTAACAATTTCTTAATTGATTTTTCAGAAAGTGAATTATATCCGCTGATATGTATTGATAACGTGATAGAGGATTTTATCCATATCATCCTCTCTATGGTTAAGGTTAGGGCTGCATAACGTGCAAAAAAATTATATTGCAATTATTTTGACAAATACTGTGATTGCAATATGAGTCACGATTTTAGTGGGAGTGGTCATTTTTACATTTTATTTTCACAAAAAAATATATGAAAAAAATTCTGTACCAAACAAGCCCATTCCCTTATGTATGGAGTATGATTTGTAGGTCGGGGCACATTTGTTGCACCACAAAGATTCATTTATAAGAGTATGTTGTGACACATTTTACCTTCATCAAAAAAAATACAGCTCCTGCAATTTGGATGTTGTGTTTGGCAATATTGTGATTTCAATAATATGCTGGTTAATTGTGCAGCTCTAGTAATGGTGCATATTAAAAGGAGAATAAAATGAACTGTAATAACCTGTATTAACTGTAGTGTATATACAGGGAGAGCAGTAAAAAACACCGAGAAAAAGAGGAATAAAAAAAAATCTAAAAATATATGCATGAAAATTAAGTTGCTAATCACAATATGTCCTGTATCAAAAACTGAGAATATCAGAAGATGCAGGACAAACTGAAGTCAGCAGCACACAGGCAGGAGGCTTACAGCAAAGTGTCAAAGTTCATAGACATGTGGTGGAGGAAACTAAAAAAGCAGAGTTAGTCTAACATTCAAGATGTAATCAGCAATCTGTTGTATCATCTGTAAATGGTAGACGATGTTGCATGAAAAAAAAGGTGATAAAAAAAGCTCCCTGAAGAAGTGTTAGTGTCTTCAGAATAATGCTCCCTAACAGGTTTCTGTAGCAGCTGGTGCCAACGGCAGGAAAAGCCAACGACAGCCGGCGCTGCTCTCATTACATCTCTTCTCACCGTCAGAGCTATGTGCCGCTTTAGGGATACATTACAAATAAACCATACAGGCTGCCAGATGGACACCTACTAGTGATTTCGGAAATTAAAATAACCCATACTTGGGGCACTGGTGGTTTAGTGGGTAGAGCAGGCGCCCCATGTACAAAGCTGTTGCCGCAGCGGCCCAGGTTCGAGTCCAGCCCGTGGCCCTTTGCTGCATGTCACTCCCCCTCTCTCTCCCCCTTTCACACTCATCTGTCCTGTCAATTAAAGGCTAAAATGCCCCAAAAAATATCTTTAAAAAAAAAATAACCCATACTGGCAGATTTCAAGCTGTTTTTTCCTATTCAAAGTATTTCTTAGAATTAAAAGTTGTCCGTGCAAGCCCCCAGGTGAAGCCAAATAACTGTAGGTTGTTTTTTCAGGCTTTAAATCCACTCAATACATTTTGGAGGCACATGAAATTTTCCTCCATCACAAAACAACTGAGTGCTGATCTTTAAGAATTCATGAGGCAGTCAAGGTTTTAAAAAATGCAACCGGGTGACCTGTTACTGCCTGTACTGACCAGTACTGAGCACTGGTCAGGAGGACACAAACAATAAACAAAAAAAAAAAAAGTTGTGAATTAGCATGCATCCTGAGTGTGACCTGCTTAAATCCAGTTCATGCAAACTAAGGATTAAATGTGAGATATTCCTGCGTCTCAACAGGTCAGTGTCCAGGGAAGAGTTCAATCAGGAGCAGAAAACTGAAGTAATAACCACTTACAGAGCAAATAGAAAATTTGCAACAATGAAAAACTATATAGTCGCCGGTTGAAGGTTTTAAGTTGAAATCTTAAGCTAGAAAAAAATGCATTTGCATAATTGGCAGACATCATAAAGGGATGCTGCTGGAATTGGCTGAAAAGGCTTTTGGTGAAAGACTAATTTACTTCTTGTGGATTTCCAGCATTTTATTATCCTGCATGACAGAGCTGGTTTCAACTTCCTTATATCCTTTTTTTCCCACCATGCACAATTGCAACATATGGTCAAAAAAAAAACTGAGACATTGAATCATATCTGCTAAGTGAGATAAAGAAAGGAGGATATGCAAATAAAGCCTTACGTTTAAAAAAGGCAAATGAGCATGACTGACCACTGCCCTCAATCTATGCCGCTTTTGGCAAAACACTTGCAGCCGGACTATCTGTTGCAATGCTCTGCTGGACTGCACAGAATATTAATAGCCCTGGTAGATACTTTATACTGAATGTGGACATGCACATTCAAGCCTGTGGATATCATCAGATCATTTTTGCTATATGCAAGCTATCATGTCAGAACACAGCTTGAACCTGGGCACAGTAGCTATCACCCACTGAGTTTCCCTCTTCACCACACAATGCACAGTCATCTGACTGCAGAATAAACCATGTGGCACTGATGGCATCGATCATAGTGGACTTAGCACCAGATAGCAGCGGTCTAGCAGAGTGGCACACTGAGTCACTGCTCTGCTTTTTTTGCAGAGCAACGACTAACTGCTGCTGTGACACAGCATGCTGCCATTTTCAATCACCCACGAACAAAAGCAGTGCAGAAACTAGCCTTACGTTTACAGCTGCCAGTGTCATTCATGTAAAAGTAAAGTGAACTGCACAGAGACAGCTGGCCACGAACGGATGGTCAGAACTACAGCCTGCCCTCCATTCAAGATTTATACTCCTCTATAGTCAGGAAACAGACAAGTAACCTCACTGTAGACCATCACACCCTGGACACACACACCCTAATCTAACTCCCCCCACCTGCCATCACTCTAATGAACAGTTAAATCAGTCATACACTGTCAATAACCCTTTAACACCAATGCACCACATTTTACATGTACATATTATCTGTCACTCCCAATATGAATCCTGCAAACTCTCTATACATGTATAACCGCACATAGTCCATGTATATCAATTGAGTACTTATTTTACTGGACTATATGCATAATATACAACTTATAGACACACTTAACTTGTATACAGACGTTTTACTTGTATTGTTGGTCATTGGATATACACCTATTGTCACATACTTGTGCTCATAGTAGTGCTGCCCATGTTTTACTTTTATTTATCCAGCTTTGTTGCCCTTATTTTTAGCTTTTATTAGTATTTATGAGTAAGTTAATTTAGAGAAATGCAAACAAACAGAAAACGGAGTCAAATTTCTCGTATATGTACAAATACCTGGTCAATGAAGGTGAATGTGATTCTAATCAATGAATGTGGGCAGGGCAGTTAGCATCGCTGCTAACGCTAGCTACAACGTCCCAAATGACGCACATAGAGCTAGCAGGCTAAGCTAACCTCACACAAAACTGAAACTGCACAAATTATCTGTGCCTATTAGGTAATGTATGTCTGTATTGTTAGTTTAGTTTTTCGAAGCGGCACGAGCGGCATGTATCAGCTCCACGGCGTAAACGTGGTTCGGGAGAGGGGTGGAGAGAGGTAACGCTGGGTCAACAACAACATACAACATAGCTTAGCAACCAGCAGCTAGCTCCTGTGTTCAAACCGTAGCCTCCAAACTAAAACCGTTATCGGGCGTCGCGCGTGCGAAGGCGTCGGTGCTGCTGCAGTAGAAAACGTTAGGACTTACTGCGGAGGTTGTTAACAAGCTCTGCGTGGCTGGCTCCTCCAGATTTCCAGGCCATTATTAAACACACTTTGCGGAGTAAGTAGACAGCAGCTGTCAGTGCCGCGCCTGCGCCAAATGTTTTGCCGATGAAGCTGACGACCTCCAGAGCAGACGGCGGAGCAGCAGACACGTCACGAGGCATCCGAAATGATTTCACTGCGGGGCGGCTTTTATTACACGCACCCCGATACAGAACAGTGACATTTTTCTTAATCAAATTATTAATGTTTTCTTGAAATATAAGCCTCAGCTTGGGTTAATTTCACAGGGGAAAAGCCACATCGCTCACTCAGTGCGTTATCAGATTTGCCGCAGTAACATAGACGGTGGCCGGTAGGTGGAGTGCGACACTTGCTAACCCGTGGGCAGGACTACTATGTACATATGTGCAAAAATAACTGCACATATTAATATTACATATATAAAGCAGCAGTAACCATCAATAGAAATAAAACGTCTATGTATAAATATTCTGTAGCCTGCGAACTAAGGTGACGTCATGGAGTATGACATCTTGAGCTCTTTAAATATTAGCAGCTAGTAAACAGACATGACATCACTGTTACTACAAATGTGCTTTACATGTTACAATCATTGTTACTGGTCTGCGACAAAAAGTATGCGCAGAGCAAAGGGTCAAATAATAATAATGAGTACTGCAGCTATGACAAGTAGGGTATAACAACAAAAATGGTTATGTTGCATTTTATTAAATGATTGAAATGATTAAATATTTTCACAATACATTTTACTTTTTATGAGAAAGGGTTTTGACTGAATACTTAATGCATTCAGGTCAAATGGTACATATTTCGGAAGTGAAACCAGCATGTTTGTAGGCTACCAGGTGCCATGAAATCATGAGTCATGCTCATGTGTGCCACCCTTTGAGTCCAAAACAAATTTCCCTATGGGACAATAAAGTATACCTTACCTTATATTAATGATTTAATGAATTAATGACTGAACTGATGATGGATTTAACCATTTAAAAAACAAACATGACTGCCCCATTTTACCTGGGGGGTATTCCAGAAAGCGGGTTATGTGAAAACTCAGAGTAAGTTAACCTTGAGATGAGGGAAACTCTGAGTTATCCGTTCCAGAAAGAGAGGTAACTGAAACTCTGAGTCAGTCACCATGGTAACAGACTCTGTGAACATAACCTGCTCGCTGGCAGGTTTTCTTCAATAAACCCTGAGTTTTTCTCTGTCTCCTCCCTCTTACACGCTGTTTCATTTCCTCATTCATTCAGTCCGTGTCAAAGCTTGTATCGAAGCGCATTAATTAGCGGATATTTACCGTCTGTCACAGTCTAAACCCTGCTGGATATTAGTTTGTTACTCAGGACTGTCTTAAGTTACTGAATTTATGCACATCAATCATTTCTTTGGACATCGGTTTTTGTCTTAACATTCAAATATTACACAGCGAGAATTCATCCTCAGCTCAGAATCAATCCTCTGTCCTTTTTATATTTATTATTTTTTGTAACACTGTGCACAAGGATCAGACTGTTGGTCTGTTAGAGCAGCTCCCAAATGTTTATTGCACATAATGTGTAGGTCTAATTATTTAAATTTTAAAAATCGCTATGAAGCTTTAGACACGTAGTATCAATGACTAATGATCTCTATCACTGATGTCATTGGTCGCACTGATGGAACATAATTCCTATAGCCTAATATTGGGGATTATATGTTAATATTTATGAGTGAGCAATGGTGCAGCATTTCAGTGTCTTTAAATTTACTACATTTGTAGCTGAAATAAAGTCACTGAATGCTGTTGAGTCAAGATACAAATAGATGTGCAACATTTTAAAATCCTACTGTATTTTAACCTCAACGTCTTTAAGTGCAAACCACCAAACATATTATTACTGGGTCAGACTGTGAGTTTACAGTCATGTCTTTATGTCTTTGATCTATAGCCTAGCTTATATGTTTTAAATCTTCCTGTTTTTCAGTTGCTGTCTCCTGTGTTTTTCCCCATCAGATTAAATCTGAACAAATATATTATTGTATATAATTAATATAACGTAATGTAGGCCTATCTACAGCCTGATACACAGTCAGATTCCACCACTTTATCATCATTAAGGACATGTAAATCTGATAAATGATGAATAAAAGGACAACACTGAATAAAACTTTTTTATTAACTTTATGGTTAACTTATTTACTCTTCTTTTAAAGATAAACGTGCACCGTCTGCTACACATGCATTAATATTTCTACATCCACTGGATTAAAATGGAGGCGCTGTCTTTTATTTACCTGTTGCCATGGTGAATCGTGGAGTCGGAGCTCCATTGATGATGGCTTTTTATTGTCGGTTTAACTCAGAGTGAACATACTCAGAGTTGACAACTAATTCAGATCAGCTGTTCTGGAACCGGATACTCAGAGTTTCCCATCTCAGAGTAAGTCAACTCAGAGTTCAGGGATAGACTCAGAGTTTGTTGAACCTCCTACCTGGAATACCCCTCTGAACATGTCATCAGAGTGAGGCAGAGGTTTTCCATGTGTTCAAAGTTTATGAAATATTTTACTTGGCATATTTCCTGTATATAAATTTAGCAGAGAACTCTAACAAGTTGTAAAGTAACACTTAATCTTTAGAGTTTTAAGTGGTTTTCTTGGTAATCTACCAAAAAGTCTCCCTGACTTCAACCTACACAAATAGTTCTAAGAAATAAGTACTGAATATATACATGGACTGGATGATTATGTACAGCATGTGTATATACATTATACTGTATATAAAACTTGTGGAATTTATATTGGCAGTGACAGATGATATTGTTTGTCTACATATTGAAATTGGTGCATTAAAAACTGTAAAAGTATAATTTATAGTGTGATAAGTAGGTGTTTTGGTGTTGCAGGAAAACATAATAGCATAATACA